>NC_085045.1:0-300000 GCF_963692335.1 Osmerus eperlanus | reverse complement strand
CTCCCCAGAGACGGAGCCTAAGGACGCTGGCTCAGAGAAATCCTCCGGGGTGGTGAGACTCAACACCATCAGACAGATCATAGAGCAGGTACACACACACACACACATATCACACACACATATCACACACACCACACACACACCACATGCACACACACACTGACATACATACAAAGTTGACCAAATCCCTTCATTAGACAAACAGGCCATGTCACTGACAGCCTCAGCATGACAACAGAGGACATAAGAACACTTGCCTACAGGACTGCACATGGTGACCTCACCCCCCCTCCCCCTCCCAGGACAAGCACGCTCTGCTGGATGTGACGCCCAGGGCAGTGGACACTCTGAACTACAGCCAATGGTACCCCATCGTGGTGTTCTTCAGCCCAGACAGCCGGCAGGGTGTGAAGACCCTCCGCCAGAGGCTGCTGCCCGCATCCAGCCGCAGCTCTCGCAAGCTGTACGAGCAGGGAGTCAAGCTGAGGAAGACCTGCAGTCACCTGTTCACTGGTACACACACACACACAGGGAGTCAAGCTGAGGAAGACCTGCAGTCACCTGTTCACTGGTACACACACACACACAGGGAGTCAAGCTGAGGAAGACCTGCAGTCACCTGTTCACTGGTACACACACACACACACACACACACACACACACACACACACACAGGGAGTCAAGCTGAGGAAGACCTAGGTGTCACCTGTTCACTGGTACACACACACACACACACACACACAGGGAGTCAAGCTGAGGAAGACCTGCAGTCACCTGTTCACTGGTACACACACACACACACACACAGGGAGTCAAGCTGAGGAAGACCTGCAGTCACCTGTTCACTGGTACACACACACACACACACACAGGGAGTCAAGCTGAGGAAGACCTGTAGTCACCTGTTCACTGGTACACACACACACACACACACACAGGGAGTCAAGCTGAGGAAGACCTGTAGTCACCTGTTCACTGGTACACACACACACACACACACACACACACAGGGAGTCAAGCTGAGGAAGACCTGCAGTCACCTGTTCACTGGTACACACACACACACACACACACAGGGAGTCAAGCTGAGGAAGACCTGTAGTCACCTGTTCACTGGTACACACACACACACACACACAGGGAGTCAAGCTGAGGAAGACCTGCAGTCACCTGTTCACTGGTACACACACACACAGACACACACACACACACACACGCAGCAGTTAGATAGATCCACAATACTAAAACTCACCATCTCTCTTCTTCCTTCATCCTCCATCATCCTCTCCCTCTCTCTCCCCCACAGCCACTATAGAGCTGAACTCCAGCAATGATGCCTGGTACGGCAGTGTGAAAGACTGTATCAGGCAGCAACAGACTCAGGCAGTCTGGGTGTCTGAGGGCAAGGTAACACTCACACACACACTTTCACACACACTCTCTCACACACACACTCTCTCACACACACACTCTCTCTCACACACATTCAGGCAGTCTGGGTAGCAAGGTAACACACTCTCACACACACACACACACACTCTCTCACACACACACACACACACTCTCTCACACACACTTTCACACACACTCTCTCACACACACATGCACACAGCAAAACTACACTTCTCTTCTGTAGCTGTTAGGGTTATCCAGTATCCAGTGCTCTCTTCTGTAGCTGTGAGGGTTATCCAGTATCTCTTCTGTAGCTGTGAGGGTTATCCAGTATCCAGTGCTCTCTTCTGTAGCTGTTAGGGTTAGGGTTATCCAGTATCCAGTGCTCTCTTCTGTAGCTGTGAGGGTTATCCAGTATCCAGTGCTGTCTTCTGTAGCTGTTAGGGTTATCCAGTATCCAGTGCTCTCTTCTGTAGCTGTGAGGGTTATTCAGTATCCAGTGCTCTCTTCTGTAGCTGTTAGGGTTAGGGTTATCAAGTATCCAGTGCTCTCTTCTGTAACTGTTAGGGTTATCGAGTTCTGTCTTCTGTAGCTGTAGGGTTAGGGTTATCCAGTATCCAGTGCTCTCTTCTGTAGAACACACTTCTTACACTCTTTCTAACTTTGTCTATATTCTACATTATATTCATATTAGTATGTAGAGTTTCCACAATATATTCATATTAATAGTGCAGTAACATTAGTATATAGTTTGTATAATATGTTTGTATTAGTATTTATAGTTTGTAGTTGTGAGTGACATCATGCTCCAGTTGGTCACCATGGCAGCAGGGTCCTGTACTTCCTGAGTAGCATCAGTAGCTACTGGGCATGCTCAGTGTGTTTTTCAGCCTTCTACTGGGCATGCTCAGTGTGTTCTCCTCCTACCAGCTCTACAGCTTGGCTCTTTTCTTTCTTTTCTTTTCTGTTTCCTGTTTCCTGCTTCCTGTTTCCTGCTTCCTGCTTCCTGTCTGTACACCAAGATCCATCATGTGTCTCTTCTAGCTGGAGGGGATGGAGACTGAGCTGGATCTCCCTGAGGACCGCATGTCCTACCTGTCGGCCATGTCAGCTGACTACCTGAGCATGGACAGCCGGCTGGCAAGCGACTACGACGACACGGCGGATGAGGGCGGGGCTTACACCGATAACGAGCTGGACACAGAGCTGGCCGAGCAGGTGTCGGCCATCAGCCGTTCCTCAGAGCCCGTCCTGGCTGAAGAGGTCAGAACACACACACACACATATATATATATATCGATGTGTAAAGGATCCAGCGTGTCAGTGTCTGCCTGCAGCAGTACTGCAGCCCTGCCCTGCTGTCTGGTGTTGGAACCATCCAGGGGAAACAGAGACTTTATGTTGTGCTAGCATGTGGTAAAATGTGTGCGTGTGTGTGTGTGTGTGTGTGTTGGGTGTAGGGGTAGGGGTAGGGGTTTATAACCACAACTCACAACTAACTGCACGCCCTGTCAACCCGCCCCAGCCTGTTTCCTAGCAACCTGCATGTGACATGTTGCCATGGCAAGGGTTATCGCCGTATTCGCTGTATACTCTCAGTTCCAAATAACCAGCTGTTAGTGAAATAATAGTATTTTATTCTGAATTTTATATTCCTGTGATATGACAAATGTTGACCCCATCTTGACCCCAGACCCATGTTCATGGCCAACATGTTAGCATTATACATGCTAGTGGAAGTGTAAATGGTCAGCCTTATACATGCTAATGGAAGTGTAAATGTTAGCATTATTCATGCTAATGGAAGTGTAAATGTTAGCATTATACATGCTAGTGGAAGGGTAAATGTTAGCATTATTCATGCTAATGGAAGTGTAAATGTTGGCATTATACATGCTAGTGGAAGGGTAAATGTTAGCATTATACATGCTAGTGGAAGGGTAAATGTTAGCATTATACATGCTAGTGGAAGGGTAAATGTTAGCATTATACATGCTAGTGGAAGTGTAAAGGACATTCTACAAATGTCATTTGAATACTCCACACCACAAGAACTAACTCGGGAGTCAACCAAGAGAACCCTCCCGCCATGTTCCCCGCACGGCCCCCTGGCTGCAGCCTGCATGGGACCACCCCGTCCTGCTCCCTGCCCTCTGACTGTCCTGTGTCTGTGTGCGTGAGTGTGCATGCGTGCTGTGTGTGCGTGTGTGGGTGTGTGTGTGTGCGTGCTGTGTGTGCGTGTGTGTGTAGATCCTACGGAGGAGCAGTCCAGAGATCCAAGGTCGTATCAGGAGGGTGGGCAGCAGGGAGGTCATCAGCAACACCAGCCCGCCGCTCACACACACTCCCTCCAAGGTGACACACACACACTCACACTCCCTCCAAGGTGACACACACACTCACACTCCCTCCAAGGTGACACACACACACTCCCTCCAAGGTGACACACACACAACTTTAGCTTTAACTTTAGCTTTATGGCTGTACATGAACCATTGTCTACATATTATTTCATACTTCTGCCTCCACCCCACTCCACACACACACAAACACCCCCCCCTCCACCTCCCACATGCACGCACTCCCACTGTTGATCTTGTTCTGGAGCTACAGGCTGAAGAGGGCTGGTCTGGAGAAGCCACGCCCAGCACAGCTCAGACTCCTCCCACAGCAGCTCACTGGAGCAGACGGTACCTCCCCACCTAGAACTGCTCCCTCTGTGGTGGTAGAGGCCCCCCTGTACTCTGCTAGTCCCAGCCAGGCTGGGGGTCCAGGGTTGTCCTCCTGGGGGTGATGGTTTGGTAACTCTGCTGCTCTGTTAGCTGCTTCAACTAGGAGGTAGAATCTCCAGCCACTGGAGTATTACAGTCCAGCCTTTGATTATACTTTACTTGTTTTAATCAATCGCTACATGTCCCCCCCGGTCCCCCGTCCCCCTCCATAGGTGAAGCTGGTGTTTAGGGACGATGTGGGTGTCGCCCCTTCTTCGCGGGGGGCGGTCCCTTCTTACGAAGCCCCACCCACCACCCGTTGCTTTGACTCCCACTCCAGAAGCCCCAGCGACCTGGCTCCGCCCCTCCGCTCCGCCTCCACGCTCCTCAATTCCTTTGGCAAGCCCCGCACCCTGGGGACCCCACCCCCTCCCGTGGCGCTCAAGCCCTCCTTCCGGTCCCAGCAGGACACGCCCCCCGGCGGGCCCCCCGTCCTCACAGCGCCCCCCAGGGGTCTGGAGGACGTGCAGGATGACCCCTCCCTCACCTCTTTCCTGGGGAAGATCAAGGCCTTCGAGAAGATGGACCACTTTGCACGCGCCCAGAGGGTTCTGGAGCTGCAGGAGGCACAGAACGCCAGGGTAGGAGTGTGTGTGTGTTTCTGTAGGCGTGAGTGTGTTTCTGAAGGTGTGAGTGTGTTTCTGTAGATGTGAGTGTGTTTCTGTAGGTGTGAGTGTGTTTCTGTAGGTGTGAGTGTGTTTCTGTAGGTGTGAGTGTGTTTCTGAAGGTGTGAGTGTGTTTCTGTAGGTGTGAGTGTGTTTCTGTAGGTGTGAGTGTATTTCTGTAGGTGTGTCTGTGCGTCTCTCTTTGGTAAATCAACCTGATCCAGAGTCAGTTATTGAGCTAATTTAGCTTTTTCCTATTTCAAGGCTGCTGTTGTGTAAAATCTACTGTATTACCTCTGCTTTCCCTCACTGTATAACTGTTTCATTACTTGAACTCTGGAGTTTCCTCTAGGATGTGTAGAGCAGAATGTTGAGCAGAATGTTGATCTGGTGTGTGTGTGTCAGTTGGAGATCTCCCAGAAGCACCCTGACATCTACGCAGTCCCCCTGAAGACCCCCCGCCTGGAGCAAGGGAGACCCCAGCCTATAGGGTAGGAGAGGAGTAAGGGAGGAGGAGGAGGAAGGGGGGGAGGAGGAGGAGGGGGAGGAGGGGGGGAGGAGGAGGAGAGGGAGGAGTGGGAGGAGGAGGTGGAGAGGGAGGAGGGGGAGGAGGAGGAGGGGGAGGGGGAGGGGGAGGAGGAGGAGGAGAGGGAGGAGTGGGAGGAGGAGGGGGAGGTGGAGAGGGAGGAGGGGGAGGAGGAGAAGGAGGCGGAGTAGGGGGAGGAGGAGGGAGAGGGGGAGGAGGGAGAGGGAGGAGGGGGAGGAGGAGAAGGAGGTGGAGTAGGGGGAGGAGGAGGGAGAGGGAGGAAGGGGAGGAGGGGTAGGAGGAGGGAGAGGGCGGAGGAGGAGGAGAGGAGGAGGAGGAGGAGGGAGGGGGAGGAGGGGGAGGAGAGGGAGGAGGGGGAGGGGGAGGGGGAGGAGGAGGGAGAGGGAGGAGGGGGAGGAGAAGGAGGTGGAGTAGGGGGAGGAGGAGGGCCTCAGTCCCTGTGTCCTCTTCCTGCCTTCATATGTATACATATATTCATACATATATTCTAGACTGTATATCAAATATAAATATCATATCATCATATTTATCATCAGAATTTGTTTTATAGCAGTGTACTCATGAGTTTGTCTGTGTGCTCAGGTCCAGCTCTTGTCCTGAGCCACAGGCCCCGCCCTCCAAGGTGTTGTGCTCTGGCAGCCGCTCGTTCTACAGCGAGGAGGAGGAGGAGGAAGAAGAGTACCGCCGCCAGCTGGCAGAGCACACCAAGCGCAGCTACAACCAGCAGTACCAGGATACGGAACTGTAGGGGCTAGGCAGCACACAGACACTATGCTGTGCCCTCTTCTGATTGGCTGGCTCGCTCTTCAGACACACCTCCCTGCGCATACACTCATCATTCCTTGGGCCCTGCCACACCTCCTTACCTGGCCACGCCCCTTAAGCCTGCACCAATCAGCTGCTGACTTGGAAGCCCTTCCTGCTTTACGTTTCTCAAACTATCTTGTTTTATTTTTTTATATTTTTGCTTCAAAGAAGTCTAGAACCAATTGTAGCTGTCCGTGAGGATATAACTTCAGTCTTCTGGAACTGTTTTTCTTCCTGTTCTGTCAAGGATGCGACTGTTCCTGGTCCTCGTTCTAATTACTGTACGTTCAGCTGAACTGTGTGAACGCATCAGGAAGCCACTTGTTTTCTTCTTGCCTCTATGCAAATCATTTCAGTTTGTGCAACTGAAAACCTGCCACGAAACTTTGTCTTTGATCCATGAAAAACCTTAAACTTCTCTCTCACATACACACACCTGCGAGTGCTGTCAACTTTTCACTCCCTTCTTTGCTCCTCTCCTTTTTATATATCCCACCTGGCCAGCTCTCTGGAGCTGTTTGAGAAGGTCACCTATATTATATATATTCTATATCTACTGTTAAGTGTTTATAGTCCTCAAACTCTGCATTCCTTCCTATATGATAATGCGTGTGTATACATACAGTATCTATCTATATCTATCTATATATATATATATATACACACAGAGAGGTGTTCTATATAATACACTGGAATTTGTAACATTTTTTTGAAGTGCCTTTTACTTTATGATTACATGAGGTTTGGGGAAACCAAAACACTTTGAAATCCTATCTGGCCCCTACCCCCACTTGTTCCTCCCCTGCCCTCCTCCCCCTCTCTCTCTGTCTCCTTGGATACCTGCTGCTCTCCAGCTCAGAGGGAACCAGAGACACCAAGACCTTAATACTGTCCTTAATACAATGAGTACTGGTATCAGTCACTCCACACACACTCACACACACACACACTCTCAGGTGACCCATCTTGTGGTGTTCCCCAGACACCCCTCTGATGAGACGTCTCAGGGTGGAGGAACAGCAGAGGGCGGGTGGAGGAACAGCAGTGAGGGGGTGTGTGTGTGAGGTGTGTGTGCGTAAGGTGTGTTTGTGTGTGAGGGAGTGTGTAAGGGTGATTGAGGGTGTGTGTGTGAAGTGTGTGTGTGTAAGGTGTGTGATGGTGTGTGTGGGGGGGTGTAAGGTGTGTGATGGTGTGTGTAAGGTGTGTGATGGTGTGTGAGGGGGGGCGTGTAAGGTGTGCGGGTGTGTGTAAGGTGTGTGATGGTGTGTGAGGGGGGGTGTAAGGTGTGTGTGTGAGGGGCTGTGAGGGGGGGGTGTAAGGTGTGTGAGGGGGTGTGAGGGGGGGGTGTAAGGTGTGTGTGTGAGGGGGTGTGAGGGGGGGGTGTAAGGTGTGTGTGAGGGGGGGGTGTAAGGTGTGTGTGTGAGGGGGTGTGGGGGGGGGTGTAAGGTGTGTGAGGGGGTGTGAGGGGGGGGTGTAAGGTGTGTGAGGGGGTGTGAGGGGGGGGGGGGGCCCACTGTGTCAGATCCATGTGCTTGTGTCCACAGCTCTGCTCCCAGGTCACAACCTCTGACCTCCCATCCCCTGGAGGGAGGGGTCAGAGTAGAACAGAAAAAAAGAGACTACAGGAGGGTGTTACAGTAGAACAGAGAGAGAGAGAGACTGGACTATGTCTTCTTGGGTTTGTCTTTGGAATTTCACCTTACAACACCAAATAAAAGACAAAGTCTATACCTTCTTGAACATATGTTTCGTCTTTTTTGGAATAAAGTGTTTTGGAAGTGCTCATGTATTTTAGCATTCGTTCCATAACCCATGGAAGACAGTTTTGGTTTTAAACATGTAAACTTTGAGACTAACTTTGAATACATCCAACAAAGTGAAATCACACAATGATTCTGATGAAAATGTTAATTTGTCAACTTACTGCTTTTGATACATTTGAGGTTCGAGGTTTAATTCACACAAAAGTTGATCTTGATGTCTGCTTATGACATTTTGCAATTTCACATTTGATACAGAGATCAAGTTCCTGGTGATTTCAACTGTTCTCTTACCTGCATGTTGTGACCACTAGATGTCTCTTGTCAGGGGAAGTGGTCTGTCCTGCCATCATCTGTGTTATTTTCAGAATCAGAAAGGGTTTTAATCGCCATGAAAGTTTGCACAAACAAGGAATTTACTTTGGCAGGAAGGTGCATACATTAAACATATAGAAATCCTAAAACTTAAATATGTGGTCTAACTATACAAGAGGAACAAAGTCTAGCTAATACTAAGGGGATTTAGAATTAAAAAACAAAATAAATAAATAAAGTAGCTATAATTTACAAACTAAAAATACAGATAGTACAAAAAATACAATAGTACAAAAGATACAAATAGTGCAAATTGCAATGTGGCAAGGTGTCATTGTGCAGATAGTGGTTAAAGTCAGTGTGAGCCCTTGGCCTTGTTGAAGAGGCCAACAGCGGATGGAAAGAAACTGTTCTTATAGCGTGAGGTTTTGGTCCTGATGGACCGCAGCCTTCTGCCGGAGGGGAGTAGCTGGAACAGGGAGTGTCCAGGGTGGGAGGGGTCGGCCACAATCTTCCCCGCTCGCCTCAGGGTCCTCGAGGTGCTCATATGGTAGACAGGTGAACAAAGGTTAATTGAAAAGCCATATTAGATTAAAACAGAAATCACGTTAGAGGGCAGGGAGGGACGGGTTAGCAAAGACATCCTTGTCAGACCACACCCGCAGAGAATGGACAGATGGAGGTAGCCTAGATTAAAGTAAAACATATTGTTCATAAACCTGCATGTGATGTCGAGTCACATAGATAAGCCTATCAGTCGCCCTATGTAGCTAAGCTGCATGGCAATATGGAACTTTGGAAAACACTGTCGATTAATCCACAATACTAAACGACGCATTAAACAATTCACACGTCGCCTTAATGTAACAGACGAATAAACGTATTTATGTCGATAAATGAGTGCCTTGTTACTATGCAAAACCCTGTCTTGTCTTCCACGTCGCTATTTGTTCCATTTAAGAGGTGAATTCGAAGTGCAGCAGTTAAACTCCGCTTCTGAGTGCACGCGCGCTCCCGCGGCCAGGTGGGGATAAGTGCCTTGGCAGTTGGCACGACACAGGTCCGCCCAGTTCCCACGCGACCTGCTTTCCTCCGCCCATTTTGTCCCGCAGCCAAAATATGTGAAACGTAAGACGAGACCCTAGTCACCGAGTAGTTATTTTAAAACTTCAATCTGAGACACTTCGGTTAGACCATGGCAGCTGTAGCCGCTAGCTGGTCGAAACCCGCGGATGGATTCACGCTTTAGTTCATAACATAAAGGAGAAAATGAGAATACGCCTTCCCCGGTTTTATCCAGGCTTGTGGCTAGTTGTTGTTTTACTGGACGTGCTTCCCAAATGTCTCTCCCGGTAGTTCTCCCCGGCTCCTGTTGCGCCGTTACCGGTGCTTCGCTGGCCTCTCAGTGGGCAGAGCCTTCATACAGAAGCCGACCCCGTTGTATATCCAGCTCTCGCATGCCGGGGTCTCAGTCGCGGATCATCCCCGCGCTACTCCCCGGGCGCCCGCTGCTCTCCCTCGGCTTGCTGCAGCTCCTGCTCGGGTGCTCCATGGTCGCGCTCTCTTTCGGAGCATTGTCGCTGAGCAGCTCGCCCCCCATCCGCAGCTCGTGCCCCTTCTGGGCTGGCTCTTCGGTAAGTTTTCTTTTTTTGAAACTCACGGCAGACTGCTTCATGTTAGCACGGTTCCTACGAGATCCGCATGTGTTCCACACTATGGTCAACACACTAACAGTGTACTATCACTATCACAGTGTAGCATTGGGGTTGTGTTTCAACTGTCTCTATACAGGCTCCACTTGGTACATGGGCGCCAAGTGTAACTACCCCTCACAATAAAGAACTAGTTTAATGATATTATAACCTACGTATTGTATGACTGAGAGAAGCAAGCACCTAATAGGCTATATTCTACCGGAGGACTCAATTGTCAATCCCATGTACTGCTCTAGCACTTCACCCTTGCTCCCCTCTGCCGACACGCAAACAAATACACCGCACACACGCACCACCTCCCCACACACTACATGCTTGAACCTATGGTTCATGCATCAACAGGTAGTTTACGTATTCACTACGAATGGCGTTAAAATAAGCTCTAATGTTGAAAATGGCAGTATTTCTGCAGTACTAAGACATGGCTCTTTAACATGTACTTCTCATATTGCTGTGAGATATTACATTGTCCAGCGTTGGTGACGTCACATCACTGATGGGTCATTATGACCTGTGTGTTGTGATGTGTATGCCAGCCAGGGTCATTATGACCTGTGAGTTGTGATGTGTATGCCAGCCAGGGTCATTATGACCTGTGTGTTGTGATGTGTATGCCAGCCAGGGTCATTATGACCTGTGTGTTGTGATGTGTATGCCAGCCAGGGTCATTATGACCTGTGTGTTGTGATGTGTATGCCAGCCAGGGTCATTATGACCTGTGTGTTGTGATGTGTATGCCAGCCAGGGTCATTATGACCTGTGTGTTGTGTTGACTCTACCCACCCATTTGGAATCCCTTTCCCTCGGATGCGAGTTGTTAGGGTTAGGGTTAGGGTTAGGGTTAACAACACGGTCCTGTAGTCTAGACGTTGTGTTGCTCCAGTGGCTTGTAAAAATGGCAATGATATGTTGATGAGATTTAGGTTAAATTACCTACCTGTTCTCGATTGCAGAAGTAACAGAACCCTATCCCAGCTAAAAAGTTCATTTCAGCCTGTGAAGGATTCACTCCTAACCATGATCAGAATCAGAATCAGAATCAGAATGGGATTTATTCGCCATGAAAGTTTGCACAGACAAGGAATTTGCTTTGGCAGGAAGGTGCATACAATAAACATATACCTAAAATTTAAATATGTGGACTATCTATACTAAGGGTACATAAACTAGCAGTACTAAGTGGGATTAGAATAGAATTAAATATACAATAAAATAAAATATAAGTTGCCGTAAATTACAATATAAAATACAAATATTACAAAAAATACAAATGTACAAGATACCATTTTGTAATGCAGTGCAAAAAGCAGTGTGTTTTAAGCAGGAAGTTATTAGAGTCAGTGTGGTCCCTTGGCCTTGTTGAAGAAGCCAACAGCGGAAGGGAAGAAACTGTTTTTGTGGCGTGAGGTATTGGTCCTGATGGACCGCAGCCTTCTGCCGGAGGGGAGTGACTGAAACAGGGAGTGTCCAGGGTGGGAGGGGTCGGCCACAATCTTCCTCGCTCGCCTCAGGGTCCTCGAGGTGTGCAGGTCCTCGAGGGTAGGCAGATTGCAGCCAATCACCTTCTCAGCAGTGCGGATGATACGCTGCAGTCTGCTCTTGTCCTTGGCAGTGACATCAGTGTACCAGACGGTGATGGAGGAGGTGAGGATGGACTCAATGATGGCTGAGTAGAAGTGCACCATCATTGTCTTTGGCAGGTTGAACTTCTTCAGCTGCCGAAGGAAGTACATCCTCTGTTGTGCTTTCTTGATGAGGGAGCTGATGTTCAGTTCCCACTTGAGGTCCTGGGAGAGGATGGTGCCCAGGAAGCGGAAGGACTCCACAGTGTTGACTGGGGAGTCACACAGGGTGATGGGGGTGAGTGGGGCTGTGTTCCTCCTGAAGTCCACAACCATCTCCACTGTCTTAAGAGCATTGAGCTCTAAGTTGTTCTGGCTGCACCAGGTCACCAGGTTGGCCGCTTCCCACCTATAATCAGACTCGTCTCCACCAGAGATGAGCCCAATAAGGGTGGTGTCGTCCGCAAACTTCAGGAGTTTGACGGACGGATGACTGGAGGTGCAACTGTTGGTGTACAGGGAGAAGAGCAGAGGAGAAAGGACGCAGCCCCGAGGTGATCCGGTGCTGATAGACCGGGAGTCAGAGACTTGTGTTCCCAGCTTAACGCACTGCTTCCTGTCAGACAGGAAGTCTGTGATCCACCTGCAGGTGGAATCAGGCACGTTCAGCTGGGAGAGCTTGTCCTATGATGATGGTGGTGTGTGCTTTTTGTGACCTTTTAACCCTTGTGCTGCCTTCGGGTCACTTTACCCAATACAAAAACAAATAAAAAGCATTTTCTTTTAACCTTCGCGCTGTGGGGGGTGTGAGACAGCCCGATGGTTAAAAGAAAATGCTTCACTTTATTTTTGTATGAGGTAAAGTTGTGGCAACATGTGGGGGGCTCACAATGACCCTTGATGATAACACAAACATGACCTAGGGAGTGGGGCGGGATGTAATGGTTAAATAAGTGCCTCTCATTGTCCAACAATCTTTTAGGCTCCACACTCGCATCACACCACTCAGTTGAAGCTCATGGGCGAGTACTGCAGATGATCAGCAAGCCAGAAGTGAGGTATTCTCAGCATGCTGAATCCAGGATTCTGGGGACTAGTTTAGCAGGGGTTTGGAATTGCTGTGTCGGAACTGCTTGTCTTTCTAGTTTTCTTGTCTGTGTGTGGGTTACTTATCACCTGCAGTACTGGTCTGTGTGTGGTTACTTATCACCTGCAGTACTGGTCTGTGTGTGGGTTACTTATCACCTGCAGTACTGGTCTGTGTGTGGGTTACTTATCACCTGAAGTACTGGTCTGTGTGTGGGTTACTTATCACCTGCAGTACTGGTCTGTGTGTGGGTTACTTATCACCTGCAGTACTGGTCTGTGTGTGGGTTACTTATCACCTGCAGTACTGGTCTATGTGTTGGTTACTTATCACCTGCAGTACTGGTCTGTGTGTGGGTTACTTATCACCTGCAGTACTGGTCTATGTGTTGGTTACTTATCACCTGCAGTACTGGTCTATGTGTTGGTTACTTATCACCTGCAGTACTGGTCTATGTGTTGGTTACTTATCACCTGCAGTACTGGTCTATGTGTTGGTTACTTATCACCTGCAGTACTGGTCTATGTGTTGGTTACTTATCACCTGCAGTACTGGTCTATGTGTTGGTTACTTATCACCTGCAGTACTGGTCTATGTGTTGGTTACTTATCACCTGCAGTACTGGTCTATGTGTTGGTTACTTATCACCTGCAGTACTGGTCTATGTGTTGGTTACTTATCACCTGCAGTACTGGTCTATGTGTTGGTTACTTATCACCTGCAGTACTGGTCTATGTGTTGGTTACTTATCACCTGCAGTACTGGTCTATGTGTTGGTTACTTATCACCTGCAGTACTGGTCTATGTGTTGGTTACTTATCACCTGCAGTACTGGTCTATGTGTTGGTTACTTATCACCTGCAGTACTGGTCTATGTGTTGGTTACTTATCACCTGCAGTACTGGTCCCTGTACCAACTCTAGCTGTCACACTCCCCAGGACCTGTTACAGACGAAAGGTCAGGCCAGTTCGGTGGAGATTTTGCAACCCCAGATTGTAGCGTGGTGCCTCCCTCACATATGGAAGCGCTTAGTCTTCCTCCTGCTGGGCTGCTGGAGAGACCAGAACTGGGTTAGTCTTCCTCCTCCTGCTGGGCTGCTGGAGAGACCAGCACTGGGTTAGTCTTCCTCCTGCTGGGCTGCTGGAGAGACCAGCACTGGGTTAGTCTTCCTCCTGCTGGGCTGCTGGAGAGACCAGCACTGGGTTAGTCTTCCTCCTGCTGGGCTGCTGGAGAGACCAGCACTGGGTTAGTCTTCATCCCGCTGGGCTGCTGGAGAGACCAGCACTGGGTTAGTCTTCCTCCTCCTGCTGGGCTGCTGGAGAGACCAGCACTGGGTTAGTCTTCCTCCTCCTGCTGGGCTGCTGGAGAGACCAGCACTGGGTTAGTCTTCCTCCTCCTGCTGGGCTGCTGGAGAGACCAGCACTGGGTTAGTCTTCCTCCTGCTGGGCTGCTGGAGAGACCAGAACTGGGTTAGTCTTCCTCCTCCTGCTGGGCTGCTGGAGAGACCAGCACTGGGTTAGTCTTCCTCCTCCTGCTGGGCTGCTGGAGAGACCAGCACTGGGTTAGTCTTCTTCCTCCTGCTGGGCTGCTGGAGAGACCAGCACTGGGTTAGTCTTCCTCCTGCTGGGCTGCTGGAGAGACCAGCACTGGGTTAGTCTTCCTCCTCCTGCTGGGCTGCTGGAGAGACCAGCACTGGGTTAGTCTTCCTCCTGCTGGGCTGCTGGAGAGACCAGCACTGGGTTAGTCTTCCTCCTCCTGCTGGGCTGCTGGAGAGACCAGCACTGGGTTAGTCTTCCTCCTCCTGCTGGGCTGCTGGAGAGACCAGAACTGGGTTAGTCTTCCTCCTCCTGCTGGGCTGCTGGAGAGACCAGCACTGGGTTAGTCTTCCTCCTGCTGGGCTGCTGGAGAGACCAGCACTGGGTTAGTCTTACTCCTGCTGGGCTGCTGGAGAGACCAGAACTGGGTTAGTCTTCCTCCTCCTGCTGGGCTGCTGGAGAGACCAGCACTGGGTTAGTCTTCCTCCTGCTGGGCTGCTGGAGAGACCAGCACTGGGTTAGTCTTACTCCTGCTGGGCTGCTGGAGAGACCAGAACTGGGTTAGTCTTCCTCCTCCTGCTGGGCTGCTGGAGAGACCAGCACTGGGTTAGTCTTCCTCCTGCTGGGCTGCTGGAGAGACCAGCACTGGGTTAGTCTTACTCCTGCTGGGCTGCTGGAGAGACCAGCACTGGGCCGGGGAGAGAGGGGAGATGAGGACACCAGGGTAGTACATCTGGAGAGACTCCAGCCCCTACAATCCCCTGCAGCAGCACAGGAAGCAGACAGCTGTGTCCTCAGTTAGGAGGAGCGTCTGTTACACACCTCATCCTCTCACCCCCCCCCTCATGCCCCCCTCACACCTGATAGGTCACTAACAAGCCTAGATATAAAGGTCCATATGAACTGACCATTTGGAACATAAACGTAAAAAGGCAGAGTTTTCCTATCAGTGTTTGGGACCGTGTGGTAGTGTGTAGTTGTGTGTGTGTTAGCAAACAAACCCAGTGTGTGTGTGTGTGTGTGCTCAGTGTTTGTGACCGTGTGGTCTGTATAGCTGGGTTAGTTCGTTATTTAGTTAGTTAGTGTTGTGTGTTGTGCTGGGTAGTGTTGTGTTGGGTAGTGTTGTGCTGGGTAGTGTTGTGTGTTGTGCTGGGTAGTGTTGTGCTGGGTAGTGTTGTGTGTTGTGCGTTGTGCTGGGTAGTGTTGTGCTGGGTAGTGTGCGTTGTGCTGGGTAGTGTTGTGCTGGGTAGTGTGTGTTGTGCTGGGTAGTGTTGTGCTGGGTAGTGTTGTGCTGGGTAGTGTTGTGCTGGGTAGTGTGTGTTGTGCTGGGTAGTGTGTGTTGTGCTGGGTAGTGTGTGTTGTGCTGGGTAGTGTGTGTTGTGCTGGGTAGTGTGTGTTGTGCTGGGTAGTGCTTGTGTTGTGCTGGGTAGTGCTTGTGTTGTGCTGGGTAGTGCTTGTGTTGTGCTGGGTAGTGCTTGTGTTGTGCTGGGTAGTGTGTGTTGTAGTGTGTGTTGTGCTGGGTAGTGTGTGTTGTGCTGGGTAGTGTGTGTTGTGCTGGGTAGTGTGTGTTGTAGTGTGTGTTGTGCTGGGTAGTGTGTGTTGTGCTGGGTAGTGTGTGTTGTGCTGGGTAGTGCTTGTGTTGTGCTGGGTAGTGCTTGTGTTGTGCTGGGTAGTGCTTGTGTTGTGCTGGGTAGTGTGTGTTGTAGTGTGTGTTGTGCTGGGTAGTGTGTGTTGTGCTGGGTAGTGTGTGTTGTGCTGGGTAGTGTGTGTTGTAGTGTGTGTTGTGCTGGGTAGTGTGTGTTGTGCTGGGTAGTGTGTGTTGTAGTGTGTGTTGTAGTGTGTGTTGTGCTGGGTAGTGTGTGTTGTGCTGGGTAGTGTGTGTTGTGCTGGGTAGTGTGTGTTGTGCTGGGTAGTGTGTGTTGTGCTGGGTAGTGTGTGTTGTGCTGGGTAGTGCTTGTGTTCCAGAAGGCTCTGCTGTTCAGTGATGAGACATGAACCCGAAGCAGCATGTTCCTGATTATCCTCGACCCAGAATAGTCTGGATATTTCTGTCTGAGGGCAAAGTCAGGGTCTCTCTGTCTCACAACCGCATTCTTCATGGGACAACTGTTCATCCAGCACAGCCTCGGTAGGAACCAACAAATGTGTGTGTGTACATTCTCACACAATTGTGTGAGAATCTACACTTGAATGTGTCAATTGTGTTCACATACGACGATTCAGTTGAAACGAAGCGCTATTTGAGCAATCCAACTATGCGAGGCAGTATCATATCCACAATACAGGCGGAGTAGGGGGCCGGGGGCAGGAAACAGCAGCAGAGATGATGCTCCCGGTAACGGGCTGCTCTCATCCAGCAGCGCGCTAGCCGGGATTAGCTGCTTTGTTTACAGATGTTTATCATAGCAGCGGCTCAGCGGGGCCACAGCCAGACTCAGTTCACACGATGTGAAAGGCGTGTATGTATTGGAGAAACAGGGAGTGCTTGTGTGTGTGTGTAAAATTAGTAACCCTAACCCTAACAACTGCATGTTGTAGAAGAAGATTGAAAAAGCTGTGAAAGAAGATTCTGCTGTGTGTGTAAACGGGTTGGGAATTGTGTGTGTGAATCAACATTTTGTACATATGTTCCATTGTGTTTTTGTTAATGCTCACCATGTTTTTGCCTGTTCCTTTGTGTGTATAAATTAGTGGTGGGCATAGATTAAATTTTTTAATCTAGATTAATCTCACTGTAATCTTGGAATTAAAATGTCTCATTTGAATTCCGCCAAAGGCATTCAGAATATGTGTGCTACGCAAATAATGACTAAAAGTAAGTCCTTGAGAACGGGTTTCTCAAGCCAGGTGGCGCATTAGACCAGGAGCTCATCTCCTGTTTCCAAAATGCATCACAAACTGCTTGAGAAAGCTGTTCTACTATGATAATTGGTGATGAAAATAAATTATGTTCAATAAGATGTACTTGTGTTTATTAACTGTTTATTAGATTAGTTAGCTTGGCTGATAGAGCTGTGCTGACGGGCTTGCCTCGGTTGCACTCAAACGCGCTACATCAGTGCTTGGCCCGGCATCTTCCGCATTAGCTAAGGGATGCTTTGCGTTTAGGTGGTATTTGAGACTGGAAGAACTCCTACAGTAAACTAATTCCGCATAGCACAAGGTGCAAACAACCTTAGTCTTGTCGAGGTTTCCATTGGGAAGCTTCTTAAAAATACATTTACCCTGAAGCAAACCAGACGGCTTCATAGCTGCATCCATGTTAGCACGTCACGTTTGATGTGATAATTTCATACACAAGGCATACACACAGGTTCGAAGACTGGTTCTCGCCCCCTACAGTGCAATTCGGCTAGGTATACATCCGCGCTAAAATATCAAGGTGAAAGTCATCATAGCTTGCGTAGTATAGACCCAACTCCCAACCCAACTTTGAGAATAGATTAACAGCGATATTTTTTTTATCGCTGATAAGAGTCGCAGCGCATTAACGCCGATAACGGCCCACCACTAGTATAAATGCTGTTGTGTGTCTCTATAAATGTTGTGTCCGCAGGTGATCCTATCAGGGATTGTGGGGCTCACAACATGGAGGCGCCCCATGCTGCTGTTGGTAAGTCAACACCTCAACACACCACCTCCCCACACCTCCCCACACCTCTTTCCACACCTCTCCCCAACTCCACACCTCTCTCCACACCTCTCTCCACACCTCTCCCCAACTCCACACCTCTCTCCACACCTCTCCACACCTCTCCACACCTCTCCCTAACTCCACACCTCTCTCCACACCTCTCTCCACACCTCTCTCCACACCTCTCCCCAACTCCACACCTCTCCCCAACTCCACACCTCTCTCCACACCTCTCTCCACACCTCTCTCCACACCTCTCCACACCTCTCCCCAACTCCACACCTCTCTCCACACCTCTCCCCAACCCCACACCTCTCACAGCATGCTGTCCTAGTCCTCCTCTGACCCCAGCCCTGAGATCACAGCATGCTGTCCTAGTCCTCCTCTGACCCCAGCCCTGAGATCACAGCATGCTGTCCTAGTCCTCCTCTGACCCCAGCCCTGAGGTCACAGCATGCTGTCCTAGTCCTCCTCTGACCCCAGCCCTGAGATCACAGCATGCTGTATTCTGAGCCCTTGAACTTTTTACTGTGTTAATGCACAAGCCTTTTCTTTCTGTTAAAAGTGTGACTCACTAGAAACACTAGAGATGCTTCTGTATAGTCGGTGGAAACAATGTAAATATGATTTTCTTTCAAGCATGGAAAAGAAGACCTCAGTGTATGTGTACAGTGTCACCGCCCCCTGAAGTTGCTGATTGCTGAAGGGCTTGAATCTGGAGTCGAGTTGTCTAGGCTGTAGGGTGTGGGGGGGGGAATGTTTGTGTGTGGGGGGGGGAGTGTTTGTGTGTGTGTGGGGGGAGGGGGTGAGAAAACAGGAGGAAGAAGGGGAGGAGGAGGGGGGGAGAGGAAAGAAGAGGAAGAGGGGGAGGAATGGAAGGGGGGGGTTGTTAAGGAAACGAGTCAAAGAGAAAGGCAGTTGTTTTGGTTGTTGGTTTAATTCCAGAGACTTTTAGTCTCTTAACCAAGAATGTGTGTTTGTGTAGTGGTCTAACCAGCAGTCTAGCAACTAGTCAGGTGACCCCCCCTTCCACACACAACCTCCCATACACACTCTCCTACACACACGCTTCCCAACACACACACGCTTTAGCGTGGAATGAGGTGAAACAATGACTCATTATCTTCCCTATATTCTCTCTCTTTTTCTTTGTCACACCCGGAAGTAAAAACAATGCCTTCCTTAGCCCATATAACTCATATACGCACACACACACACAAACGCACACACACACGCACACACAGAGACAGTGGCACCAGTCCCCTGGTCCTGGCAGCCACAGGCAGGGTTGATGGTTCCTCTGGTCCTGGCAGCCACAGGCAGGGTTGATGGTTCCTCTGGTCCTGGCAGCCACAGGCAGGGTTGATGGTTCCTCTGGTCCTGGCAGCCACAGGCAGGGTTGATGGTTCCTCTGGTCCTGGCAGCCACAGGCAGGGTTGATGGTTCCCCTGGTCCTGGCAGCCACAGGCAGGATTGATGGTTCCCCTGGTCCTGGCAGCCACAGGCAGGGTTGATGGTTCCCCTGGTCCTGGCAGCCACAGGCAGGGTTGATGGTTCCTCTGGTCCTGGCAGCCACAGGCAGGGTTGATGGTTCCTCTGGTCTGATGGAATTAGTTTGAAGTAGGCTCAGCATTACAACTTTCTTTTTAAAACAATTAATACCACATTTGCCTCTAATGTATCTCTATGTACCCCCCGAATGAACATGGCTGCTCTAACCCCTCTCTCCTCCCCCCCAGGTGAACATGGCTGCTCTAACCCCTCTCTCCTCCCCCCCAGGTGAACATGGCTGCTCTAACCCCTCTCTCCTCCCCCCCAGGTGAACATGGCTGCTCTAACCCCTCTCTCCTCCCCCCCAGGTGAACATGGCTGCTCTAACCCCTCTCTCCTCCCCCCCAGGTGAACATGGCTGCTCTAACCCCTCTCTCCTCCCCCCCAGGTGAACATGGCTGCTCTAACCCCTCTCTCCTCCCCCCCAGGTGAACATGGCTGCTCTAACCCCTCTCTCCTCCACCCCAGGTGAACATGGCTGCTCTAACCCCTCTCTCCTCCACCCCAGGTGAACATGGCTGCTCTAACCCCTCTCCTCCCCCCCAGGTGAACATGGCTGCTCTAACCCCTCTCTCCTCCCCCCCAGGTGAACATGGCTGCTCTAACCCCTCTCCTCCCCCCCAGGTGAACATGGCTGCTCTAACCCCTCTCTCCTCCCCCCCAGGTGAACATGGCTGCTCTAACCCCTCTCTCCTCCCCCCCAGGTGAACATGTTCGTGCTCCTCTCCGTGGTGTGTGTGCTGCTCAACCTGGCTGGCTTCATCCTGTGCTGCCAGGGAGCCCAGCTGGTCTCCAGCATGTCCTCCTGCCAGCTGGTCAGTAAGAGCTGGCGTGCTTCACTAGTCAGTCTAGGTGTGTGTTACAGTAGTAGTGGTGTGTGTGTGTTGTAACGTGTATGTGTGTTGTAACGTGTGTGTGTGTTGTAATGTGTGTGTGTTTAGGTGTGTCTGTGTTGTAACGTGTGTGTGTGTGTTGTAACGTGTGTGTGTGTGTTGTAACGTGTGTGTGTGTTCCTCCAGAGCGAGGCGGGGGATGCGTGTCTCTGCTGCCCCCTCCCCCCCTCCTCGTCCTGTCCTGAAGACAAGCTGCTGCTGCTGCACCCTGGACACTCCTGCAACACCATGAAGATCCTGCTCAAGGTACACATGTATGCTGCTCTATGTAGAAGTGTGTGTGTGTGTGTAGTTATAGGTGTGTGTGTGTGTGTGTGTGTGTGTGTAGTTATAGGTGTGTGTGTGTAGTTATAGGTGTGTGTGTGTGTGTTTCTCCTGACGACCCCCCGGTGTGTTCCAGAAGGTTCTGTTTGCGCTGTGTGCCCTGAACGCCCTCACAGCGGCCGTGTGTCTGGTGGCCGCCGCCCTGCGCTACCTCCAGATCCTCACCTCCCGCCCACCCTGCCTGGTGAGCAAATCACATCTCTCCTCCACGGCACGGTAGCCAATCAGGTTCCTCCTCCTCCAACACAGTAGTTGGTGGTAGTGATGGGTATAGCTCAGCTCAGCAGTGGTTAGAGCATTTGACTACAGATCAAGAGGGCGCAGGTTAAATTCCCCCTGCACATTAGTTTGGATACAGAGTCTGACATGAATACATTAACTAACGACAAGATCATTTTATGAACTAATGTCTTGAAATAATAAGTTCATATCTGGTGTGTACGTGAATATGAAGCTTTCATCATGTGACCTGTCGCCTCTTTCCGATAGGACGAGCCTCGTTCAATAGCAGAGGAGGGGGAGGAGCCAGCACCCGTCCCCGACCCAGATGAGTTTGTCCCCCCGGCCCCGCCCCCTTCCTACTTCTCCACCTTCTACTCATACACACCCCGCCTGGCCCGCCGGTAAAACTCACTCACACACACACTCACACATACACTCACACATACACACACATACAGGTCATGGTTTGGTTTTGTATGTTATCAGTTCCGTGTTTCAGGATGTTTGGTTGTGTGCGGTTATCAGTTCTGTGTTTCAGGATGTTTGGTTGTGTGCGGTTATCAGTTCCCTGTGTTTCAGGATGTTTGGTTGTGTATGGTTATCAGTTCCCTGTGTTTCAGGATGTTTGGTTGTGTACGGTTATCAGTTCTGTGTTTCAGGATGTTTGGTTGTGTGCGGTTATCAGTTCTGTGTTTCAGGATGTTTGGTTGTGTACGTTATCAGTTCCGTGTTTCAGGATGTTTGGTTGTGTGCGTTATCAGTTCTGTGTTTCAGGATGTTTGGTTGTGTGCGGTTATCAGTTCTGGGTTTCAGGATGTTTGGGGACAGGTGCGGTTATCAGTTCTGGGTTTCAGGATGTTTGGGGACAGGTGCGGTTATCCGTTCTGTGTTTCAGGATGTTTGGTTGTGTGCGGTTATCAGTTCTGTGTTTCAGGATGTTTGGGGACAGGTGCGGTTATCCGTTCTGTGTTTCAGGATGTTTGGTTGTGTGCGGTTATCAGTTCTGTGTTTCAGGATGTTTGGGGACAGGTGCGGTTATCCGTTCTGTGTTTCAGGATGTTTGGTTGTGTGCGGTTATCAGTTCTGTGTTTCAGGATGTTTGGGGACAGGTGCGGTTATCAGTTCTGTGTTTCAGGATGTTTGGTTGTCTGCGGTTATCAGTTCTGTGTTTCAGGATGTCTGGTTGTGTGCGGTTATCAGTTCTGTGTTTCAGGATGTTTGGTTGTGTGCGGTTATCAGTTCTGTGTTTCAGGATGTTTGGGGACAGGTGCGGTTATCAGTTCTGTGTTTCAGGATGTTTGGTTGTGTGCGGTTATCAGTTCTGTGTTTCAGGATGTCTGGTTGTGTGCGGTTATCAGTTCTGTGTTTCAGGATGTCTGGTTGTGTGCGGTTATCAGTTCCCTGGTTATCAGTTCTGTGTTTCAGGATGTTTGGTTGTGTGCGGTTATCAGTTCCCTGGTTATCAGTTCTGTGTTTCAGGATGTCTGGTTGTGTGCGGTTATCAGTTCCCTGGTTATCAGTTCTGTGTTTCAGGATGTTTGGTTGTGTGCGGTTATCAGTTCCCTGGTTATCAGTTCTGTGTTTCAGGATGTTTGGTTGTGTGCGGTTATCAGTTCCCTGGTTATCAGTTCTGTGTTTCAGGATGTTTGGGGACAGCGTGATGCCCCTCCCTCACGTCTCCAGGATCAAGGGGGGGGAGGTGTTCTGTCCTCTGGACCCGCCCCCTCCTTACGAGGCGGTTGCTGGCTCCTCCCCCTCCTGTCCCCTACCTGTACAGGTACATTACCACCAGCAACACTGTGTACACACTGTAAACATACATACATAGATAAACTATATACAGTACATCTATAGTGTACTGCTTGCTGTGATATAAAAAGGTGAGCGATTGCTTTTATAAAATGGTCACGAGGTATGGCAATATGAAAGTAGTAGACATAGTGTGTTTGACGATGTGTCTCCTGTCTACAGGAGGCAGAGATGGATCTGGAGGAGCAGAGAGAGGGTGCAGGGCCAGGTAGGAGCCTCTCTGGAGAACATGACACAGCCCAGCCCGACTTGTAGCTACACCACAGACATGGGCCTGCTGTAGTTCTCTCTGTGGAAGTAGAGCTGTAGTTCTCTCTTTGGAAGTAGAGCTGTAGTTCTCTCTTTGGAAGTAGAGCTGTAGTTCTGTCTGTGGAGCTGTAGTTCTGTCTGTGGAGCTGTAGTTCTCTCTGTGGAGCTGTAGTTCTCTCTTTGGAAGTAGAGCTGTAGTTCTGTCTGTGGAGCTGTAGTTCTCTCTGTGGAGCTGTAGTTCTCTCTGTGGAGCTGTAGTTCTCTCTGTGGAGCTGTAGTTCTCTCTGTGGAGCTGTAGTTCTCTCTGATGAGAACAGGACATAACCCTGTCTCTGCGTCATGCCTCTCCACTGTGCCAGTTCCATGTATTTATTTTAGTCTCAGATGCTACATTCCCACCCCCTCTCACTCTCTTGACATGTGGGCTTAATGTGGACACAGGATCGCTCTGGTCCAGAGAGAGAGAGAGAGCAGGAGAGGGAGAGCAGGAGAGAGAGAGCAGGAGAGAGAGAGAGCAGGAGAGACAGAGAGAGCAGGAGAGACAGAGAGAGCAGGAGAGACAGAGAGAGCAGGAGAGACAGAGAGAGCAGGAGAGACAGAGAGAGCAGGAGAGACAGAGAGAGCAGGAGAGACAGAGAAAGAGAGAGAGAGAGCAGGAGAGACAGAGAGAGCAGGAGAGACAGAGAGAGCAGGAGAGACAGAGAGAGCAGGAGAGAGAGAGCAGGAGAGAGAGAGAGAGAGAGAGCAGGAGAGAGAGAGCAGGAGAGACAGAGAGAGCAGGAGAGGGAGAGACAGAGAGAGCAGGAGAGGGAGAGACAGAGAGAGCAGGAGAGACAGAGAGAGCAGGAGAGACAGAGAGAGCAGGAGAGACAGAGAGAGCAGGAGAGACAGAGAGAGCAGGAGAGACAGAGAGAGCAGGAGAGACAGAGAGAGCAGGAGAGAGTGAGAGAGAGAGAGAGAGAGAGAGCAGGAGAGGGAGAGAGACATGTTTGGGTGTCTGGCAGCTCACAGGAACACACTTCTCTGTTCATGTCTTGTGTTATTTTATGATGTGTGGAATGTAAGAAATAAAGACTTGAGATGGTGGTGGAACGGAGGTTTATTATCTGTCTGTTTGTCTTTCAGAGGGCTGCCCCCCTGTCCCCCTGCCAATGGCCCATTCACCCCCCCACCCAGGGCCCCTACCCTCACCCCCCCTGCACCACCCCAGACCCCCCCAGGCAAGGCCCCGACCCTCCTCGCCCCCCCTGGGACCCCTCCAGCCAGGGCTGGTGCCCCCCACTCAGTGCCATCGTCTCCACAGGTCCAACAGTGACCCGGTTCTAGTGGACCTGGCAGCCAAAGGTAAAGGGTGTGTGTGTGTGCAGACACATTAGGAGCTCTGCAGATATATATATATATATATATATATATACATCCAGATATATATACATCCAGATGTCCCTGAATGTCAGCATGTAACAGAGTTCCACATATGTGCACTTACACTACTGACATGTTGACCCCACCCCCCCTTACCTCCACACTACTGACATGTTGACCCCACCCCCCCTTACCTCCACACTCAACTCACACACTCTTTCCCCCCAGTCCTAAGCTGCGAAGCTGCAAAACGGACCACAGACTCATCCACCCAGACCTCCCAGTCCACCCTAGCCCCCCAGCCCCAGATGGTGACCCTCCGCAGGGGCCCCAGGGCACCGAGGCGCCCCCGGCCCTCCTCCATGGTGGACCACCAGAGCTACCGGCAAACCCAGCAGCTGGTGAGCCGCTTCCTGGAGCAGCCGTCAGCGTGCGGGCTGGCCCCTGAGGTGCAGGAGCTGGTGGACAGCATCCGCAGCGTGCTACGCTCCGACCAGGAGCACATGGAGGAGGCTGTGCGCTGTGCTAGCTACATAGAGCAGGTGAGCAGACCCTGTGCGCTGTGCTAGCTACATAGAGCAGGTGAGCAGACCCTGTGCGCTGTGCTAGCTACATAGAGCAGGTAAGCAGACCCTGTGCGCTGTGCTAGCTACATAGAGCAGGTACGCAGACCCTGTGCGCTGTGCTAGCTACATAGAGCAGGTAAGCAGACCCTGTGCGCTGTGCTAGCTACATAGAGCAGGTACGCAGACCCTGTGCGCTGTGCTAGCTACATAGAGCAGGTACGCAGACCCTGTGCGCTGTGCTAGCTACATAGAGCAGGTACGCAGACCCTGTGCGCTGTGCTAGCTACATAGAGCAGGTACGCAGACCCTGTGCGCTGTGCTAGCTACATAGAGCAGGTACGCAGACCCTGTGCGCTGTGCTAGCTACATAGAGCAGGTAAGCAGACCCTGTGCGCTGTGCTAGCTACATAGAGCAGGTAAGCAGACCCTGTGCGCTGTGCTAGCTACATAGAGCAGGTAAGCAGACCCTGTGCGCTGTGCTAGCTACATAGAGCAGGTACGCAGACCCTGTGCGCTGTGCTAGCTACATAGAGCAGGTGAGCAGACCCTGTGCGCTGTGCTAGCTACATAGAGCAGATGAGCAGACCCTGTGCGCTGTGCTAGCTACATAGAGCAGGTACGCAGACCCTGTGCGCTGTGCTAGCTACATAGAGCAGGTAAGCAGACCCTGTGCGCTGTGCTAGCTACATAGAGCAGGTGAGCAGACCCTGTGCGCTGTGCTAGCTACATAGAGCAGGTACGCAGACCCTGTGCGCTGTGCTAGCTACATAGAGCAGGTACGCAGACCCTGTGCGCTGTGCTAGCTACATAGAGCAGGTACGCAGACCCTGTGCGCTGTGCTAGCTACATAGAGCAGGTGAGCAGACCCTGTGCGCTGTGCTAGCTACATAGAGCAGGTACGCAGACCTGTGTAGCAGTCGGAAATCCTCAGGGGGGACACCCTCAGCTCCAGTCAACTGTGGGTGGGAATCGAACCGGCCATGTTGCAACTCCAAGGCACCTGTTGCCTCATCATAGTTCGCATTAACTACGAATGAGCGATGTCATTCACAATGTGACCGATTAAGGACATGTGTTCAAGATGGGAGCAAAAGCTGTTGAGAAAAACAGAACCAACGAATTCCAAATAGATCCAATTTATCTGGTGGTATTGGTCATGTGATCTTATTGCCAATCAACGCAAACATGGCCAGGTGTGTCTCAGTTGTGTGGGTGATTGTGAGCAGTATAGATATATATCTTAGGGGGTTAGTTAATGCGAACTATGATGAGGCAACAGGTGCCTTGGAGTTGCAACATGGCCGGTTCGATTCCCACCCACAGTTGACTGGAGCTGAGGGTGTCCCCCCTGAGGATTTACGACTGCTACAACTGGGGTTATGCGACCCAGTTGAATTTTTGTAGAGGACCCCAAACTCTACTCAAACGTAGAGTAAAGATGATTTTAGATATAGATCAGTTGTATGTACAAGCACTCATGAATGATGATGATGTGGTCATGCCTGTAGGGGAAGAAAATAATGGAAAAAAAAATGACAAAATGACAAAAAATGATTAACAGTCAATGTTTGCTAAGAAGTACATACAACTGATCTGTATCTCAAATCATCTTTACTCTATGTTTGAGTGATTAATAGCAGGTAAATATTGTTCAGTAATGCCACCCCCGCCCATGACTTCCATCTAAGCCAAGCCTGTATGTAGACCATGTTAAATGAAAGCAGAGCAGGATCTTACACTAGACACACTAGAGCTCCAGGTTGGGACTACTCACCTGGCACGTGTGGACGCGAGGTCTCTCTGGTACATGACCTGCTGGACTGGTCAACTACTGTTGGTTGCTGGTCCAAGGTGCAGGTTTAATGTTCAGGTTATTTATTCAGTATGTTGGTACCCTCCTGCAGGTGATCACAGGATCAGAGACGGTCACTCCAGCCAATCAGATGCCACTCCTCCCAAGACTAGGCCCCGCCCCCCCACAGGCAGGCTCCTCCTCCCAGACCCTCCCCCTGAGGAAAAGGCCGGGGTTGCTGCACCTGCACAGCTGCGGAGACCTCAGCACCTTCACCTGGGCCGAGCTACGGGGGGCGGGGCCAGGGGCCGGGGGGTCACGCCTGGACCATGAGCGCCCCCATAGTCTGATTGGTGTGTTCAGAGAGACTGTGCTCTGAGGAATCCTACCTGGCCATCCTGATTGGGGTGTTCAGAGAGACTGTGCTCTGAGGAATCCTACCTGGCCATCCTGATTGGGGTGTTCAGAGAGACTGTGCTCTGAGGAATCGTACCATTCTGATCACACAATCTCTGGTAGGGCTGCAGAGCTACTCTTGAAGGGGACAAACTTTCAGCAAAACTCTCATGGGTCACACAGTCTGCAAAACAGGCATTGTGTGTTGTGTGCATATGTTTGTTTTTTGTTTTTTAAAAGTGGGAAAAGTGGGTTGCTTCGAGAAAGAGATTAACTTTGGCACCTTATACCCAGACAGTATCACACCAAACAGGTCTTCAATGATGTTACACCTGCTAATTTAACATGGATCAACATCGATGCTCATGTTGACATTCAGATATTTCTGAATAACAGACTATTACTTTAATCCCCCCCCCTTTTAAGTATCTTATTAACAGTTATATAAAGGTGGCTTAAAAGAAGTTTAGCACATGCTGCTAACACCAGCTGTGTTGCACTGAACACTAAGACTCCATGCTGAACACTAAGACTCTCCATGCTGAACACTAAGACTCTCCATGCTGAACACTAAGACTCCATGCTGAACACTAAGACTCTCCATGCTGAACACTAAGACTCTCCATGCTGAACACTAAGACTCTCCATGCTGAACACTAAGACTCTCCATGCTGAACACTAAGACTCTCCATGCTGAACACTAAGACTCTCCATGCTGAACACTAAGACTCTCCATGCTGAACACTAAGACTCTCCATGCTGAACACTAAGACTCTCCATGCTGAACACTAAGACTCTCCATGCTGAACACTAAGACTCTCCATGCTGAACACTAAGACTCTCCATGCTGAACACTAAGACTCTCCATGCTGAACACTAAGACTCTCCATGCTGAACACTAAGACTCTCCATGCTGAACACTAAGACTCCATGCTGAACACTAAGACTCTCCATGCTGAACACTAAGATTCTCCATGCTGAACACTAAGACTCTCCATGCTGAACACTAAGACTCTCCATGCTGAACACTAAGACTCTCCATGCTGAACACTAAGACTCTCCATGCTGAACACTAAGACTCTCCATGCTGAACACTAAGACTCTCCATGCTGAACACTAAGACTCTCCATGCTGAACACTAAGACTCTCCATGCTGAACACTAAGACTCTCCATGCTGAACACTAAGACTCTCCATGCTGAACACTAAGACTCTCCATGCTGAACACTAAGACTCTCCATGCTGAACACTAAGACTCTCCATGCTGAACACTAAGACTCTCCATGCTGAACACTAAGACTCTCCATGCTGAACACTAAGACTCTCCATGCTGAACACTAAGACTCTCCATGCTGAACACTAAGACTCTCCATGCTGAACACTAAGACTCTCCATGCTGAACACTAAGATTCTCCATGCTGAACACTAAGACTCTCCATGCTGAACACTAAGACTCCATGCTGAACACGGGCCGGGGTCAGGGTCAGCCAAGTACCTTTTATTTTATAACGATTCCTTTAAAACTTCACCTATGTGGAGAAATTCTTTCCGGGCTGGTTGTTCTTTTGTCGAGTCTGAACATGTTGGTTTCAATTATCCAAACTGTAGTCCAGCAAGTGTGTCAGTAAACAGGAAGTGTTCAACCCCCAAAATATATTTTTAACAATCAGGCAACAACATCTTTCTGCGAGTAGTTTATTGTTGTAAATACTGTTACAAACAATCCTGTGCTGACACAGCAATGTAACGTCACAGAAAAAAAGTTAGCAAATAAATTAACATTTCCATTGCTGTACAGAAAGTGTATTTTTCTTGTTTCATCATCATTAGACACATCGACAAACAATTTGTTAAGATTAATTACATTCAAAACAAGTGCATTTATAAACGCTACTTAGTCAACTCCCCAGTCGCATGTGGTCAGTCCTTGATGATCCCAACCAATACTAAGAAGTTCTACGTCAGACTTCCTGCCAAAGACTCACGTACTATGTCACGTACTATGTCTGTACAGCTAACATCGTTCTACACAGTCAACATGGTTCCTAAATTAATTCAGAATCGCTTTGAGGGATCTTGCCTACAATCTGAATTTTTCCACATTATTTCATCAAAGCTTGCTTATATGGTCAATCCAAACTCAACACACAAAAGCCATTAGAAGTATATACCTATATATATATCATATATATTTATGTCTATAATGTTTCCAGCTGGTTTTGGTATTTAACGTGGAGTAAAGGTGGTCACGCCACACACACTAGAAGCAGGGAGGACACCGCTGCACCTCCTCCATTAACCCAAGAACAATGCTAGAAGGTAATATGTTCTATGTCACTAAGCTAATAAAAAGTACAGTAATGGTAATAAGGCCAAAATGAGCTTCTGGGATATGATTTGGACAATCAGATGTTGAGTCCCACAGGTGGGCAGAGGAAGAGGCCAACATGTTCACCTTGTGGCAGTGTAACCGTAGCGACCACAGACATGAAGATGCAGCAAAGTAACAAGTGCCTCCTCAGCCTTCCAGCCTTACACTACTCTGAAGACACCAATATTTTTGTAAACACGGGTCTGGAGAAATTTCTGAAGTAGGAAGTGACATGAGTAAGCAGGATGTGAGCTAGGTGGTCAAGGTCAAAGGTTGTATACAAACCTTAAAGCGGAAGCTTCCAGGAAGTAGTAATGTTAGTGACAAAGCAGGCAGCCTATATGACATTTGCAGCAGGAAGTACTTTCATGTCTCCAAGCACAGCAGCAGTTAGGGATGAATTGCATTGTTTACAATTTCACACGATCCTTGGAAGAAAGTTCCGAAGATTCTACAACAACTGAACCCTAGGGTGGTCAGTAGGTCATGTGACCTGTCCATCTATTTCCTATGCATCAATCTCAGTTTAATATTGTAAAACCACATGTATGCTAAAATATTAAAATTTCACATCTGTTAAACTGAGGAATATATATTCTTACAGGTATGGCAATCCTCGGACTTTCCAACATTAAGGGGTACTAGCCAACCATCATAACAGTGGAAATCATCACTTCCTGGATGAGTGGTCTATACAAGGCAGTAACAAGAAGGATCTAAGTACCCAACATCCATCCACAGGAAGTTTCCAGGTTCTTCTAAGTCGAGCAGATTTAGTTACATGCACTCACAAGACAGCAATCTATTCATAGCAGGGTGACATCGGCGGATTCAGTTCTAGATCTGCAATGAGGGAAGTCTAGTCTTCTAGAACGACAAGCATACTTCACTATGGTTCCTACGTCAGGACCTTGAGGGACCTCAGAGTTGATATGCCTTTTCAGTACCATCAGTCCATCACAGTTGCAAAATAATACAGTTAACCCTTGTGTTATCTTCGGGTCATTCTGACCCATCAGTCATTGTGACCCACCGTCGTATTGCGACAACTTTACTGCATACAAAAACAAAGTGAAGCATTTTCTTTTAACCGTTGGGCTGTGTCAGACCCCCCACATTGCGAAGGTTAAAAGAAAATTATTTTTATTTGTTTTTGTATTGTAAACACAACAATGGTTCGTTATGAACCTTTGGGTCATGTGACCCGAAGGCAGCACAAGGGTTAAATACATAAAGTTTCTCCATCCTTCAAGTATAGAAAATGTGTTCCATTTGTGCACAGATTCAACAGTTCTCTGGCATAAATAATCAAATTTGAATGAAATCTTTAAAACAAAAAAGTTATTCTATATTAAATAAATATCTAATTTCTACATTGAAAATATAAAATAATGTAAAACATTGACATTGCACTTCAGAGGTGGTAGCTAAATCAACCTGTCTACATACACCTTCCTGATCAGAGACTAAGACCTGTTTTGTGATTTTGAACAAGTTTTCTGTTTGTACAAAATGTACTTCTCTCTTTGCAACTACTCAAGCTTCTGGTGCTGAGCATCCTGCCTAACCTCCAGCAGCGTTCAAGTGAAGACAATTAGGCAACATTTTGTACTGTTACACAAAGACGCAAAGCCATTCCAAGTGTACACAGCAGCCTGAGCCTGAAATCTGGGACTCAGATTAGCAGGGGACCAGGGCCTGTCTTCCAAGATGACGTGTTTCCAGGTGAACGTGAAGACGTAGAAGATCTGATTAGATGTTTTTCCTTGAAAAGATGCTTCTCTGGGAAGACAGAGCTCAGAGGAAGGTTGTGAGACATTTGGTTTGCGTAGCGGAATGTTCTGGACTTCCATCAGACGGATGGGTTAGGGTTAACCTGGCCTGGCAGACGGATGGGTTAGGGTTAACCTGGCCTGGCAGACGGATGGGTTAGGGTTAACCTGGCCTGGCCTGGCAGACGGAAGAGAAATGAAGGAAAGCTTGTTGGACCGGACAGAAGCGGGCAGACCAAAACGTGACGGAAGAACAGACAGTTGGAAGGTTCTCGGTCTTTTCCAACAGACTCTCCATAGTTCAGGAATGTCTTTCATCAGCGCCTCCGAGTGTCGTAAAGGAATTAAAGAGCTGGAATGTGGTGAGGAGGACAGGACACTCGTCTGGAGTTTCACCCTCACTCTTTCTTCTGGATGTGGGGGAGGAAACAGAGTTACAGAGACAGAAACATCCAGCCCAGTGATGTATGGGAGATGCAGCCAAACTCCACTGCAAAAAAACACAATGTTTGGATAGTACAAAACAGCTGGACAGCTTTGAGGGTTAGGGCCAGGGTTACGGTTAGCTAACTTGTAAGGCTTGAGAAGCGCCAGTCTCTAATAGTAAGCTTGAAGAAGGGGGGCATGTTGGGGGGAGGGGGGGGCTGTTGGGAGGGTTTGTACAAGGACTCAAAGTTGAAAGGTTAGGGTTAGGTCATTCAGATGTAAACTGGTTGCTCCTGGGCAGTGAGCAGCCTGTACATGGCTGCTGGCATCGTCTTCATGTGTATCTGAGGAGCAGAGAGAGGGGGAGAGAGAGAGAGGGGGGGGAGAGGAAGAGAGAGAGGGGGGGGGAGAGAGAGGGGGGGGAGAGAGAGGGGGGAGAGAGGGGGAGAGGGGGAAGAGAGAGAGAGAGAGGGGGGGAGAGGGGGGAGAGAGAGAGAGAGAAAATTAAGAGCTAATAATCTGTAACCGAGGGTCATTCTTGTCCCCCCCATCAACCTCGTGACCCTTGACCTCTCACCTCTCCCACGGCATTGGACAGGATGTGGACGATCTTCTCGTGGGGCGTGGCTACCACACTCTGGCTGTTTATCTCAATGATGCGGTGGCCCACCCTGACCCCGCCCCTCTCGGCGATGCCCCCCCTCATAAGGCTGCAGATCTGGAGGAGGGGGGAAGCGGGTCTAAATGTTTTCAGTGTTCTTGGAATAACAGACTCGCTCTTACAGATGGCTAGCCTGTTCAACTACAACCTCAGTCATTTAAAACTACGGCTCCAGTACTGCTATATTCCTTCTCAGTGTCCAACAGAAGTTAGTCTACATACATTTAATAGAGAATGTTCATATGCAATGACTCCACATCATCTTAATTAGGACAACTTCCAAAACAGGAAGGATTAGGACACACAATGCTTCATCTGAAACTTGGTGAAGTGCTGACAAGGTGTCAACAGACAGCCATGTCAAAGCTGACAGGTTTGATTCTGTCTGACCGGCTCGTCTAAGCCCCACCCCCAGCCCTGGGTACCCACAATGCCGTTCTGCACGCTGAAGCCCAGCTGGTAGCGGAGGTCTGGGCGGCGGATGAGGACCGTGGTCACCGGGGGACAGCGGACGATGTTAAGCTGGATACGAGCCTGGTTCTTCAGACCCTGCGGAGCACAGCGCTCACTGTTATCATCAGTAGAGAACAGAGATAAAGAGAGAGACGGAGAGGGGTGCGTTACCTTGACGATGCTCTGGCAGGTGTTGATGGGGAGACCCACCAGGCTGGTCCCGTTGATGGACATGATCTGGTCCCCGATGTTCAGACGGCCTGACTTTTCTGCCGGCCCAGCATGCATCATGTTGGCAATGATGACGGTGGGCAAGATGGAGCCCCACCCACTCTCCACGATCACAACACCCAGAATCTCTCCCTTGGCCTTCTCTATGTACACCTGCGAGAGAGGACAGAAGAGAGGGAGGAGTTTGAAGCGTGACTAGTTCATGAATAAGATGTGTTTTCCAAGGCCTGTCTTCTGACAGAGTTCACCAGGTGTGACAGGACAGGTGTGAGGTTCTGGTCCCACACTTACATCTTTGCAGTTCTCAGATTTGGAGAAGTGGACCAGGTCGTCGTTGTACATGTCCTGGGTGTTGAGCAGGTCACTGTACTCCTTCTGGCTCAGGTCCTCAGGGTTGATCCCGTTGGCTCTCAGGAACTCCTGGTAGGCTACACTGAACGCCTGGCCGATGGACTGAGCTATGAGCTGAGCCTGGTGGGGAGGTATACACACAGAGTACAGTCAAAAACAATATGAAGACCCACCTAAACAAAAACAGTTTTTCACTGACTTTACAGAAGGCAGTAATAAGAAGGATCTACGAAGAATCAACATTTATTAACATAATGTTTCTTTAATAGAGACAGTTGGAGCAGCTCATCATGACTCCTGTGATCACGATGTGTGTGTGGTGTGTATGTGTGTGGTGTGTTAGTGTGTGGAGTGTGGTGTGTTAGTGTGTGGAGTGTGTGGTGTGTTAGTGTGTGGTGTGTATGTGTGTGGTGTGTATGTGTGTGGTGTGTATGTGTGTGGTGTGTGAAAGAGTGAGGCAGAGCCAAAGAGAGGGAGACAGTGAGAGCCAAAGAGAGGGAGACAGTGAGAGCCAAAGAGAGGGAGACAGTGATGTGTGAGAGAGTGAGGCAGAGCCAAAGAGAGGGAGACAGGGTTAGGGTTAGTGTGGTGTGTGAGAGAGGGAGACAGGGTTAGGGTTAGGGTGGTGTGTGAGAGAGGGAGACAGGGTTAGGGTTAGTGTGGTGTGTGAGAGAGGGAGACAGGGTTAGGGTTAGTGTGGTGTGTGAGAGAGGGAGGCAGGGTTAGGGTTAGTGTGGTGTGTGAGAGAGGGAGGCAGGTTTTAGTGTGGTGTGTGAGAGAGGGAGACAGGGTTAGGGTTAGTGTGGTGTGTGAGAGAGGGAGACAGGGTTAGTGTGGTGTGTGAGAGAGGGAGACAGGGTTAGGGTGGTGTGTGAGAGAGGGAGACAGGGTTAGGGTTAGTGTGGTGTGTGAGAGAGGGAGACAGGGTTAGTGTGGTGTGTGAGAGAGGGAGACAGGGTTAGGGTTAGGGTGGTGTGTGAGAGAGGGAGACAGGTTTAGGGTGGTGTGTGAGAGAGGGTGGTGTGTGAGAGAGGGAGACAGGGTTAGTGTGGTGTGTGAGAGAGGGTTAGGGTGGTGTGTGAAAGAGGGAGACAGGGTTAGGGTGGTGTGTGAGAGAGGGTTAGGGTGGTGTGTGAGAGAGGGAGACAGGGTTAGGGTTAGTGTGTGAGAGAGGGAGACAGGGTTAGGGTTAGTGTGTGAGAGAGGGAGACAGGGTTAGTGTGGTGTGTGAGAGAGGGAGACAGGGTTAGGGTTAGTGTGTGAGAGAGGGAGACAGGGTTAGGGTTAGTGTGTGAGAGAGGGAGACAGGGTTAGTGTTAGTGTGGTGTGTGAGAGAGGGAGACAGGGTTAGGGTTAGTGTGGTGTGTGAGAGAGGGAGACAGGGTTAGGGTTAGTGTGGTGTGTGAGAGAGGGAGGCAGGGTTAGTGTGGTGTGTGAGAGAGGGAGACAGGGTTAGGGTTAGTGTGGTGTGTGAGAGAGGGAGACAGGGTTAGGGTGGTGTGGTGTGTGAGAGAGGGAGACAGGGTTAGGGTTAGTGTGGTGTGTGAGAGAGGGAGACAGGGTTAGTGTGGTGTGTGAGAGAGGAAGACAGGGTTAGGGTGGTGTGGTGTGTGAGAGAGGGAGACAGGGTTAGTGTGGTGTGTGAGAGAGGGAGACAGGGTTAGGGTGGTGTGTGAGAGAGGGTTAGGGTGGTGTGTGAGAGAGGGAGACAGGGTTAGTGTTAGGGTGGTGTGTGAGAGAGGGAGGCAGGGTTAGGGTGGTGTGTGAGAGAGGGTTAGGGTGGTGTGTGAGAGAGGGAGACAGGGTTAGTGTTAGGGTGGTGTGTGAGAGAGGGAGACAGGGTTAGTGTTAGGGTGGTGTGTGAGAGAGGGAGGCAGGGTTAGGGTGGTGTGTGAGAGAGGGAGACAGGGTTAGTGTGGTGTGTGAGAGAGGGAGACAGGGTTAGTGTGGTGTGTGAGAGAGGGAGACAGGGTTAGGGTTAGTGTGGTGTGTGAGAGAGGGAGACAGGGTTAGGGTTAGTGTGGTGTGTGAGAGAGGGAGACAGGGTTAGGGTGGTGTGTGAGAGAGGGAGACAGGGTTAGGGTTAGTGTGGTGTGTGAGAGAGGGAGACAGGGTTAGGGTTAGTGTGGTGTGTGAGAGAGGGAGACAGGGTTAGGGTTAGTGTGGTGTGTGAGAGAGGGAGGCAGGGTTAGTGTGGTGTGTGAGAGAGGGAAACAGGGTTAGTGTTAGGGTGTATATCAGCTACACTCATGCAGCTTTGTGTGTGTGTGCGTGCATGCATGTGCGAGGAGTGTGTGGTGTGTGTGTGTGGTGTGTTAGTGTGTGGAGTGTGTGGTGTGTATGTGTGTGTGTGTGTGTGCATGTGCGAGGAGTGTGTGGTGTGTATGTGTGTGTGTTAGTGTGTGGAGTGTGTGGTGTGTATGTGTGTGTGTGTGTGGTGTGTTAGTGTGTGGAGTGTGTGGTGTGTATGTGTGTGTGTGTGCGAGGAGTCTACCAGTTCAGACAAACCAGGGGATCTTGCTGCTGTGATAAGTGCAGTGCATTCTGGGACAGCGGGGTAGATTGGTGGAGTCTTAGGTATGATTACATTTATGATGCTTAATTAAACCTAATAAGGACACAGTCGTTCCCATTTATCACGTTTGAATGTCAGAGCGAGAGAGAAAGAGAGAGAGACGGAGAGAGAGAGAGACAGAGAGAGAGAGGTGTAACAGTCAGTACACTCACGTCGTCAGACTCGAACACGTGGCAGATCATCTTGTACTGCCGTTTCTCCTCCTGCGCTGGCTCCGCCTCCTCAGCGCTGTCAGGGCCGTCGGGGCGGGGCATGCGGCGGCGGGCCATCAGAACCACAATGTTGCCGATGTCAGCAATGTAGGAGATGGTCCTGAGAGGGTGGTCCATCATGATGTCCTGCAGACATTTAGATTATATACATATATACATATATATATATATATATATATATATTACCAGTGGCAACTGGTCATTAGGGACAGGTGGGGTACAGCCTGCCAAGAACTGCAACAAAATTATGGTATTTTTATATCTCGAAGATTACTTGCTATAATTTATTATCTAAGAATATAGCATCTTCCTAAATTGCATATCATTTGTGTTAGGATTTTATTTAATGTTAATTGGTCCCTGCCTTGCTGCTTCAGACGGCGTTCTGCCGATTCGAGTTTGCAGTAGTAGGCCATAGGCTAATCGTGAATGTGGGGCTCTGGTGCTTGCCCCTCTCTCATAATGCAATGTACATTGTACGTGTGAAAGTATTAATAGGCATGCTCAGAATGTTAGTGTGATCAACGTAGGGAGATCACGCGATTTGATGCCAAGTGGGGCTGGCATATTTCAGACCTGATTGTCTGTCTGTCTGGCGCCAACATTCGTCGGCAAGAAGAGCGAAGAGGGTAGATTGTCTTAACTAGCTTGTTAGTTTCACAAACGCCAGATAACTTGAGAAAATGAATAAAGCAGATTTTACGCTCGAGCACTGGTTTGAAACCCTTAATTTGGAGGAGAAATTTGAAGTAAAGCGACTTAGTGCCCATCAGCCACGGGAAATTGTCATTACCCAAACTGCTGGTAAAAGTAACGGCGGGATTAACGTGGAGCGGTTTTGAAGAAAAACTGGCTAACAGTTAGCATACAACATAAAGAAGGCACAAGGTTTTTCATGTCTGCTATTTGGTGGAGATGGTACTTGGTCGAGGACGGGTTACAAAGATTTGAAACATCTTTCTGAGAGGATTGCAAAACCTGAGCGGGAGTCATCTGGACAATGCTGTGAAATTGGGCTTACTTGGAAGGGTAAATGTTGCAGCCCAAGTTGACAGTGCATGCAGGCGCTCCATTGAGGAGCATAACAAACAGGTGGAGGAACACAGGTACGTTCTCAGTCGGATCATAACATGTATTAGGAACATGTAGGAAGAACCACCGTGACACCTGTGAGCCCTCAGCCTTGGTGAGTGAAAGCGTATTTTATCATCCTGCCTTTGTGGTGCTGGTCCGTGCTTTGGTCATATTTTTGTGCTGGATCGATTGATATAGATGGTGACGAGTGTCAGTGTGTCCAGGCTTATCTATTAAGGCTGTTGTCATAGAATGGATCTGTATCCCTTAAAAGTTGTCTTTCCGCTTCGTTGTGGCCTTCAGTGGAGTTGAGCTCATTGCTGTTACCTTATGGCCCTGTGGGTACATTGGTTCTGAGCTTGGTTGCATTCCTAATTTAGGTTTGTAAATGTGACCATGGTAACTTTACATGTGTGTGTGTGAGAGAGGAGAGCAATTACACAATAAGGTCTCTCTCTCTCCAGTTTATGTACTACAACACCTGGTAGAAGCAAGCCGCTCTGTCTTAAAAGTGTTTTGTGGAGCCACGCTGTTTGTTGATGTGTTAAATAAACACATCAGTGGCAAGAGGGAATTTTGTAGCTTTACTGGTATGTATCCTATATTTGGAAATGTTTTGTGCCCCACCAATGTTTTACATATAAAAAGGCCACGTATATGAGCTGACAGGGTCAGGACCTTCTGATGGCCCCAGCCTCACTGTGGACCAATGACAGCACAGCTTTTAAGTAAGATAGCCTTGTGGATTACTTTTAAAGATGATGTGGGAGAACGTGTGTGTGATAGAGAGAAATAGATAAAAAAAAACTGAGACGAAAAGAAATAGCACAAATATGTGGTTAGTGTAATGAAGGACTAACATCAGGTCAGGATGAGGGTACCTGGGAGTCAGCGTTCAGCACCTTGATCCTCTGAGTGGAGATGAACAGGTCCACCTCTGTCATGGGCTGCATCTCTCCTTCTGTAGCCTGCTCTCTCACACACACACACACACAGCCGCACACACACACACGTCATGAGTAAATAGTGATTTGTGTCTCAGTGTGTGTGTACAATGTCATGTGTTAATAGTTATTGTGTTGAAGTGTAATCATGCACCCATTGTGTTGTTTGGTTCCTGATTGGACCATTAGAACAGTTAAAGTGCAGCTAGAAGCACACTGGTAGAGAGAGGGCTGTGTTTCATGTGTGTAGCAGAGAGAGAGGGCTGTGTTTCATGTGTGTAGCAGAGAGAGAGGGCTGTGTTTCATGTGTGTAGCAGAGAGAGAGGGCTGTGTTTCATGTGTGTAGCAGAGAGAGAGGGCTGTGTTTCATGTGTGTAGCAGAGAGAGAGGGCTGTGTTTCATGTGTGTAGCAGAGCGAGAGGGCTGTGTTTCATGTGTGTAGCAGAGAGAGAGGGCTGTGTTTCATGTGTGTAGCAGAGCGAGAGGGCTGTGTTTCATGTGTGTAGCAGAGAGAGAGAGGGCTGTGTTTCATGTGTGTAGCAGAGAGAGAGGGCTGTGTTTCATGTGTGTAGCAGAGAGAGAGAGGGCTGTGTTTCATGTGTGTAGCAGAGAGAGAGGGCTGTGTTTCATGTGTGTAGCAGAGAGAGAGGGCTGTGTTTCATGTGTGTAGCACAGAGGGAGAAAGCTGTGTTTTCACGTTAGCCACTGAGGAGCATTCTAGAAGAGTGCAACGGAAGCAGATCAATACAAATACAATCAAATACAACATCAAATCCTGAGGCGGTGCAAGAACACAAACACAGCCTTGCACTTTCTGCATCCGGCAGGTTCCTGTCCTGCTGCTGAGCTAGCTGGCTTATACTGTCATCTGTAGCTCTAGTAACAATGTCATCTTTATCTGTATTGACCATATATTCTGTATCTCTATCAACAGTACATATAAATTATAAAATATACATGTGGAATCTTTGGGGAGAAAATGTCTGACATGGAAATTAGAAATGGAGGATTCATTTCAGGACAGAGAGAAATGCCTTGATGTCAAGTCCACTCATAGAACTGCTGCTGGATCCAGATGTGGAGAGTGAAAAAAAGAAAAAGAAAATAAATAAAGACAGGAGAGGTTTTTACACACACACACACACACACACACACGCGCACGCAGGCAGGCAGGTGAGACAGTGAACGGAGAGTGACAGGAGAGGTTTCTTACACACACACACACACACACACGCAGGCAGGCAGGCAGGTGAGACAGTGAACGGAGAGTGACAGAAGAGGTTTCTTACACACACACACACACACACACACACACACACAGGCAGACAGGCAGGCAGACAGACAGGCAGGCAGGCAGGTGAGACAGTGAACGGAGAGTGACAGAAGAGGTTTCTTACACACACACACGCAGGCAGACAGGCAGACAGGCAGGCAGACAGGCAGGCAGACAGACAGGCAGGCAGGCAGGCAGGCAGGCAGGAGAGTGGGGTAGTAGAGGGGTAGTAGAGGGGTAGTAGAGGGGTAGTAGTGGGGTAGTAGAGGGGGGGAGAGAGTGGGGTAGTAGAGGGGTAGTAGAGGGGTAGTAGAGGGGTAGTAGTGGGGTAGTAGAGGGGTAGTAGTGGGGTAGTAGAGGGGGAGAGAGTGGGGTAGTAGAGGGGTAGTAGAGGGGTAGTAGAGGGGTAGAGAGTGGGGTAGTAGAGGGGTAGTAGAGGGGTAGTAGAGGGGGAGAGAGAGTGGGGTAGTAGAGGGGTAGTAGAGGGGTAGTAGAGGGGGTAGTAGAGGGGTAGTAGAGGGGTAGTAGAGGGGGAGAGAGAGTGGGGTAGTAGAGGGGTAGTAGAGGGGTAGTAGAGGGGTAGTAGAGGGGAGAGAGAGTGGGGTAGTAGAGGGGTAGTAGAGGGGGAGAGAGTGGGGTAGTAGAGGGGGTAGTAGAGGGGTAGTAGAGGGGTAGTAGAGGGGGTAGTAGAGGGGTAGTAGAGGGGGAGAGAGAGTGGGGTAGTAGAGGGGTAGTAGAGGGGTAGTAGAGGGGGAGAGAGAGTGGGGTAGTAGAGGGGGAGAGAGAGAGGGGTAGTAGAGGGGGAGAGAGAGTGGGGTAGTAGAGGGGTAGTAGAGGGGTAGTAGTGGGGTAGTAGAGGGGGAGAGAGAGTGGGGTAGTAGAGGGGGAGAGAGAGTGGGGTAGTAGAGGGGTAGTAGAGGGGGAGAGAGAGTGGGGTAGTAGAGGGGTAGTAGAGGGGGAGAGAGAGTGGGGTAGTAGAGGGGTAGTAGAGGGGTAGTAGTGGGGTAGTAGAGGGGTAGTAGTGGGGTAGTAGAGGGGGAGAGAGAGAGGGGTAGTAGAGGGGGAGAGAGAGTGGGGTAGTAGAGGGGTAGTAGAGGGGTAGTAGTGGGGTAGTAGAGGGGGAGAGAGAGTGGGGTAGTAGAGGGGGAGAGAGAGTGGGGTAGTAGAGGGGGAGAGAGAGAGGGGTAGTAGAGGGGTAGTAGAGGGGTAGTAGAGGGGTAGTAGTGGGGTAGTAGAGGGGGAGAGAGAGTGGGGTAGTAGAGGGGTAGTAGAGGGGTAGTAGTGGGGTAGTAGAGGGGTAGTAGTGGGGTAGTAGAGGGGGAGAGAGAGTGGGGTAGTAGAGGGGGAGAGAGAGTGGGGTAGTAGAGGGGGAGAGAGAGTGGGGTAGTAGAGGGGTAGTAGAGGGGGAGAGAGAGAGGGGTAGTAGAGGGGTAGTAGGGGGTAGTAGAGGGGTAGTAGAGGGGGAGAGAGAGTGGGGTAGTAAAGGGGTAGTTACTGCACCTTCTTCTTGCTCTGGGATTGTTTCTGGGCGCTCTGCAACACACAGGAGCACAGGAGCACAGGAGGGTTATAGGGTTATAGGGTTATAGGGTTATAGGGTTATAGGGTTATAGGGTTATAGGGTTATAGGGTTATAGGGTTATAGGGTTAGGGTTATAGGGTTATAGGGTTATAGGGTTATAGGGTTATAGGGTTATAGGGTTATAGGGTTATAGGGTTAGGGTTATAGGGTTATAGGGTTATAGGGTTATAGGGTTATAGGGTTAGGGTTAGGGTTAGGGTTATAGGGTTATAGGGTTATAGGGTTAGGGTTATAGGGTTATAGGGTTATAGGGTTATAGGGTTATTGGGTTATAGGGTTATAGGGTTATAGGGATAGGGTTATAGGGTTATAGGGTTATAGGGTTATAGGGTTATAGGGTTATAGGGTTAGGGTTATAGGGTTATAGGGTTATAGGGTTAGGGTTATAGGGTTAGGGTTATAGGGTTATAGGGTTAGGGTTATAGGGTTATAGGGTTATAGGGTTAGGGTTATAGGGTTATAGGGTTATAGGGTTATAGGGTTATAGGGTTAGGGTTATAGGGTTATAGGGTTATAGGGTTATAGGGTTATAGGGTTATAGGGTTATAGGGTTATAGGGTTAGGGTTATAGGGTTATAGGGTTATAGGGTTATAGGGTTAGGGTTATAGGGTTATAGGGTTATAGGGTTATAGGGTTAGGGTTAGGGTTAGGGTTAGGGTTATAGGGTTATAGGGTTATAGGGTTATAGGGTTATTGGGTTATAGGGTTATAGGGTTATAGGGATAGGGTTATAGGGTTATAGGGTTATAGGGTTATAGGGTTATAGGGTTAGGGTTATAGGGTTATAGGGTTATAGGGTTAGGGTTATAGGGTTAGGGTTATAGGGTTATAGGGTTAGGGTTATAGGGTTATAGGGTTATAGGGTTATAGGGTTATAGGGTTATAGGGTTATAGGGTTATAGGGTTAGGGTTATAGGGTTATAGGGTTAGGGTTATAGGGTTAGGGTTATAGGGTTATAGGGTTATAGGGTTATTGGGTTATAGGGTTATAGGGTTATTGGGTTATAGGGTTATAGGGTTATTGGGTTATAGGGTTATAGGGTTATAGGGTTATTGGGTTATAGGGTTAGGGTTATAGGGTTATAGGGTTATAGGGTTAGGGTTATAGGGTTATAGGGTTATAGGGTTATAGGGTTATAGGGTTAGGGTTATAGGGTTATAGGGTTATAGGGTTATAGGGTTATAGGGTTATTGGGTTATAGGGTTATAGGGTTAGGGTTATAGGGTTATAGGGATAGGGTTATAGGGTTATAGGGTTATAGGGTTAGGGTTATAGGGTTATAGGGTTAGGGTTATAGGGTTATAGGGTTAGGGTTATAGGGTTATAGGGTTATAGGTCAGACAGGGGCTGTCTGGGGTGTGTATGTATGTAAGGGTGTGTGTGTGTTTGTATGTATGTAAGGGTGTGTGTGTGTGTGTGTTTGTATGTATGTAAGGGTGTGTGTGTGTGTGTGTATATGTATGTAAGGGTGTGTGTGTATGTATGTAAGGCTGTGTGTGTGTGTGTGTGTGTATGTATGTAAGGGTGTGTATGTATGTAAGGGTGTGTGTGTGTGTATGTATGTAAGGGTGTGTATGTATGTAAGGGTGTGTGTGTGTGTATGTATGTAAGGGTGTGTGTATGTAAGGGTGTGTGTGTGTGTGTGTGTGTGTGTGTGTATGTAAGGGTGTGTGTGTATGTAAGGCTGTGTGTGTGTGTGCACTTCAGTACAATGCAGCTCTGAGGTGTTCACAGGGTTGTTTGTAGCAGTATTTACTGACGCATCCACATCTTCCCCCTCACCTGCGTTCTGCCGTCTCAGTCAGTACCCTATGTGTCCAGCAGGTGGCTCTCCTGCACCCTTCAAGCCTCTCAAGACTCATTACCATAGACTTATAGTCTTTGTTCTAATTACATTTTAACATTGCTTGGTAATAACATAGACCAGGGGTCATTAACCAGTCCTACGAGAATGTAATGAGTTTCATTAAAATTGTGGGAGGCCTGTATATCTTCAGAAGTCTCGTGAATGTTACCACAGAATCCTGCACAAGTGCAACTTTTTTAGAATGATCTTTTCAATTGATCTTTCCTGTAATTTCACACCTCATAAACTATGTAATTGTGTCCATAGGCAACATATTAAACATGAAGCCGTCTTTATTCATGACTGAGGTTCTGTTCTTGGTGATGGTTCTTTGTGTGCATTAAGTGATGAGAAGGCTTCAGTGAGATAGCGAGCCAGCCTGCAGCTGGAGCTAGCAGATGGAGCCAGTCCACCTTTAGAGACTGAGCCAGTCCACCTTTAGAGACAGAGCCAGTCCACCTTGAGAGACAGAGCCAGTCCACCTTGAGAGACAGAGCCAGTCCACCTTGAGAGACAGAGCCAGTCCACCGTTAGAGACTGAGCCAGTCCACCTTTAGAGACTTACCCAGTCCACCTTTAGAGACTGCCATTCCACCTTTAGAGACTGCCATTCCACCTTTAGAGACTGAGCCAGTCCACCTTTAGAGACTTAGCCAGTCCACCTTTAGAGACTTCCTGTCCGGAGTGTGAGAACCCATGGCCCAGTTCCAAACCTTCCACATGCTAGCATCCTTCCCCCCTGCTCATCCACTACTGAGAGCTATCTCTCTCTTCCATGTTTATTCTGCAGCATGAAGTAGTCAACGTGTTTTCTGAATCACATCTGTGATAACACAGAGAAGGAGGGAGGAAGGGTGCACTATCAAAGTGTTGGAACGGGGCCAAGACTGTTCCTGTAATATATACCTGAGGAGATAACTAGTCTGTGTGTGTGTGTGTGTATGTATGTGATCAAAGGCTTGAGGCACTTGTCACATTTTTGCCATACATGCTGGAAAATGCTGTGTCACTATGAGATGGGGCTGAAGGGGGGGCTGAGGGGGCTGGAGGGGGGGCTGAGGGGGCTGGAGGGGAACTAGAGGGGGGCCAGAGGGAGGCTCGAGGCTTCCTTCCTCCATCCCCCTTCCACCCTCACCCCCTCCCTCCTCCTCCCTAACCCCCCTCCCTCCACCTCACCTCCTCCCTCCACCTCACCTCCTCCCTCACCCCCTCCCTCCTCCCTCCCTCCTCCCTCACCCCCCTCCCTCCACCTCACCCCCTCCCTCCTCCTCCCTCCTCCCTCACCCCCTCCCTCCTCCCTCACCCCCTCCCTCCTCCTCCCTCCTCCCTAACCCCCCTCCCTCCACCTCACCTCCTCCTCACCTCCCCCCTCCTTTGTCCTCACCTTGATACGGCTGACAGCCTCCTGAGCCTGCATCATGCGTATGTTTTTGGAGGGTGTCTTGTCAGACAGCAGCTGGGTGGAGCCCAGGTAGTTGGCAGCAAATATGATACCATCAATCAAGTCCTCTGGGTCACATGGTCCTGGCACTGGAGGGGAGGAGGAGGGGAAGAGAGGGAGAGGGAGGATTTACATTCTGATAGCTGAGTACAATTAACGGGTGTTAGAGTTAGGGTTAGTGTGAATATGAACCAATTTGTAGCATATATATATATATAGACCAATAAGGAAAGGGGGTGTTGTGGTGTGTAAGGGAGATGGGAGAGGTGAAATGTGTGTGTGTGTGCATGCAGAGGGGGCTGGGGACCAAGTTACTGGGCACTAACACTTGAGGACGAAGGCAGTGAGATAGAGGCAGTGAGATGGAGGCAGTGAGATGGAGGCAGAACTAGGAGGACGAGGAAGAGGAGGCACTTACCTTCCACGTATGTTGGGAAGGCGGCCAGACTTTTCCTGGACTGTGAGGAGAAAGGCCGTTAGCAACACAACACACACTCATATCTAAGGCCACAGCTGTGTCTGTCAGAGGATGCCCTCTACAGGGTTAGGGTTCCTCTGGATAGTCAGCACATCACTATCTGGTAGTTGGATTTGTTTACTATAATCTTTTTTATCTTTCAAACACAATGTTTTAATGGTCAAACTCTACTTCTTGCGTTCTGAATTGCATTTGCATTACTGATTTGGTTCCTGAACTGGTACTTCATGGTTCACCTACTTCCTTGTTGGAGGTGGGCGGAGTCTCGAAGCTGTCCTCCTGTAACAGGTGCCTGCTGGATGACTCCGCCCCCTGGGGGGAGGGTGTGTCCGAGACCGGGGACTGCGGGGGGGGGGGACAGAGAGGGAGAGAGGGAGAGAGGGAGCGTGACGAGAGCAAAATAAGTAACACCAGTAAACATGTTAAACACACCAAGCTGCTGCCCACAACCACACAGCTGTTCTGAACAGCTTTTAATCACGCGGCCCAAACACCTTCACAACAATCGCTAGGGAGACAGGGTCGCTAGGCAATATACAGTTACAACACATCACCTCTGGCCAGGTATCCACGGACACGCTGGGATGCTCCAGAGCAGTGAGTGTCGTGCAGAGAAGCATGCTCTGATAGGTGCAGTTAAACGTGGAACAGGGAGGAACTGGATGTGTGATTGGCCAGTCAAAACACATTTTTACATCAGTGATGCAAGGCAGTACACAAATATCAAATATATTTGACTGGTTCTGTGAATCACATTGCAGTGAATCATATTATTATTAAATGTCAGTGCGATACGGTATTCAATCAGGTCATGTGATCTGAGGAGAATCCTAGAGTTGGAGACACAAGGCATTGCTAGGCAACTGGACACTAAACCTGCTAGCATACCTGCAGGTGTAAGATGAGCTGTGTGTGCGCGTACGTGTGGAGGACATGATGTAATGGCCAACTATATCTGTATGAAAGTGATACAGCATCAGTATCCAGATGTATGTTTTATTGAGAGCTCTTTTACAAACCAGTGAACGAGCACAAATCAATGACTTGGAAGTGGAGCTACACACTAACCAGGACCTTCCCTTTAAGGTACACTAACCAGGACCTTCCCTTTAAGGTACACTAACCAGGACCTTCCCTTTAAGGTACACTAACCAGGATCTTCCCTTTAAGGTACACTAACCAGGACCTTCCCTTTAAGGTACACTAACCAGGACCTTCCCTTTAAGGTACACTCAGTAAGATCTCCCCCTTGTCTTACAGATGTTGTGTACGCTAATGAGGCCCTCTGAGTTGTTTATCAACACAGACAGTTCAGTGCCAGTGGAACGGACAGTTATAATTTGAGCGGCTTGCGACTTTACAGCCAATTATGTTCCAGGAATCTTTGTTCCAGCCAATTGCCTTCAGAGAGGAGGGCCTTCTCCTTGTCTTATTGTGTTGAACTGCTGTCAATCAAACTCCAGCTGGAGGAAAGCAAACGGAAGTTCAAACAAGAACTGGGGCTTTTGCTGTTTCTCAAATGTATTATTATTTATTTTTTTACTACTGCAGCTTTAACAGTTACATATCAAAGCACATTAGCTAATATAGTCTACAGTATTAGCCTTGTCAAAGCAGATAGCATAGTCTACAGTGTGATTAGCTATGTGTCAGAAGGTTTAGCATAGTTCACCAAGCGACTTTAGCCCATTCAATAGCACGTAATCCGTTTATGCCACTTAATGCGCTTTATGCTAATGCACTCTATTTCAGTAATACGATCAAGGGTTGCAAACCTGGCAACCCAGCTTGATATGATACAGCCTCATATCCAGTAGGTTCCATAGCTAAACTACAGCAAACCTGGCAACCCTGGATTAATAAATAATAATATACCAACACGTTAATTTAAAAAAGTATAGGGGCAAACATTGCCAACGTTGCTCAAAATATCATCACTTCAAAAGCCTTCAGGAAAGATGACATTTGAACAGTCCTAATTTCTCTGTACAATGTTGCCTTTTGCTAATCTGTGCACAAAACAAGAGACAGGAAATCTCCTGATAATTTTTTCTCAATCTACACGACAGAACAAACACAGACATGATCAAACCTCGTTTCTGGGTAGAAGGTCATCTTTGTCATCTTGATCAGAGTGGTCAATCTGGAACATCCAGAAATTCTCCATGGTGAAGTTGTGAGAGAGAGGTCCTAAACCGAGATGCTCACTAGTCTTCACACACACACCCTAACCCTAGCCAAGGTGCTAGCATTCACATGCACGCACACACGCACCCCAACTATAACCCCTCAACCAACTAGCGGCCCGCAGCTCGTCAGGGGGGTGCTAGATATGTGGCCAGGTTGGTTGGGGTTCGACTGCCTAGCAATCTACTCATGTGACACAACAAGGTATCAGAATTCACAATGGAATCATCGAGCAGGTGTGTAAGTGTGTGTGCTGTAGTCAGAGTTCTCCATTACCTACTAAATACCATATGGGGAGCTTTGGTCAATACACACATACATTGTAGCATAACAAAGCTGTGTTTTTGCCCTGCTGAATTTGAGGAGTGTGTGGATGTGTGTGTGTTCATGTGTGGCCTGTGTGTGTGTGTGCGTGTGTGCGTGCGCGTGTGTGTGTGGCCTGTGGATGTGTGTGTGTGTGTGTGAGGATGTGTGTGTGTGTGTGCGTGAGGATGTGTGTGTGCGTGCGTGTGGCCTGTGTGTGTGTTTGTGTGTGGCCTGTGTGTGTGTGTGTGTGTGCGTGAGGATGTGTGTGTGTGTGCGTGTGGCCTGTGTGTGTGTGTGTATGTGTGTGTGTTTGTGTGTGAGGATGTGTGTGTGTGTGTGTGTGCGTGAGGATGTGTGTATGTGTGTGTGTGTGTGTGTGTGTGTGTGTGTGTGTGTGCGTGAGGATGTGCACTCTGTGGGAAACAGCCCCTCTCTTCCAATGTTATCAGAGCCTTGTTGAATTATTTACCCTTCATCATCATGTCTGTCTCTCTATCCCTCTCTCCTCCTCCCCTCCCTCTCTCCTCCTCCCCTCCCTCTCTCCTCCTCCCCTCCCTTTCTCCCTCCATGTTCCTTCACCTCACTCACTCCCTCTCCTGCACACACTAAATAAATTATCCTAGGGAAGAAATAACATTTAACACAGAGGCGAATGTGCAAGTATCTCTGCATGAATATATTCAGATTTTAATGACTTTGGCTTGTTTGTGTAGGAGTTTTAATCCTGCTCTTATCTCTGTTCCCAGGAGAAAACCAGCCCAGTATAATGATATTCTCTGACAACTTTCAAGTCATGATTCCATTTCAATTCATTTCACATTCATATATTATTTTCTGACGTTTTTCATTCCCTAGAACCCACAACCAAGCTGAGATTAGTTCCTCTAGTTAGACCAGAGGATACATGCTAAAGGGTTAGGATCAGGACTACAGTATCACTAGAGGGTTAGGATCAGGACTACAGTATCACTAAAGGGTTAGGATCAGTACTACAGTATCACTAGAGGGTTAGGATCAGGACTACAGTATCACTAGAGGGTTAGGATCAGGACTACAGTATCACTAGAGGGTTAGGATCAGGACTACAGTATCACTAGAGGGTTAGGATCAGGACTACAGTATCACTAGAGGGTTAGGATCAGGACTACAGTATTACTAGAGGGTTAGGATCAGGACTACAGTATCACTAGAGGGTTAGGATCAGGACTACAGTATCACTAAGGGGTTAGGATCAGGACTACAGTATCACTAGAGGGTTAGGATCAGGACTACAGTATCACTAGAGGGTTAGGATCAGGACTACAGTATCACTAGAGGGTTAGGATCAGGACTACAGTATCACTAGAGGGTTAGGATCAGGACTACAGTATCACTAGAGGGTTAGGATCAGGACTACAGTATCACTAAAGGGTTAGGATCAGTACTACAGTATCACTAGAGGGTTAGGATCAGTACTACAGTATCACTAGAGGGTTAGGATCAGGACTACAGTATCACTAAGGGGTTAGGATCAGGACTACAGTATCACTAAGGGGTTAGGATCAGGACTACAGTATCACTAGAGGGTTAGGATCAGGACTACAGTATCACTAAGGGGTTAGGATCAGGACTACAGTATCACTAGAGGGTTAGGATCAGGACTACAGTATCACTAAGGGGTTAGGATCAGGACTACAGTATCACTAGAGGGTTAGGATCAGGACTACAGTATCACTAGAGGGTTAGGATCAGGACTACAGTATCACTAAGGGGTTAGGATCAGGACTACAGTATCACTAAGGGGTTAGGATCAGGACTACAGTATCACTAGAGGGTTAGGATCAGGACTACAGTATCACTAAGGGGTTAGGATCAGGACTACAGTATCACTAGAGGGTTAGGATCAGGACTACAGTATCACTAGAGGGTTAGGATCAGGACTACAGTATCACTAGAGGGTTAGGATCAGGACTACAGTATCACTAAGGGGTTAGGATCAGGACTACAGTATCACTAGAGGGTTAGGATCAGGACTACAGTATCACTAGAGGGTTAGGATCAGGACTACAGTATCACTAGAGGGTTAGGATCAGGACTCCAGTGTTACTAGAAGTGAAGAGCTGAGGGAATGTGTGTGTGTGTGTGTGTTTGTGAATAGGGCACGATTATGGCCAAAATGATCATCACGATTATTTTGATCAATATTGAGATCACGATTAATTATCACGATTATTTGTTGATTTTAACCAAAACAAATGTTATTGTCACATAGGCTAATTATAACTGCTTTCACATCCATATTGTGCTACATTCCTGCTAATGTACAAATATGTGCATCAAAATAAAATAGGTTCTCTTATTCACCAAAATTCAGTGCATCTCCTTAAAGAATTAAGAAAAATTAATAAATAAAACAATAAAGAAAATGTAGCAAAACTTCAACAAGGCACTATTTTCCATTCTACATTGTGGAAATATATTTTAGGAAAAATAAATTATACTATGAACGGAATGACGCATTTTAAATATCGCTCGATCACGCAAATTTGATCGTGGGAAGCCGTGATCGTGATTAAAATTCAATTAATTGTGCAGCCCTATGTGTGAATGTATCTGTGTCCTTGCGTTTTTGCGTGATTCCACTTGAACCTCAGCCAGTCTGAGACATGAGTCATGTTCCTCTGGTCTGTCAGGACCTGTGAGGGAGGAGTCATGTTCCTCTGGTCTGTCAGGACCTGTGAGGGAGGAGTCATGTTCCTCTGGTCTGTCAGGACCTGTGAGGGAGGAGTCATGTTCCTCTGGTCTGTCAGGACCTGTGAGGGAGGAGTCATGTTCCTCTGGTCTGTCAGGACCTGTGAGGGAGGAGTCATGTTCCTCTGGTCTGTCAGGACCTGTGAGGGAGGAGTCATGTTCCTCTGGTCTGTCAGGACCTGTGAGACATGAGTCATGTTCCTCTGGTCTGTCAGGACCTGTGAGGGAGGAGTCATGTTCCTCTGGTCTGTCAGGACCTGTGAGGGAGGAGTCATGTTCCTCTGGTCTGTCAGGACCTGTGAGGGAGGAGTCATGTTCCTCTGGTCTGTCAGGACCTGAGAGGGAGGAGTCATGTTCCTCTGGTCTGTCAGGACCTGTGAGGGAGGAGTCATGTTCCTCTGGTCTGTCAGGACCTGTGAGGGAGGAGTCATGTTCCTCTGGTCTGTCAGGACCTGTGAGGGAGGAGTCATGTTCCTCTGGTCTGTCAGGACCTGTGAGGGAGGAGTCATGTTCCTCTGGTCTGTCAGGACCTGTGAGGGAGGAGTCATGTTCCTCTGGTCTGTCAGGACCTGTGAGGGAGGAGTCATGTTCCTCTGGTCTGTCAGGACCTGTGAGGGAGGAGTCATGTTCCTCTGGTCTGTCAGGACCTGTGAGGGAGGAGTCTCTCCCTCCACCACAGAGGTCTACAGGGGTTATTAGCGTCCTTTACAACAAGCTGCTTTATTCACTTTCTTCCCCCCCTCCTCTTTCCCCTCCCCCCCCTCTTCCCCCCCCCCATTTACCCTCCCTTTACCTTCTTTCTCCCCTCCCTTTCTCCCCTCCCTTTCTCCCCTCCCTTTCTCCCCTCCCTTTCTCTCCCTTTCTCTCCTCCCCTCTCTCCTCCCAACACAGTTTCTTTATTTCCAGACACACATCCATCTATCTTGCGTGACAGAGGATATCCTGCCCCCCTGCCCCTGGGGTCATGTAGATAAAGGATGTGATCCTCTCCATGGACAAGCCTGGTGGCACGCACACACATGGATGCACACACACAAAGTCAAATGAGGTTGTGCGTTAGTGAGGATGCCTGTACTGCAGTGTATAAGACCAGAACAGCCCCAGAAAGGTTCTCACAACATTAAGACAACAAGACATAATTCGGTGGTACGATTAACATGATCATTAACATGATCGTAAACATGTTAGAAATAAACTATTTAGTGGATTTGTAAACTTACTGTAAATGTGTTTAATATGATAATATGTGTGTGAGGCTTGAGGGTTGAAATGGCGAGAGATAGGAGGAGAGATAGGAGGAGAGGTAGGAGGAGAGGTAGGAGGAGAGATAGGAGGAGAGGTAGGAGGAGAGGTAGGAGGAGAGGTAGGAGGAGAGATAGGAGGAGAAATTCAAACTCGGGAGAATCTTTTCCATCCTCTCTCCATTTCAAACACTCCATTTCTCTGGCTCCATCTCTTCTCTCCCTCTCTTCCCTTATCAGTGCCGGGCGATCGAGGGGAGGAGAGAGGAGAGTTCAATTTGCCTGATCAACCATGTCGCTAGAATACTAATGAGACAGACAGACCAACCACAGGTCAATCACTGCCCAGCATCCTACTGCAACACCAGGGGAGGGGAGGGGAGGGGAGGAGGGGAGAGGAGAGAGGAGAGGAGAGGAGAAGGGAGGAGACATGGAGAGGAGGGCAGAGGAGAGGAGAGTGCAGAGGAGAGGACAGGACACATGGGAAGGAGGGAAGAGAAGAGAAGGGAGGAGAGTTTGTCCATTGGGCAGGCAGTCACCACTGAGCGTGTGCCTCAGAGGAAAGAGGGGGACCATGAAGAGGAGAGGGAGAAATGAAACGCTTGAAAGGGATTTAAAAGGGAGAGGTAGCAAGAAACAGAGTGGAATAAGAGGTGATGGACAAACGTTGTTTTAAGACCAACAATGAACAAGTCAGCAAGCTAAAACCTTCTTGGGTCCCTCATCCACCACTAACACTGCACCCCCCCCCCTCATCCACCACTAACACTGCACCCCCCCCCCTCATCCACCACTAACACTGCACCCCCCCCTCATCCACCACTAACACTGCACCCCCCCCTCATCCACCACTAACACTGCACCCCCCCCCCTCATCCACCACTAACACTGCACCCCCCCCCCCATCCACCACTAACACTGCACCCCCCCCCCTCATCCACCACTAACACTGCACCCCCCCCTCATCCACCACTAACACTGCACCCCCCCCTCATCCACCACTAACACTGCACCCCCCCCTCATCCACCACTAACACTGCACCCCCCCTCATCCACCACTAACACTGCACCCCCCCCTCATCCACCACTAACACTGCACCCCCCCCCTCATCCACCACTAACACTGCACCCCCCCCTCATCCACCACTAACACTGCACCCCCCCCCTCATCCACCACTAACACTGCACCCCCCCCTCATCCACCACTAACACTGCACACTGCACCCCTCATCCACCACTAACACTGCACCCCCCCCTCATCCACCACTAACACTGCACCCCCCCCTCATCCACCACTAACACTGCACACTGCACCCCTCATCCACCACTAACACTGCACACTGCACCCCTCATCCACCACTAACACTGCACCCCCCCCTCATCCACCACTAACACTGCACCCCCCCCCTCATCCACCACTAACACTGCACCCCCCCCTCATCCACCACTAACACTGCACCCCCCCCTCATCCACCACTAACACTGCACCCCCCCCCTCATCCACCACTAACACTGCACCCCCCCCTCATCCACCACTAACACTGCACCCCCCCCTCATCCACCACTAACACTGCACCCCCCCCCTCATCCACCACTAACACTGCACCCCCCCCTCATCCACCACTAACACTGCACACTGCACCCCTCATCCAACACTAACACTGCACCCCCCCTCATCCACCACTAACACTGCACACTGCACCCCTCATCCAACACTAACACTGCACCCCCCCGTCATCCACCACTAACACTGCACACTGCACCCCTCATCCACCACTAACACTGCACCCCCCCCTCATCCACCACTAACACTGCACACTGCACCCCTCATCCACCACTAACACTGCACCCCCCCCCTCATCCACCACTAACACTGCACCCCCCCCCCCTCATCCACCACTAACACTGCACCCCCCCCCTCATCCACCACTAACACTGCACCCCCCCCCTCATCCACCACTAACACTGCACCCCCCCTCATCCACCACTAACACTGCACACTGCACCCCTCATCCAACACTAACACTGCACCCCCCCCTCATCCACCACTAACACTGCACACTGCACCCCCCCCTCATCCACCACTAACACTGCACACTGCATCTCTCATCCACCACTAACACTGCACCCCCCCCCCTCATCCACCACTAACACTGCACACTGCACCCCTCATCCACCACTAACACTGCACACTGCACCCCTCATCCACCACTAACACTGCACCCCCCCCCTCATCCACCACTAACACTGCACCCCCCCCCATCCACCACTAACACTGCACCCCCCCCCTCATCCACCACTAACACTGCACCCCCCCCTCATCCACCACTAACACTGCACCCCCCCCTCATCCACCATTAACACTGCACCCCCCCCCCTCATCCACCACTAACACTGCACACTGCACCCCCCCCCCCTCATCCACCACTAACACTGCACCCCCCCCTCATCCACCATTAACACTGCACACTGCACCCCCCCCCCATCCACCACTAACACTGCACCCCCCCCTCATCCACCACTAACACTGCACCCCCCCCATCCACCACTAACACTGCATCCCCCCCCCCCCTCATCCACCACTAACACTGCACCCCCCCCTCATCCACCACTAACACTGCACCCCCCCTCATCCACCACTAACACTGCACCCCCCCCCCCCTCATCCACCACTAACACTGCACCCCCCCCCTCATCCACCACTAACACTGCACCCCCCCCTCATCCACCACTAACACTGCACCCCCCCCCTCATCCACCACTAACACTGCACCCCCCCCTCATCCACCACTAACACTGCACCCCCCCCCTCATCCACCACTAACACTGCACCCCCCCCTCATCCACCACTAACACTGCACACTGCACCCCTCATCCACCACTAACACTGCACCCCCCCCCTCATCCACCACTAACACTGCACCCCCCCCCCTCATCCACCACTAACACTGCACCCCCCCCTCATCCACCACTAACACTGCACCCCCCCCTCATCCACCACTAACACTGCACCCCCCCTCATCCACCACTAACACTGCACACTGCACCCCTCATCCAACACTAACACTGCACCCCCCCTCATCCACCACTAACACTGCACACTGCACCCCCCCCCCCTCATCCACCACTAACACTGCACCCCCCCCTCATCCACCACTAACACTGCACCCCCCCCCCTCATCCACCACTAACACTGCACCCCCCCCTCATCCACCACTAACACTGCACCCCCCCTCATCCACCACTAACACTGCACCCCCCCCCTCATCCACCACTAACACTGCACCCCCCCCCTCATCCACCACTAACACTGCACCCCCCCCCTCATCCACCACTAACACTGCACCCCCCCCTCATCCACCACTAACACTGCACCCCCCCCCCCTCATCCACCACTAACACTGCACCCCCCCCTCATCCACCACTAACACTGCACCCCCCCTCATCCACCACTAACACTGCACCCCCCCCCTCATCCACCACTAACACTGCACCCCCCCCCTCATCCACCACTAACACTGCACCCCCCCCCTCATCCACCACTAACACTGCACCCCCCCCCCTCATCCACCACTAACACTGCACCCCCCCCTCATCCACCACTAACACTGCACCCCCCCCCCCCCCCCCCAAATCAGGCTGTGTGTTGAAGGGGAGAAGACCAAAGGAAATGCATCTAGTTCCTGGTTAGCTAAGATAGCCTCTATCTTTGGGTGTAAGTAACTCGAGCAGCTTAACACACACACACACACAAACATGCACAAACACCCACTAACACAAACATCTCACAAAACAGGTGACAGACTTCACAGTAATGTAACCAAATACGATGACATCACCACAAATATGTGATTGAGCACACACTCAGGAACACACACAGCTAACCCCACACACACACAGCTACCCCCCCCCCCCACACACACAGTTAACCCCACACACACACATACAGCTAACCCCCTCCACACACACTCACACCCCCAGCGTGAGTGTAAGCAGTACTCACATCGCCCCCTAGTGGCGGCTGCAGGTCACTCTCAGCCGTGGGGCTCAGGTCCTGCCTCATCACCCAGACAGGCTCCCTGGGCTCGTCAGGTGTGTAGGGCGAGCGCACTGTCCGGGTCTTCACCTCCTCAATGGCCTCCTTGATGTCCTTGATGGCCAGAGAGATGGCATCCCGCTGCTCTCTGCTGTTCCTCACCCCGCCCTGTTCCTCCTGGGGGCTGCCTGCCTGGGCCAGCTCTCCTCCCTCCTCCCCTGCTCCCCCCTCCCCTGCTCCCTCCTCCCCCTCCCCTGCTGCCTTCACCGGGAGCTGTTCGCCGTCTGTGGGAGGGGGGGTGAGTTTGGAGTTGAGGTGCCTGGATTCAGTCCACTCTCTAACCTCCTCTCCTCTCCTCCCTCCCCTTCCTTCGTCTGGTTCTCCTCCAGCTGCGTCTCGTTCCTGAGAGCTGCTTCTCTCTCGGCCGGCCGTCACGGCCGTGTCCCCTTCCTCGTCCTGGTCACAGCTATCGGCCCGTGGGTACGGAGCGAACTCCGCCTCCTTCTCAGGGCTGTCGGACTCTCCGTCTGAGCGCTCGTCGTAGTGATGCAGCCGAGATCCCACCGCCTCCCGCTGCCTGAAGCTCCCACCCTCTGGAAGCCGGAGCCCCGCCCTCTTCTGCAGCAGCGTTTCAGGCCCCGCCCCCACAGGCCCCGCCCCCACAGGCCCCCCCCCCAGGGGCGTGTTCCCGATCTCTTCATACACGTGCTCTGACAGTGAGCAGTCAAACGCCTCGTCCTCGTGCTCCGCCACTTCGCTCTCACTGCCCCGCCCCCCAGCCCCGCCCCCAGCACAGTAGAGAGGCGGGGCATAGACGTCGCCCGGGTTCAAGGCCTCCTCCGCCTCTTCCTGGTCCCGGGGCCTCTGGAGGTCTAACAGGGGCTGGCGAGGCAGGGGGGGGGGCTGGGGGGCATAGGGGGGCTGGGGCGATGGGGGCTGGGGGGGCGAGGGAGTCAGAGCTCCCTGGCGATGCTGGTGGTGCTGCTGCTCGGCCTCAGCACTCTCTGTGTATCCCTCCGCCTCGGGCCGCAGCGCCACGCCGTACGTGTCGTCCCCCTCCGCCTCTGGCCCTTCCTGTGACATCATCATTGCCACAGAGACCCCGTCTTCCTCATCGCCCTCGGCGCGGTCTGTGTGGGCGTGGAAGCCGCTCTCTGTGCTGGCGGACCGGGCGAGCGTTGAGTCGTCACGCTCTCGCTCATCCTCCTCTCGCTCGCAGCACTGAGGCAGGGCTTGCTGCCTCGCCATCTCCAGCTGTCTCTCTGCCTCCCTCTGCTGCCTCTCTTCCTCCCTCTGCTGCCTTTGTTGGCATCTCTGCTGCTGGGCACGCAGCCGTGCCTCGCTGTCCCCCTGTCTGCGGTAGCGTGTAACTGCAGGCCTGGGGATGGGCTGCTGCTGGGCCTCCTGGTGCAGCTCCGCATCTGGCCCCTCTCCTGACCTGCGCTGTGGGCCCCCCCTGCCCTCATGCCTCCTGTAGCGAGGTCCTGAGGGCTGTGAGGCGTGGTGGTGGTTGTTGTTCTCTGCAGCATTGTTGCTATGCTGGCGAGAACGGACATTGTTGGCGGCGCCGTTGTCGTGGCGACGGCGTTGAGGGGGCGGGGCCTGCAGTCTCTCTAGGTCCGCCTCCACGTCCTCGCTCACCTCCTGGCCAAGCTCTGCCTCCTGTGGGTTCATGGCTAGCTCTGATTGGATGTTGTCTAGGAAATCATCATCTACCCTCCTGGGAGATACTGTTAGTCACAACAAAGGCTTCTGGGAAGGAGAGAGAGGGAGTGGGAGGGAGAGGGAGATGAGAGACCATGTTAGGTTCTTATTAATAGTTTTCATCCAAATTCCCCCATCCTGCATATTTCCCACCTAAATATATTGATCAACACTGCCAAAATTCAGAGCTGGACTACTTCTTTCCTCGTCTCTAAAACAAGACTGGAACAGACACAGTTGAATGGATTCACCGTGGTTTGGGTGTAAAGCCCAAAATCTGAAATTCTAATTGGCTTGAAAGAGCAAGAACATGTGTAGGGTACAGACCTGCAACATGCTGGGGGAGCAGCTAGCATACCAAGCAGAGATAGCTACGCTGTTAGCACTGCAGGCTACCTAAGACTGCAGCTAGCATACCAAGCAAAGCTAGCCTACCTAGGCACTGTGGGTCAGCTCAAATGCTAACAAAATGCTGATCCAACAGCGAGGTAGCAGAGGAGGAAACCCTTGTATTGATCACAGAGCTTGGTTGAGATCATGCCCCAAAAAGGACCATCTAACTATTAAGGCAAGAATCTGTGTGTGTGTGTCTAAGGCTCGATTATCTCAGTGTATGAAGTTGAAATTGAGCAGGTATATTGGGACTGCACTAGTTAAGTCAAATCAATCCCATGTATCTCACAGCTTTGCATGTTACTGCTAGAGAAGTAGCTGACTTCCCCCCAGAGACTTACTGGACTGGAGATCAGATAACCCTAACCCTAAGATCCTCACTTTTATAAATACAGAGACGACTGGACTGGAGATCAGATTTCTTATAAATGTATAAGTTTAGCTCAGGGCTCCCTTCGACCACACACACACACAACCTTATGTAGCACAGTCCACAGACAAAGCACGGTACCATCACACCTTCTCCTACCCCCGACAAGGAAAGGGTTTTCCCTCTTTGTCCTTATCTCCCAGAGGAGAAGCTTCAAAGCTTCTGGCCCAGCATGGGGTCAGAAACAGAGACCACATGGCCCACAGTATCAGACAAAGGATTTATAAGGAAGAACTTTCTTATGTGGATTTACAAATATATTCTCAAGGACTACCGGGCTCATGGACACTTTCAATGACAGTAGTTGATGTGTTATAATGTGTGTTTTTCTCATTTACTTAGAACGTTGTTTAATTGAGGCTTGATTATAACTTCCCTTCAAGTATAGTTAAGTCAGCCAATCCTGATATCAAAATGATTGTACCATACTAACAAAACCATTTATGAATGTTGTATTGTTATATTCTGAAGTTTAAGCATTCCATGGACAGTTGAAATAACGGAACTCAAAAGGTACAGCTACTTCACACCTAGGCAGATCTCAGGACGACGCCCAGGTGGGGGGAAACTGACCAATGAAAGAGGTCACCTTCACGGGGACCCCCCCCTTGTTCTTTGGAGTATAAAACCCCCAAACGTACAATCACCCCCGCTTGTTCGTAGGAATTAAACTGAGGTGAACGCGTCACTCTCTAACCTATTCCTCTCAATTGGCACATTCACTGAGCGCCCGGAACTTTGACGAGAGATTCCGCTTTCTATTCGTTGGACATAACGAACCTTTGACTCCTTCTTCAAACCGACAAAAGTAACTGCGATTTGCAATATTTCTTACTTGTGACATATTGGCATGTTGTGATTAAATTGTTGATGTTTGATTGTATTTTACAAATGAGTTAACTTAACCCTTGTTAAGTCAGTTGCCCTTGCTCGTCCATTGTTACCAGAAAGGCCTACCTGTCCCTCTCTACCCCTCTCCCACTCTCTCTCTCTCTCTCTCTCTCTCCCCTTCACACGCGCTCTACACAGCCATTGTGTTGCTCGCCCTCATTTGCATACAGCCACTGTACTACTCTGACTAACCCATAACTTATCTGGTATTTGTTCATTATAATTACATTCTCCTAAATAAATCATTGTGTATAATATTCGCGTATCACTCACGTTATCTGATCTGCTCTACTTTCATAGAAATTCACTACTTAAGATTAGACTGATTATTACGAAGGCTATTATTCAATATTATTCAATAAGGTTTCCTCTGTCCCTTTAACAATAAGAGGTGGTGCCCCTAAGAACTACATACTTTATTATAAATTAAGTATTGCTAATCTTAAACGAGCAAACCCCGCTACACTTAGAACACGAATACACTCCCCTGCAGGTGTTTCCCTTCTTAAGCCTGGCTGACTGAAAACAAGAGTGGGATGGAGACTGTGTGTGTGTGTGTGTTTGAGAGAGATTGACAGTGACCTAGTTCAAAGCTAAAGCTAGAGTGATGAAACACAGTTGTGGATCATAAACATTGTGATCACACAAACACAGACATGTGCTAAAGAAAACACACTCACACACACACACTCTCTCACACACACACACACACACTCTCACACACACACACACACACACACACATAGAGTGCACCTCTGGTAACCACGGTAATGGTCTCCCTTGGCAGTGGCTACACTGAGGAGTTCAGACTGCGGTAAAACAGTCAGATTCCATGACTGTGGGTTAGGGACTCTCTCCCTCAGGAAACACCAGAGAGAGTGACAGAGAGCAAAGCTTCCTATCTTACAGTTTCAGTTCTCAGTCGCTTTGGTACATTTCTCGAATCATCCTCGACATTTGCAAAACAGTAAGTGCATTTCTCAAAACAATTCGTACAAAAAGCAAAACGCCATGGATTACCTGCAAAAGCCAGTCTCTTGCTCAAAATCCTTAGTTCATCTCTCAAAAGTAAATATCTGTGTCAATGAACATATCAGTGCCATCAGAAAAAAGTCTAATGGAAATGTATAGAAATATGCTTGACATATGACAACTTGTACAACCATTTTGCATGTAAAGACTTATGCTATGAACTAATGCCTAAATGTTGTGGGGGGTGAGACTATTCAACAGAGACCCATTCTAATACATTTTGATCAACATGACATAAGCAATTGATAATGTAGGAAACAGCAGAGAATTGTACATAATCATTTGCATGGATGTACCAAAGCATTTGCAACTTGTTCAAAGAAATGAGAAACTGCTTTTTTGATGTGCACAAGTGACACAATGATGTGAAGATTGAACAGGTAGTTTTGAGAATTTCAATTCTGATCTGAGAAATGTACCAAAGCGACTGAGAAAAACTGTAATTTAGGGTTAGGGTTAATGAAGGCATTAAGCCAAATCAGTGCAATATTAGATGACACAGTAGAATAAGTAGTACTTAACCCTTGTGCTGCCTTCGGGTCACATGACCCAAAGGTTCATAACGAACCATCGTTGTGTTTACCCAATTTTACCCAATACAAAAACAAATACAAATTATTTTCTTTTAACCTTTGCAATGTGGGGGGTCTGAGACAGCCCAACGGTTAAAAGAAAATGTTTTTGTATGCGGTAAAGTTGTCGCAATACGACGGTGGGTCACAATGACTGATGGGTCAGAATGACCCGAAGATAACACAAGGGTTAAGGCAACCACTCACAGTAAAACCCTTCCTTTATAACACACGTTTCCCTCTTCCTCTCCTCTTTTTACCTCTCCTTCTCTCCCTCCTTCTCTCCCTCCTTCTCTTCTCTCTACTTGCACAGAGATGCGTTGGAAAAGGGCCCATCTCAAGGGCACAAGAACACAACAGACAGGCTAACACACACATACAACACTCTCACACCTTGGACAGGCTAACACACACACACACACACACCTCAGACAGGCTAACACACACACACACACCTCAGACAGGCTAACACACACACACACACACCTCAGACAGGCTAACACACACATACAACACTCTCACACCTTGGACAGGCTAACACACACACACCTCAGACAGGCTAACACACACACACACACACCTCAGACAGGCTAACACACACACACACTCTCACACACCTCAGACAGGCTAACACACACACACACACACACCTCAGACAGGCTAACACACACACACACACACCTCAGACAGGCTAACACACACACACACACACACACCTCAGACAGGCTAACACACACACACTCTCACACACCTCAGACAGGCTAACACACACACACACTCTCACACCTCAGACAGGCTAACACACACACACACACACCTCAGACAGGCTAACACACACACACTCTCACACACCTCAGACAGGCTAACACACACACACACTCTCACACCTCAGACAGGCTAACACACACACACACACACACACCTCAGACAGGCTAACACACACACACACACACACACCTCAGACAGGCTAACACACACACACACTCTCACACCTCAGACAGGCTAACACACACACACACACACCTCAGACAGGCTAACACACACATACAACACTCTCACACCTTGGACAGGCTAACACACACACACACACACACCTCAGACAGGCTAACACACACACACACACACACACCTCAGACAGGCTAACACACTCACACACACACACACCTCAGACAGGCTAACACACACATACAACACTCTCACACCTTGGACAGGCTAACACACACACACACACACACACCTCAGACAGGCTAACACACACACACACACACACACACACCTCAGACAGGCTAACACACACACACACACACACCTCAGACAGGCTAACACACACACACACACACACACCTCAGACAGGCTAACACACACACACACACACACACCTCAGACAGGCTAACACACACACACACACACACACCTCAGACAGGCTAACACACACACACACACACCTCAGACAGGCTAACACACACACACACACACACCTCAGACAGGCTAACACACACACACACACACACCTCAGACAGGCTAACACACACACACACTCTCACACACCTCTCTTGCCAAGTGTCGGGCCCCCCATGCTGTTCTGGGGAGTGACAGGCCCGACCTGCAGGAGTCAAGACCAGCACACACACACACAAACTCTGTGACCACACATGACTGGGATCATCTTCAACATCTGAACTTTACTGTCTAGGGGAGGGTTAGGGTTAGATAGGGAACATTTATGTATTTGAGTTGATAGCAGAGTTACAGTATAATTGTTATTGCAGATGACATTCTCACTTGTGCAGAGCTTTGTTCAGAAATTGTTAAACAGCACGTATTGTCAGATTGTTAGCGAAGCAACAGTTGTCAATACAATTCAAGGCCCTTTTGTAATACTGATTAAATCAGTTGTTTATTGTAAACGGCTTGTTTGTCAGTGTTGAGAAAACCAAAGCTGTTCATCAAACGGCACATTATTGTAGGTTTTTAATACGTGTTGACAAATCTGGAGCTTCACTGCAGACTGTATTGAAAGACTGTAATCTCCTTCAACCATGTGGGTCTTCTCCTCACCAGCCTAACCCTCCCATATCTTTATTTTTGAAATAACGTGAAAGTCTATCATTCCATCAACTTCTCCTCAGACTAATGACTTGCTGTCGCTAATAGCTGACTGAGTCTATCAACAAAGATGTACCCATAATTCCATTTGTGTCACGACACATTCATTTACTGTGCTTAAAGATCCATTAGGCATGATTCACACACAGGTTATTTATCATAGTTTATGTGCACACACACATATGATTTAATAGTCCTTTAATAGTCCTTCACAGAAGCAATCCCTAAAAGAGTGGATTTAATCCCTTCTCCTTCCCCTCCCCCTCTTTAACTCTGTCTCAGTGTTATTTCTGTGGGTAATTAAATGATTCCACTCCGGAGTGGAAATGTTAGAGAGAGAGAGAGAGAGAGAGAGAGAGAGGGAGAGAGGGAGAGAGGGAGAGAGGGAGAGAGGGAGAGAGGGAGAGAGGGAGAGAGGGAGAGAGGGAGGGAGGGGGGGGGAGGGGGAGGGGGAGGGGGAGCATTAGAGAGAGAGAGGGGTGAATCAGAAGGAAGGGGGGAGGAGGGTATTAAGGGTGAATCATTGAAGCAGGAACATGGCCTAACCACTAGACCTCTTTAGAGCAGTGCTACTCCAGCTGAGCCCCTCAACACACAGAGACCATCCTGACCCTGTGCCCTGATGCCATCCTGACACTGTGCCCTGATGCACATGGGGTTATGGTCCTAGCAGACCATAACCCTGGGTCCTAGCAGACCGTAACCCTGGGTCCTAGCAGACCGTAACCCTGGGTCCTAGCAGACCGTAACCCTGGGTCCTAGCAGACCGTAACCCTGGGTCCTAGCACACCGTAACCCTGGGTCCTAGCAGACCATAACCCTGGGTCCTAGCAGACCGTAACCCTGGGTCCTAGCAGACCGTAACCCTGGGTCCTAGCAGACAAGAGTCACTGATAATTAAAGGAGGGTGCAGACACAAACTCAAGGTTTGGCAGACATGCCGATTTATGACCCCCAAAAATCACATACTTAACCCTTGTGCTGCCTTCGGGTCACATGACCCAAAGGTTCATAACGAACCATCGTTGTGTTTACCCAATTTTACCCAATACAAAAACAAATAAAAATCATTTTCTTTTAACCTTCGCAATGTGGAGGGTCTGAGACAGCCCGACGGTTAAAAGAAAATGCTTCACTTTGTTTTTGTATGCGGTAAAGTTGTCACAATACGACGGTGGGTAACAATGACTGATGGGTCAGAATGACCCGAAGAGAACACAAGGGTTAAAACATACTGACCACCACTAATTCAGTCTCTAACCTGTGGCAAATCAAATCTGACCCACAATTTACTGCTCCCAGATCAGATTAGAAACCCCCGCCACTAGTGAACTAATTACATTCCCCTGGAACATGAACACGACCATGACAACCAACACTGGGTCAAGGATATCAGGCAGTTTGGCCCAAACTGAATACTGTGCCAGTTTCAAACCCCTAGCGTTCATAATGAGTCATACTGCCGTACCGCTGCCAATACACCTGTCCTACTTTTTCTGTAGACCAGGCAACACACAAACACAAGACTGGTTGAAGAAATGTGTAACTGACTAATAAAATAAGGTGACTTTGTAGCTTTGTTTATTATCATCAGCTAAATGGAGTCTGTTCTAATAAAATGATTGGCATAACCGAAAGCTTGATTTTTGAGGAAGACTTGCGTCAACGCCATTCAATCTCCTTCAATGAGACAGTATTTTTTCCAATATGGCAGCAGAAAAGTTCCATACAAAACAGCCGCGTCGTTGAGAAACAGCTTTATGACAACACTGTTCGAAGGTAATAAGTTACATTTGCACCAGGTTTAATCTTATTAAAATATCATCACAGTTGAATGGCAGTAGCAACATAGTTGTAGCATCGAAGCTCATTTTTGACCATCTAGTACATTTAACGTTAGTTTAAAGTACTGACAGATGTCATGCTCACTAGCAATAATGTATTAATACCAAAAACAATGGTTAAGAAGTTAACGTAGTCTATCAAACCTAAATTCAACATTGTACTACAAAGTCAGTGTGGCACTTTCCTCGTCAGAGTTAGCAGGGGCAAGACACAGCTGAAAGGTTTTGTTGTTGATTCGGTAACCGTCACTAACCCTAATAACCCTAACCCCAATAACCCCAACCCCTAACCCTAATAACCCTAACCCTAACCCTAATAACCCCTAACCCTAACAACCCTAATAACCCTAACCCCTAACCCTAACCCTTCTCTCTACTCTACAGCAGCAGCTTCCCTACAGTCCACTTCCCCGGGGGCTGTGTGCGTGTGTAAAAGAAACACATGCATAAGGATATGCACACACAGCACGAAGAGAGAAAGTATGTGTTTGTGTCTGACACACCCTGCTGTGTATCCCCACCTGCCTCTGAATCATTGAAAGACAGCAAATCCCTTTTCTGGCTCTCTGGCTGGAAGCTGTGTACCCAGCCCAGCCCTGCTGCAGCGAGAGAGAGAGAAAAGAGAGGGGGAGAGACAGAGTGAGAGAGAGAGAAAAGAGAGTGTGAGGAAAAGGGAGGGAGAGAGAGAGTAGAGATACAGGAGAGAGAGAGAGAAGTGAGTGAGTGAGAGCCTCCCTTTTAACTGCAGGGTTAGCTGAGGTTCTGTGTCTGGCTAGCCTTGACATGACATCTAGCTGTGTGTGTGGTGTGTTTACCTCATCTCCAGAACTGGGCCAGTTTGGATCACCTCAGTCTGTCATAAAAGTGTAACCGTACAGCAGATACTATGGGCTCTGGAAGCAGCTGGATGTTTTACTGTGGTATCTGTCAACATCCATGCAGCTTGATGCATGTAAAGCTTGGGGTAAATATTTATTTGTACAAACAATCGCAAATACAATTTTCTTTCTGAATACGGATGATTACAGAATCTCTGCTTTTCTAAAATCAACTCCATTCTGCTGCCAACATTGTCATCTCCAGTAGAACATTACGTTGTCATCTCCAGGAGAACGTTGTCATCTCCAGGAGAACATTGTCATCTCCAGGAGAACATTGTCATCTCCAGTAGAACGTTACGTTGTCATCTCCAGGAGAACATTGTCATCTCCAGTAGAACGTTACATTGTCATCTCCGGGAGAACGTTGTCCTATCCAGAAGAACGTTGTCATCTCCAGGAGAACGTTGTCATCTCCAGGAGAACATTGTCATCTCCAGGAGAACATTGTCATCTCCAGTAGAACGTTACAGAGGAATACGTGGCAGTGTGAACAGCTCTAGTCATGTGACCTGTGATGTCAGAGACACAAGCATCTGGTGAAGCCCAGGCGACAGAATAGTGAAGAACCCTAACATGGCATCTTTGAGGTCTGTTAGAAGAACATGGCATCTTTGGCCAACCATTCCACAAAGGAAAGCTAAGTCGTTGTTTTCAGTGACGGCATAACCCTAACCCTGCATGTGTAAACTAGGTGATTTATTCCTGCTCCTCTGTGCCCTCCAGTGCTCATCTTGCGTCCATGTGGAACCTGATTTGACAGAACCTGTCTCCGGCAGCCAGCCTGATACCAGGACCGATGTCCTCTCATTCTGTAGAGACATGAGTGAGACAGAGCTAAACGCTCCAGGGAGCTGTGCAGCAAGGTCTCTAAACTAAACATACTATGACTGTTTATTATACTGTATTGACACATTTCAACAAAGCAATTACCACAAGCCTACATCAGATTTCAATGAGCAACAATCACATTTCTAAACCATCCACAGAGACTCCCTTGTGTCCAGCAGCAGTTAGGGATAGCCTCTGTCAAGGTGAGTGTTGTGGTTCTTTATACTCGCACGCTGCTGCACTGACGGAAGAGAGGAATAGAGCGGCTGGGTTGTCATGGCAATGTCTGGATAATTACTCCCTCTGGGGCACCAGGTGAGCGAGGTGACCTTTGGAGGTTCAGCACCCTCCCCCCCTCCCCACGGGGCAGCACCAGACTTCGACAGAACAACTCCGTCTGCCATTCCTCACAACAAAGGAGACCAGTCAATAGCAGCGAGATGTCAAAGTTAACAGCCTATCCAAAGCCTGGAAAACTGAACAATATTGACACTCATCTTCCTCTCAACCAATGAAAATGAAACACTGGAATGGAAGGCCACCAGTAGAAACACCTGTCCTCTAAAGGAAGACTTTATCCCAAATCCCACCAGTATCTTAACAGCCACAGAAGATGGAGGACAACCCACTTGCTACATGTTGAAGTCTGATCTACGACGGTGTCTCCTCCTCCTATCCCTAACGACAGTCTCCTCCTATCCCTAACGACAGTCTCCTCCTATCCCTAACGACAGTCTCCTCCTATCCCTAACGACAGTCTCCTCCTCCTATCCCTAACGACAGTCTCCTCCTATCCCTAACGACAGTCTCCTCCTATCCCTAACGACAGTCTCCTCCTCCTATCCCTAACGACAGTCTCCTCCTCCTATCCCTGGCGACGGTGTCTCCTCCTATCCCTAACGACAGTCTCCTCCTCCTATCCCTAACGACAGTCTCCTCCTCCTATCCCTGGCGACGGTGTCTCCTCCTCCTATCCCTAACGACAGTCTCCTCCTCCTATCCCTGGCGACGGTGTCTCCTCCTATCCCTAACGACAGTCTCCTCCTCCTATCCCTGGCGACGGTGTCTCCTCCTATCCCTAACGACGGTGTCTCCTCCTATCCCTAACGACAGTCTCCTCCTCCTATCCCTAACGACAGTCTCCTCCTCCTATCCCTAACGACAGTCTCCTCCTCCTATCCCTAACGACAGTCTCCTCCTCCTATCCCTGGCGACGGTGTCTCCTCCTATCCCTAACGACAGTGTCTCCTCCTCCTATCCCTGGCGACAGTCTCCTCCTCCTATCCCTAACGACAGTCTCCTCCTCCTATCCCTGGCGACGGTGTCTCCTCCTCCTATCCTTGATGACGAGATGAAGGCCGAGCCTGCAGCAGGTTTCTGAGTCTGGTATTTGGTATCTGGTATTTACATGTGGGTCTTTCCAGTGTGTAACAATGCCATGTCACCCTTTAGAAACACAGAGCTAGAAAGTGATTACTTCTAATATTTCTCCTGCATTCCACACTGGACTCCAAAAAAATCTTTATTTCAAAGCTACTTATTTTCATTGGTCTTGAAAAAAGAGCACCCCAAGCCTTTGTGTGTGTGAGAGCGATGCTGGTTGATTTCCAAATATGAAGATGTGTGGGTGTATTTGCGCCTGTGACTAAACAGAGCTCTCCCCCACTGTGTGTGTGTGTGTGTGTGTGTGTCTGTGTAGGCACCAACCCCAGACATTGATCCAGCATGGAAGCACATACTTTATTTTTATTTATTTTTGTCAAATGTTGTATTTTGCATCAGATAATTAAACGTATAAATGACGGATTTGAGATCCAGTTTGACATTATCTAGGTCTGCCAGTCTGAAGGACCTCACTGACAGACTGCTCAGTCTCTCAATAGCCTTTTCTCCATCCCTCCTCCTCCACACATCTCTACTCACTGCCACCCATCTTCATCTTGGCTGACGTCCCTCATTGCCTCTTTCCCTCTCTGCCCCATCCCCCCTTCACAACTGTTAACTTCTACAGTCACATCTCTCTAACAGCTCAGGTCCCCCTGCCTGCCTGCCTCTCTCGCTCTCTCTCTCTCGCTTCCTTCCTCTATCCCTCCCTCCCAAGCTTGACTATGGCACATTCCACCTCCTCCATTCCTTAGTCGGGTCAACTGTATATTTATTGTTTAAGATTTCCAGACCTCCCACAGTTCATGACGTTCATAAACGCCCACTTACTTGCTTCCATTTATTTTCGGTACTTCTATGAAAATAAATTCATACAGGGCACTGGATTCTTATTTATGTTGGTTCCTCTTGATAAGATAAGTGTGTTGGCTCAGGTGGGGTCTGTTGGTAAGAATGCAGATTTGGGTCTTGACGCGGCATGGCTGGGACAATATCACAGAACACTTACACAGGAAGGAACACCTCTGCATGGCTCCAAGCGTCCTTCTTGCAGAGATGCTCTAACAGTCTCATGTCCCTGGTAAACAAAACACACACACACACACCGAGCAAGAGAAAACCTCTGATCATCTTAATGAGCCTCTTTGTGTGTCTGGATGGTACACACTAATGACTGCTGGGGATTAATAGTTAGTCAACTAAGACTAAACTCAAGCTAAAAATACCATAATTAACATAGAAGAGGTTATACCTCCAATGATGAGACACCAAAACTGTGCGTGTGTGTGCGGGAGTAAAAGAACGAGAGTCAGAAAATGTGTGTGTGACAAAAAGACCAAAATAGAGGAAGTGTGTGTGTGTGTGTGAGAGAGAGAGAGAGAGAGACAGAGAGTGTGTGTGAGAGAGAGTGTGTGTGTGAAAGACAGAGATTGTGTGGAAAATGTGTGTATGACAAAAAGACCAAAATAGAGGAAGTGTGTGTGTGTGTGTGTGTGTGAGAGAGAGAGAGAGACAGAGAGTGTGTGTGAGAGAGAGAGTGTGTGTGTGAAAGACAGAGATTGTGTGTTTGTGTGTGAGAGACAGAGAGTGTGTGTGTGTTTGTGTGTGAGAGACAGAGTGTGTGTGTGTGTGAGAGAGACAGAGAGAGTGTGTGTGTGTGTGTGTGTGAGAGACAGAGAGAGTGTGTGTGTGTGTGTGTGTGTGTGTGTGAGAGACAGAGAGAGTGTGTGTGTGTGTGTGTGTGTGAGAGAGACAGAGAGAGTGTGTGTGTGTGTGTGTGTGAGAGACAGAGAGAGTGTGTGTGTGTGTGTGTGTGTGAGAGACAGAGAGAGTGTGTGTGTGTGTGTGTGTGAGAGACAGAGAGTGTGTGTGAGGACGTTTGATCCCCCATGTTGTCATCTCGTTAGGAGGCAGGAACACAGAGCCTCCCAGACATTCTGGAGATCAAACATTCCAGAACCCACATCTCTGTGATGTCAGCAGAGTGTGTGATTGTGTGTGTGTGTGTGTGGGGGGGGGTGTCAGAGGTGTTTAATTTCAATTTAATTGGATATGCGCGTTGAGGCACAAATGTTCCAAAGCATGATGACAACGTGCTCTTACGCTAGACAGCAGTCACACACGCACACACACACACACACTCCACACATGCACACGGGGGGGTGGAAGAGGAGGGGGGGGCTGTCTACCACAGTAGAGCTAGTGGCGCTAATGATGCTACAGTGATGCTACAGTGATGCCACTGTGATGCCACAGTGATGCTACAGTGATGCCACAGTGATGCCACAGTGATGCCACAGTGATGCTACTGTGATGCCACAGTGATGCTACTGTGATGCCACAGTGATGCCACAGTGATGCCACAGTGATGCCACAGTGATGCTACAGTGATGCCACTGTGATGCCACTGTGATGCCACTGTGATGCCACTGTGATGCCACAGTGATGTTATTGGCTTATGAAAAGCCCCCCCACACGCACACACAGAGACCAGTTGCCCTACACAGCTTCAGTACTGTGAGAGGTGTGATAGCTGTTTACTTGGATAAACCTCTTTTGTGAATCAATCCAAAATATGGTGGAAGCAAAGCAGGGTAATGTATATGATAAAAATCTAATTCTCGATTATGACTGTTGTAGTTCGTTCTAAAATGTGACATTGTAAATCATTTTGTTTCATTGTGTATTTGATGTGAACATGAACATATTCAGAATGAATGTAAATATTGAACTGACACAGTAGGTTGTATCAAGAAACCTTTTGGTTCACCTATGAACAACAACCCCTATGTAGTGTACTGTTTGAGAAACCAAACATCTGGCAATAGAATCAGAAAATCCTCAATAAAGAAGAATGTGCAGAAATGACCATTTCATTTGTCACACAAATTCTAATTTCAAAAACATCCCTCCTTCTGTTTCATTGGAGCGTGAACTGAAAGTGAGGAGTGATGTCTGTGTACATGCTGTGGAGCAGTGTGTGTGTACTGTGGAGCAGTGTGTGTGTACTGTGGAGCAGTGTGTGTGTACATGCTGTGGAGCAGTGTGTGTGTACTGTGGAGCAGTGTGTGTGTACATGATGTGGAGCAGTGTGTGTGTACTGTGGAGCAGTGTGTGTGTACATGCTGTGGAGCAGTGTGTGTGTACTGTGTAGCAGTGTGTGTGTACATGCTGTGGAGCAGTGTGTGTGTACTGTGGAGCAGTGTTTGTGTACATGATGTGGAGCAGTGTGTGTACTGTGGAGCAGTGTGTGTGTACATGCTGTGGAGCAGTGTGTGTACTGTGGAGCAGTGTGTGTACATGATGTGGAGCAGTGTGTGTGTACTGTGGAGCAGTGTGTGTGTACTGTGGAGCAGTGTGTGTGTACATGCTGTGGAGCAGTGTGTGTACTGTGGAGCAGTGTGTGTGTACATGCTGTGGAGCAGTGTGTGTGTACTGTGGAGCAGTGTGTGTACATGCTGTGGAGCAGTGTATGTGTACATGCTCCCCCTCCTCTCTCCCCCTCCTGTCTCCCCCTCCTGTCTCCCCCTCCTCTCTCCCCCTCCTGTCTCCCCCTCCTGTCTCCCCCTCCTGTCTCCCCCTCCTGTCTCCCCCTCCTGTCTCCCCCTCCTCTCTCCCCCTCCTGTATCCCCCTCCTGTATCCCCCTCCTGTATCCCCCTCCTGTATCCCCCTCCTCTCTCCCCCTCCTCTCTCCCCCTCCTCTCTCCCCCTCCTGTCTCCCCCTCCTGTCTCCCCCTCCTGTATCCCCCTCCTCTCTCCCCCTCCTCTCTCCCCCTCCTGTATCCCCCTCCTGTATCCCCCTCCTCTCTCCCCCTCCTCTCTCCCCCTCCTCTCTCCCCCTCCTCTCTCCCCCTCCTCTCTCCCCCTCCTGTATCCCCCTCCTGTATCCCCCTCCTCTCCCCCCCTCCTGTATCCCCCTCCTCTCTCCCCCTCCTCTCTCCCCCTCCTGTATCCCCCTCCTCTCTCCCCCTCCTCTCTCCCCCTCCTCTCTCCCCCTCCTGTATCCCCCTCCTGTATCCCCCTCCTCTCTCCCCCTCCTCTCTCCCCCTCCTCTCTCCCCCTCCTCTCTCCCCCTCCTGTATCCCCCTCCTCTCTCCCCCTCCTGTATCCCCCTCCTCTCTCCCCCTCCTCTCTCCCCCTCCTCTCTCCCCCTCCTGTCTCCCCCTCCTCTCTCCCCCTCCTCTCTCCCCCTCCTGTATCCCCCTCCGCTCTCCCCCTCCTGTATCCCCCTCCTCTCTCCCCCTCCGCTCTCCCCCTCCTGTATCCCCCTCCTCTCTCCCCCTCCTGTCTCCCCCTCCTCTCTCCCCCTCCTGTATCCCCCTCCTCTCTCCCCCTCCTCTCTCCCCCTCCTGTATCCCCCTCCTTTCTCCCCCTCCTGTCTCCCCCTCCTGTCTCCCCCTCCTCTCTCCCCCTCCTGTATCCCCCTCCTGTATCCCCCTCCGCTCTCCCCCTCCTGTATCCCCCTCCTCTCTCCCCCTCCTGTATCCCCCTCCTCTCTCCCCCTCCTGTCTCCCCCTCCTCTCTCCCCCTCCTGTATCCCCCTCCTCTCTCCCCCTCCTCTCTCCCCCTCCTCTCTCCCCCTCCTGTATCCCCCTCCTCTCTCCCCCTCCTGTATCCCCCACCTCTCTCCCCCTCCTCTCTCCCCCTCCTCTCTCCCCCTCCTCTCTCCCCCTCCTGTATCCCCCTCCTGTATCACCCTCCTCTCTCCCCCTCCTGTATCCCCCTCCTGTATCCCCCTCCTCTCTCCCCCTCCTCTCTCCCCCTCTTGTATCCCCCTCCTCTCTCCCCCTCCTGTCTCCCCCTCCTGTCTCCCCCTCCTGTATCCCCCTCCTCTCTCCCCCTCCTCTCTCCCCCTCCTGTATCCCCCTCCTCTCTCCCCCTCCTGTCTCCCCCTCCTCTCTCCCCCTCCTGTATCCCCCTCCTGTATCCCCCTCCTCTCTCCCCCTCCTGTATCCCCCTCCTCTCTCCCCCTCCTCTCTCCCCCTCCTCTCTCCCCCTCCTCTCTCCCCCTCCTCTCTCCCCCTCCTCTCTCCCCCTCCTGTATCCCCCTCCTCTCTCCCCCTCCTCTCTCCCCCTCCTGTATCCCCCTCCTCTCTCCCCCTCCTCTCTCCCCCTCTTGTATCCCCCTCCTCTCTCCCCCTCCTCTCTCCCCCTCCTGTATCCCCCTCCTGTCTCCCCCTCCTGTCTCCCCCTCCTCTCTCCCCCTCCTCTCTCCCCCTCCTCTCTCCCCCTCCTGTATCCCCCTCCTCTCTCCCCCTCCTGTCTCCCCCTCCTGTATCCCCCTCCTGTATCCCCCTCCTCTCTCCCCCTCCTCTCTCCCCCTCCTCTCTCCCCCTCCTCTCTCCCCCTCCTCTCTCCCCCTCCTGTCTCCCCCTCCTGTCTCCCCCTCCTCTCTCCCCCTCCTGTATCCCCCTCCTCTCTCCCCCTCCTCTCTCCCCCTCCTGTATCCCCCTCCTGTATCCCCCTCCTGTATCCCCCTCCTGTATCCCCCTCCTCTCTCCCCCTCCTCTCTCCCCCTCCTGTATCCCCCTCCTGTATCCCCCTCCTCTCTCCCCCTCCTGTATCCCCCTCCTCTCTCCCCCTCCTCTCTCCCCCTCCTCTCTCCCCCTCCTGTATCCCCCTCCTGTATCCCCCTCCTGTATCCCCCTCCTGTATCCCCCTCTTCTCTCCCCCTCTTCTCTCCCCCTCTTCTCTCCCCCTCCTGTATCCCCCTCCTCTCTCCCCCTCCTGTATCCCCCTCCTCTCTCCCCCTCCTCTCTCCCCCTCCTCTCTCCCCCTCCTGTATCCCCCTCCTGTATCCCCCTCCTCTCTCCCCCTCCTGTATCCCCCTCCTCTCTCCCCCTCCTCTCTCCCCCTCCTCTCTCCTCCTGTCAGACTCTCCTACTATCAGACAATAGGCCAGTAGAAACTGACCTAAAAACATTACAGACACACAAATCTGCCGGATAAACATGTTACACATCCATCCACACAGCTGGAGCTGGAGGTTGTGTGTTGTGGAGGTTGTGGAGGTTGTGGCGATGTGGATGTTGTGGAGATTGGAGAGGTTGTGGAGATGTGGAGGTTGTGGAGATTGGAGAGGTTGTGGAGGTTGTGAAGGTGTGGAGGTTGTGGCGATGTGGACGTTGGAGAGGTTGTGGAGGTTGTGAAGGTGTGGAGGTTGTGGCGATGTGGAGGTTGGAGAGGTTGTGGAGGTTGGAGAGGTTGTGGAGTTGGAGAGGTTGTGGAGTTGGAGAGGTTGTGGAGCGGTGGAGATGTGGAGGTTGTGGAGATTGGAGAGGTTGTGGAGGTTGTGGAGATGTGGAGGTTGTGGAGGTTGGAGAGGTTGTGGAGGTTGTGGAGATGTGGAGGTTGTGGAGGTTGGAGAGGTTGTGGAGGTTGTGAAGATGTAGAGGTTGGAGAGGTTGGGGAGATGTGGCACCTCAGGATCCCATGTGAAGAAAGAGGATGAATCTCACCTTCAAAGAGACTGTGTGTGTGCGTGTGTTTGTGTGTGTGTGTGTGTGTGTGTGGTATAAGATATTTTCTATCTCTAATTTTTTTTTTCCTAGCCCACAGTTACTTCATAGCTAGCCAAGCTTTCATCCCAAGACTGCCCCCCAGCCCCCCTGCTGGTTGGCAATTGTCTGGCCTCTCCTGGGAAATTCTGCCTCTCAATCCTTCAGTTACACCAATTCAAGTATGTTTGTCGTCATCCCACTATACAAGACAAACGGCCAGGAGTGGTTTCCAAAGTGGAAACGACTTCCTCTTCTGAAAAGGCCAGACAGGACCGTGCTGGTCCGCTGATTACAGGTTGCCAACGCCAACGTGCGGTGATGAGGAGACGAGTAATCAATGCTAGCTTGCGGAGACGGTAGCCAAGGCAATCAGACCGCCTCAGGCGCAGCCAGCATGGACGACAACAACAGCAGGTCTGTAAAAACAGGAACACGCAGACACGAGCTCGGAAACCAAGAACAATATTAAAAGCATAAGCTATACTGCCGTTGTTAAAAACATTTGTGTTTTTCAATTGAGAAGTGCAAAGATAGTATGGAAAGGATGAGTGAGCTATTGATGCAGTGGTAAACTTGAGTCCACAGAATGCCACTGGAAAGTTAAATGGTTTCTATTCTGAGAAATACACATAGCCTAATAAAGACATTAGAACAAATTCGATGTATTTAATGTATAGAAAGGAATACAAAACAGCAGTAAATCCCAGACAGACAACGATCAATGCTTATTTCCATCGTTCAGGGAGGCACATAGGAAGGGCTTCTTCTTAAACCTACAACATATCCAGGACTAGTCATCTCCAAGCCAGCCCAGCCTCCAACCTAGGTACGATCTCTGGCGCACCTGCATCGGCTCCATCAGTGAAAAGGAGTGACGCTACAGTATAAGGCAGCGAGAGAGACGCCTAAAAGATGCTTTTGCATAAAACAAAAACCATACAAGTCAGGAAATTACTCCAGACAAAGAAATACTTAAACAACTTTGGTTATTTTCCTTTCATCTGCTACGTAAGAGGCGTTATAAAATGTTTTTGGCAACGAGGCAAATCCGTATAGCACCTAGGGTGCTTGCGTAGCCTATTCGTCCGCCATTCAACATCATCTCACAAACTGTATAGCGCACTATTTGGCAAAAACACCAAGCAACGGTCTCTAGCCATTTGTAGCAGCTGCGGCGCGGACAAGTACCTCTCCCTCTCCACAAGCCACCAAATGACTGCTCACTTGTTACAAAAACCTGGGGTTCTGTCTGCATATAGTCTAATAACTAGTACCGCAGGTCTATGGCGCCTGATGCTATATGACTAAGTTTGCACTGAATGAAAATTGTCAAGCAAGAAGCCAATTGCTTAGACGCCACACGTACAGAGAAAGCAGAATAAGCGAAATAACTTGCAACTATACTCTATGCGCAAGTCTGTTCGATTTAAGTTAAAATAGAAATCCCAAAGCAATTGTAACCCACTATATTAATAGCCTAGATTGCGACTGATAGAACTTCATGGATGTTTTTTGAGTAACACCTGCACCATTCTCGGGCTTTTATTTGCCTCGCATATGCTTTAGTTATGTGTCAACAAAGTGGGCGGTGACGAAAAAGCCTCCGGCCCTCGGTGTAAAATCTTTCATACATTGTTTGACAGGGGCGTTTTCTTCTATCGGCTACAAAATCGACGCAAAACACCGAGACAAAGTGTCAGCATCTTTCCACCGGCCCCTCCTCAAGTACCGCTCGGCCAGACGGTTCCAAACACAGCGAACGCATGCAGGAAAGTACCCGGCAGAACGGAATAACACGGTCTGCATTGACGCACTCAGACAGTGGTGTACCAACAAGCAACGAACAGAAATCAAAGCAAATTTGTCTCACCAGTGTTTCAGTAACGATGCGTCTGCAAGCTGGCGGTCCGTTCCACTCCTTGCAAATCCACCATCTTCTCTGCCTCTCTCTCCGCTCTGCTCGGCAGCTGTCGGTCTGTGCCGCGGACCGGCCCCCTCCAGCCCCTCCTTCACAACCCCAACATGACATCAGAGGGGATTATAAACAGAAAGCATCTTTAAATGGGGGAATTGTGTCCAGTGCCGGTGTTGTGCCATCAGATGCACGGCTGCCATGAAAGGCACCCCCTCGCAGGAGCGCCAGTAATCTCACATTATACTTTTTTTGTTATAGAGGGTTAGGTTATATGTCGGTTATCTGTGTAAATAACATATTGTTTATGTATTTATTAAGTCACAACCAACACAGACCAAACACAAGTCTCAAAAGCCACATGGACCACATCGGTCAAGGAAAACAAAAACAAAAACTGAGAAAACCAACACAAACAAAACAACAAAACCACAGACATCAAACCAGAAAAATAAAAACTTCCACCGCTCTAAGGCCGCATGGAAACCAAACCTCACCCTCTCCATCTCCCTCCTCTTCCTGAGCTCGGCCGCATCCGCGCCACTACACCCCCCAGTCCACAATGAACAAAATATTGTTCATAAACCTGCATGTGATGTCGAGACACATAGATAGGCCAATGTAGCTAAGGTGCATGGCAATATGGAACTTTGTAAAACACTGTCATTAATCAACAATACTAAACGACGCATTAAACAATTCACACGTCGCCTTAATGTAACAGACAAATAAACGTATTTATGTAGATAAATGAGTCCCTTGTTACTATGGAAAACCCTGTCGAGTCTTCCACGTCGCTATTAGTTCCATTTATGGGGTGAATTCGAAGTGCAGCAGTTAAACTCCGCTTCTCTGAGTGCACGCGCGCTCCCGCGGCCAGGGGATACAAATCCTGGCGAGGATAAGTGTCTTGGCAAGACACCGGCTCATACATTTCAGATATAATTGCGATTTGCGCGGTTGTATATTTCTGAATGGCATTGAAACGCTCAAACCAATGGGAATCGATTTAAAGAGCCGAAGTTACACGAACTCTCTTCATTCGGGTACGTCATTTCCTGATTTTCTCTCCGGTGGTGTCCCAAGAACCGGGACCACGTTATTCCTCCTATGGTTTCCCCAGAGCGGTAATGCTGGAAGAGGACGCTCCACCCACTACAAGCTTGGGGCGTTAAACGCGGAGGGGGGGGGGGGGGGTGACGTAAGTAACCGAAGGGCTACGTGCTGAAAAGGACAGATACAGGATCAGTTTAATGCAACATTTCAGCTTTTGAAAATAGCGTTGTAAAACACTAACCGACCCGAGGTCAGAATTTAGACAAAGCGTGACTCAAGCTCGAGGAGGGGCCGGTCACGTGATACGTGTACCTGCAGCTCGTTTTGCGGAAGATAATTGGCGGAGAGAAAACAGGTGGATAATTCAACAGGTAACCGCATTTCATAATAACTTGAGAAAGCTATCTGTTAAAATGTCAGAATAAGCATAGTTCACTGATTGATGTTAACATAGACTACTTACGTTTTAGATAGATCATGCCAGATCAATTGTTCTCGTGTTGCCTGCTGTAAATACCGGTGAACATTTCGTAGAAGGAAGTCTGGTGGCGTTAAATATTTTACTCAGAATTACAAGCCAAGTTCGAAATGTTAAGTGATGAGTTGTTGACTAAGTTTATTATCAGACCCATCTGTCCTTAGTGAGTGAAGGAGCTTCACATTAGGAATGCATATCCCTCTGGTTTCCATCAAATGAATAGCTTTGACAAGTAACTTGTGTCTACATTACCGTAGTCTTCTAGATCTTAAAGGTTTAGTGATGATTCTTATATGAAATGAATCTCCGGCTCTGAAAAAAAATGTCTGTCCTTATTCGAGAGAGCTGAGGGAAGATCCAAACAACTTTAACAAATGAACAGCAATGGGCAAGGTGATTGTGGCGAGTGACTGTTTGTGAAAAGGTACACACATTTTTTAGTTACTTGGCTTCTGGCTTCTTTAATGTGTCAAGAAAGAATAATGTATTCTAACATGGGCACCATATTGGGGTAGCAATGAATAAGGTTATGTTCCGTTTCCAATCTCCTACTCCCAGGACTTTACAGCAAGCCCTAGTTTGAGGATGTTTTAATGCTGTTGCTGACTTATTTCTAGTTAAGATTAAGGTTCCATTGTATCCGACAGATACCCAACATTTTGGTTAGTTATCTGTAGCCTCGACGAAGGCCGTCACCTTATGATACAATGTATTGCTCCTGCCTTGTGTAGCCTGCCAGGCCCTGCTCCAGATCCCATGTCTGCCGCAGGCCGCTTAGATGTGCTCAGCCCCCACTACGATGAGGTCCCTGTGGGGTCCCTGTGGAGGGAGCCCCCCCGGCCGCTGGAGGAACTGCGAGGAACAGAGCTGGCCCTGAGCGCCTGCCCCCTGCCGCCCCCCCCTTTGCCAGAGACACCCCCGGTGGGCCCCGCCCCCCCGGTGGGCCCCGCCCCCCCGGTGGGCCCCGCCCCCAGCGAGGAGCATCTGGAGGAGGACCAGGATGCCATGGACATCAAACCCGTCCGCCGCTTCATCCCAGACTCCATCAAGAACTTCTTCCGTGAAGGCAGTAACCGTAGCAGCAAGCCCTGGCCCCCTCCCCCCTCCCCGCCGCTCACAGAAAAGGACAATCAGACCACAGAGGGCATCCCCTGCTCGCCCCCGCACTCCCCGGCACACTCTCTCCACGACTCCTACCTGGACCCCTACGGAGGCTCTGGGGGCAGCTACAACTCCCAGAAGGAGCGTGATGCCATGCTACTGGGGGCAGAGGCCGTGGACTCTGAGCGGACCTTCCGCTCGGCCATGACGTACAGCGAGCGCGTGGAGGAGTACCACCAGCGCTACGCCTACATGAAGTCCTGGGCGGGGCTTCTGAGGATCCTGGGCTGTGTGCAGCTACTGCTGGGTGCTGCTGTGTTCGCCTGCGTCTGCGCCTACGTACACAAGGACAACGAGTGGTTCAACATGTACGGATACTCCAAGCCAGGGGCGTTAGGGGGGATGGGCGGAGCTGCGTTTGGCGGCTCGGTCAACTACACCGGGCCCAAAACGCCGTTCGTGCTGGTGTTGGCGGGACTGGTGTGGGTGGTGACGGTGATTGTCCTGGTGATGGGGATGACCATGTACTACCGCACCATCCTCCTGGATTCCACCTGGTGGCCTCTGACAGAGTTCTCCATCAGCCTGGTGCTGGGGATGCTCTACATGGCCGGGGCGCTGGTCTACGTGACCGACCTCATCCGAGGAGGGCTCTGCTATTACCCGGTGTTCAACAACCCAGTTAACGGGGCTTTCTGCCGCACTGAGGCGGGCCAGACGGCCGCCATCATCTTCCTGTTCTTCAACATGTTTCTGTACCTGGTGAGCAGCGCTGTGTGTCTGAAGCTCTGGAGACATGAGGCTGCACGGCAGAGGAGAGAGGCGCTGGAACAGGAGGTGAAGGCACACGCATATACACACATACACACCTTCCATGCTAATCTTGCTGTTCTAGAAGGCAGTGCAGTTATTGACTCGTCACTTTGTTTTCCTCAGATGAAAACTATGGGATCTGCTCTGCCACTGTCTATGGTAAGTACATGTTGGAATGAAGCTGTAGCTGTGGAATGAAGTTGGGATTATTTAGAATAAGCAATTGAATTCTGGCCTGAATCTTGAGTTCATGAGGATCTTCCTCCCAGCTGGACGGGGCCTCCAGGACGTCTGAGCGGACCCCCCTTCCCACCCTGCCTGGAGGCCTGGAGTCCCAGCCGCCACCGCGTGCGGCCGCACGCATGCTGGAGCCGGAGATCCTGAGAGGGCACATCCCTGCAGGACACATCCCCAAACCCCTGGTAATCGCAGACTACGTGGCGTGAGTACCTTCTACACAGGTGCAGCTGGGGTCCTGGTTACAGTTAGACGTCAGCGAACACAACTGTGAGGTCACATACCAGAAGTGTTTCATTTGTTCCTGCGTATTTGCTACAATCTATCAACTTGAGGTCACATCACTACCTACATTTTGACTGGGGATGATGCTGCACCCACACCACTCATTTCTTGCTTTCCTGTCCACACAGGAAGTACCCAATTATCCGTACGGAAGAGGAGAGGGACCAGTACAAGGCTGTGTTCAACGACCAGTACGCCGAGTACAAGGAGCTGCACGCCGAGGTCCAGGCCTGGTCCAGGAAGTTAGAGGACATGGATGAAATGATGCGCAACCTGCCCCCACGCTCCTCCAGCCAGCAGGTGACCCCCTCTCTCACACACACACACAACCTGCCCCCACGCTCCTCCAGCCAGCAGGTGACCCCCTCTCTCACACACACACACAACCTGCCCCCACGCTCCTCCAGCCAGCAGGTGACCCCCTCTCTCACACACACACACAACCTGCCCCCACGCTCCTCCAGCCAGCAGGTGACCCCCTCTCTCACACACACACACAACCTGCCCCCACGCTCCTCCAGCCAGCAGGTGACCCCCTCTCTCACACACACACACAACCTGCCCCCACGCTCCTCCAGCCAGCAGGTGACCCCCTCTCTCACACACACACACAACCTGCCCCCACGCTCCTCCAGCCAGCAGGTGACCCCCTCTCTCACACACACACACAACCTGCCCCCACGCTCCTCCAGCCAGCAGGTGACCCCCTCTCTCACACACACACACAAGCTATCGGCCAAATGACTACACACATTGATACTCCCTTTACTGTTGTTGTAGGACCCTTCCTTCCTGTTTGTGGAAGAACACTTCCTATTGTTTGTTAAACTGCCCTCTCTCTCTGTTTCAGGAGAAGGAGCGGATCAACACCATTGTGCAGGAGTACCAGAGGAAGAGAAATGTGAGTGATTGTTTCTATTCAGTCTTCTAATGTGTCGAGTGGTTGAAACAGCAGTGTAGCTCTGAGCCCTGTGTCCCCCGCATGCTTGGACTGGTAGAACCAGTTTGATGACCGAGAGATCAGGCACTTTCTGTAGTCGGTGTGGCGTCAGTTTCTGGTGCCCTCCCCCCTCCACCTGGTCCCACTGCTCGCAACTCAGTCAGATGAAAATACTTGGCATTTTTTTGAGTTGGGTTTGAGTTTCATGATGAAACCACCAAAGAAAACATACTTTAGGAACTTGTGTGTGTGTGTGTGTGTGCGTGTGTGTGTGTGTGTGTGTGTGTCACATTGCCAGGATCCTACATTCCTGGAAAAGAAGGAGAGATGTGAGTACCTGAAAAACAAACTATCTCACATCAAGCAGAAGATCCAGGAATACAACAAGGTCATGGACTGGAATGATGGTTTCAGCTAAACTATAGCTTGCTGGCTGCACTCACTCACTCACACACACACACACACACACACACACACACACACACACACACACACACACACACACACACACACACACACACACATAAGGTATCAACAGAGGCAGGCAGAAACACACTTCTTGACACTTTCTAGTCACTAATTGATTAGTCAACATGATAGATCCTAATAGTCAGATTTAAGGTTTTAATCTGCCAGAAAAGGGTTGATCTGAAACATTTTTTGTTGAGTTGTGTGTATGTGCCAATAAGCCATAAATATGAGTTAAGACTTATTCTTTCACTGGTTTTATGTGTTATTTCAGAGTTGAATATTAGACGTGTATAGAACGTGGACGTATATAGAAACTGGACATGGGGACATTTATTGTTTTGTAGAACCTTTCTGTGACCATGTCAAACTGGAACATGACAACATCTCTTTTCCACTGAAGAAACTCCATGAAACAATTAAATCACCAATATATAGTTTGCTCAACATATCTCACCTCATTTTATACTCTTTAATGTATGTATTTGTCATGCTTTAATGTCTTAGGAACTCTTTGGACAAGTTAAGTTTGTGTAGTGCTTGTGTGTATTTGTATGAAAGTGTTTTTCTAATATGATGTGATATTAAGTCACTTATCTACTGTTAAACATTGATGGTGGATTTTGGATTTATTGGCCTTTGTCTTATTTCATTTCTTATTCCCTTGTGTAACACTTAAAATATGCTGATTTTATGTTTTCTTATGTAAGTTGAGCACTCGTCTAATATATGAACGGAGTATGCAAGTATACAACACATTGTTTTAGTAAACAAACTCATAATAAAAATGTAATGAATTACTATAGTGACCTAATATAGCATAGGATTGTGACTGTTATAGTATAGTTTGTTCAGCTTTATGACATTACTATTTTCTTGTCATCTGTACTGATTCAAACCTTGGGATTTGGTCGTTTCTGTCAACCAATGTTGCAGTAAAGTTCAACCTTAACCAGATGGTTGTTGTAACTCCACCGTGTGGGGCGGGTTTGTGTCATCAGGTGAGAAGAGCGCCGCTTCCTCTCGTCATCCCTGCAGCGTAAGGTTCTGCATGGTGTCGTTTTACACCGCCTATGGTGAGGAAGGTCACAGTATGGAGTTAGTCACACCGGTATTTTACCTGCAAATTTGACTGATCAGAATCAGAATGGGTTTTATTCGCCATGAAAGTTTGCACAGACAAGGAATTTTCTTTGGCAGGAAGGTGCAAACATTAAATATATAGGAATCTAAAATTTAAATATGAGGACTAACTATACTAAGGGTACATAACTAGCAATACTAATATTGCATATGCTAGCACGATTTCTGGTATGATGACTAATCACTTGAATATAAAACGAAATAGTATTCTGATTCACGACAACAAATTAAGTTAGGCCCCGTGACGTCTCTTATGTGCACATGTTTGCACTAGAATCTAGTGACTAGATAGTTCCACTTATATACTTTAAGACTTCGAATGTGAGGAGTCTGCGAATCTTATACCAGAGTAAAGTGTGGTGAGACAAGTTGTATAAAAACAATGATGCTTTACTCTTTGTAGGAGTGCGTGTATCCAATAACATCCGCGACCTGTTTACTGTGACGCGTCAGGGTGTGTCCCCAATTAGCACACTAGTGCAGGTTAGCATCAGAGCAGCTTGACTAGTCTACCCTGCTTCCAACAGGTGAGTTCACCGCGTTGTTAATGCATGTCGAGGATATACGTTAATAATACCTACGTTCTAATTGCTCAGTTCGATACATTTGCTGTCGTTTTATTATTTGTACAAACATTTTTCAAATGTTTTCAAAATGTGATACAGGTCATTTGAATGTGATGCCAGTTTTTCATAACAATGTAGAACTCGCCTGTGAGTTTCAAGGCTAATTTATTTATTTTTAAAACGACAATTACGAAATTGTAGTAATCCGGTTTCCTTCAATATTCTTTGGTTAATTACTGAACTCTTAAAAGTGGAATTTGTCTTTTCTAAGTTCCTATCATTCTAAATCTATATTTTAAACTTGTGTGTATTGTTGTTTCCACAATGTGAAAGGGTCAACTGTAGGCTACTTATTAAATTAGCCTTTTTCCAGGGAGGTATTATTATCACTGTAGCGCTTTTGTCTCAGCTAGAAAAGCAACATGTTGGAATTGCTGTAGACTCGTAGTCATGTCTATGCTTTTGTTATGACTTCTTACATTTACATTTATTCATTTAGCAGACGACTTCCAAGAGAGAGCTTTACAAAGTGCATCGGTCACTGATAATAACAACAAGATAGCCCCAAAAACATTGCAGGTAGCCAAAACATGAAGCACATATTGTGAACAACCAAAATAAGTGACAAAGGGAAGAACCATAAGAGCATGTAGTTAAACAAGATACAATTAAACAACATGATTTGCTATAAGTGCAAATGTACCTGTAGAAAAGCAAGCAACAGTAAAAAACATTTCACAGCGAGTACAACAATTTAAATCAGTTACCACTAACCAACAAGACTCTAAGCAAGAGTCATTGTGATCCTTGAGGAAACTAACATTGGGTCCAGCAAACCATTCCTAAGTACCATTGTACTTCTTATACTAAATACTCTGGTATAGTTATACCATATACTAAATACTCTGGTATAGTTATACCATACACACTTTATTGAACCATCACTTGCGCCTCGGTGGAACTCTGTTAGAACATCGAGGCGGAGCCTGAAGTTTAGTTTGCTTCCCGTTTCTTAGAAACAGAGTTCCGTTCAACCCACCTGCTGTGGGTGTGTGGTTGCTACCAGTACCTGGATGAAATATAGCAATAAGAACCATAGCCTTATGTTTGTTTTGACTTCATATTCTCTTTGACCAAAAGTGCTCTGACTTGGTTTACTGAAGAGGAGACCAACTGAAGGATTAGTATGCCTCCTCACAGACATCATCACCACCATCATCATCATCAACACCACCAGGGCCAAAGCCGGCAGTACGTATTCCCTTTGACCTAATCCCATACTCCTCTCTCTTCACATCCTACACTCATCCCTCTCTAAACTCCTCCACTCATCCAATCTCATCTGTTCCTTCTCATCCGTGTACTACACATGGTGAACAACAAGGTACATCTATGAACAACTGTTCCACCTCACATCCTTCCTAGCCCTCACCCATCTACATATGACCATATATGGTGTTATGGAACACTGTCAAGACCAATCACAGCTCTCTCTCTGCCCTCTCTGTTCATCACAGACCAATCACAGCTCTCCCTTCCCTCTCTGTTCATCCTCTCTCCCGGTAGCCATACCAGCCATGGCAGCAGACACAAACCCAGCGAGCTGTTCTCCAACCCTGCCTTCTCCTACTACCCCGACGAGGAGTTTGTCCACTTCTACTCCTGGACCTCCCCTCCTGGCGTGATGAAGATCATGTCCATCATCATCATCATCCTGTGCGTGGGGATCTTTGCCTGCGTGGCCTCGACTCTGGCCTGGGATTACGACATGAGCATGATGGGCCTGTCTGGTGGAATCGGGGCGGGGATGGGGGGGGGCTCGTACGGGGGGTCCTACGGGGGAGGCATGGGGGGCATGGGAGGCATGGGTGGCATGGGAGGCATGGGTGGCATGGGGGGCAGCGGAGGGGGGGACACCTACACAGACCCCCTGGCAGGCAAGAGCTTCATCATCGCCATCTCTGCCATCACCTTCCTGGCTGTGCTCGTCATCTTCATTCTGGTGGTGTCCAGACAAAACACGTCTCGCTCCCCGTCCTTCTACCTGGCAGCCGGCATCATCAGCGGCATACTGGCCGGCCTGATGATCATCGCCACCATCGTCTACCTGGTGGCCATCAACCCCACCGCCCAGACCTCCAGCTCCGGCAATTTCAACCAGATCATGCAGCTGTGTGCCCAGTACCAGAACCAGAACCAGGCCAGCGGCATCTTCCTCAACCAGTACCTGTACCACTACTGTGTGGTGGAGCCACAGGAGGTGAGCCTGTTAGTCAGTTTGAACTCCTGCAGGAAGCTCACTAACTCTTAACTCTGTTTTATACCTATGCATTTAAAGTTGAGTCATCATAATAAAATAACTTGAACTAGCCTTTACTATTATTTATGGACTAGTTCAAGTCATTTGATTATTTATTTTATTAAGTTATCATTTTATTATGAACTTTCACTGCTGTCTGGTGCTGTGATGTGTTGCTGTCTGAGCTCACATACTCTGGTGGACTCTGTTCATGTTAGGGTCTGCTCTAACCCTAACCCATCAGCTGTGTGTCGCATATATGTTAGTAGTATTAGGAATGAGTTGTAAAACATCCTCTTTATGAACTAATACCATTTACCATGTCTGGGGTTTTAAGCCCAAAAATTACGACTTATATTTTGTATTCTGGTTGCCATGGTACTCTAACCCCAATCCTGTACCCCAGGCCATCGCCGTGGTGATGGGGGTACTGGTGTTCGTGGGCCTGATCATCCTGCTGGTCTTTGCTCTGAAGACACGTCAGAAGATCCGGCGCTGGGGCATAGAGCGCATCCTGTGGGAGGAGCCTAAGGCGCTCAGCGGAGGCGTGCCGCACACCATTGGAGAGTGGGTACGAGGCCTCACTTCACCTGGGGACATGGGGGTGTGGTGGTGTGTGTGTGCATGCTAGTGTACGTGTTGTGCGTGCATATTGGGGGTAGAGCAGTGATTTCTTTGCGCTACATGGCATTTGTTAGTTGGGGGAATTGGAATATTGAGATAAGAAACTTTGAACATGTCTAACCTTTTCATGACATGTTTTAATTTTATTGTCCTCTATTTATGCCATAAACATTCCAGAAACAAATCAAGTGACGACTGTTAGGGTTTACACTGGCTCACAGGCAACCTTACGGCATCGCTAACCCCACTTCAACAGATTAGTGTGTGTGGGTGTGTGTGTATGGAGCAGGAAGAGTTTCATGTCTAGTTTCTGGGCGTGTCCTCCTCAGGCTCTTTGTGTCTTTCTTAGAATAGCTGGAAAACAAATAATCAAATTCTTAAAACTTCTTTCAAACTCTGAATCAAAACATGGGTAGTAGGCTGTTTACTTGTAGCTAAGTCTCCATTAGGCTGATACTTCCTGTAAAACAGTGCGTTAAGTTTAAGTTACATTACATTTAGTCATTTAGCAGACGCTCTTATCCAGAGCGACTTACAGTAAGTACAGGGACATTCCCCCGAGGCAAGTAGGGTGAAGTGCTTTGCCCAAGGACACATCGTCATCTGGCACGGCCGGGAATCAAACTGGCAACCTTCTGATTACAAGCCCGCTTCCCTAACCGCTCAGCCACCTGACTCCCAAGTTAGTTTACGTTTGTATTTGAAATTGAATTATTTTTGCTCAAGGAAGGTGAACTTTTCAGTAATTTTTTTCATAATTAAAGACTTTGATAGCGTCAATTGGGTGTCTCTCATGGCAACTGGCTGTGGTTGTGATAGTATCTGAGGTATTCTGCACAGGTGGAAGTGGAGGAACCGGTTGGCCCTGGCCTAACCGGTTGGCCCTGGCCTAACCGGTTGGCCCTGGCCTAACGCTGGCTGCTGGGAGAATCAGGCTGTTTACTACAAACAATGTTCTTCCACCATGAGATAGGTGGAAGGGATGACTTTATAGGATCATGCAAACATTACATTTGAATAAGAACATTCAGCACATGAGAGGAAGGGAAGAACATTGAAGCCTTGTTTCCAGATGTTGCTTTGATCTTGTATGGGCTTTTGATGGTCAGCCCGTTAAAATAATTTTGACATTGATGGATTTGGTGTCCAAATAAAGACAAAGTAATATCATTATAATTACTACTATAACACAGTAAACTTTGCATTTCCTCATGCCTTACAAATGTATAGCAGCATTGGTGACTGAGTGGTGGTGTTGTGTTGACAACCTCTATCTCCTTCCCCATGACCTTATCTCCTATCTCCTTCCCCCATGACCTTATCTCCTATCTCCTTCCCCCGTGACCTTATCTCCTATCTCCTTCCTCATTACCTTATCTCCTATCTCCTTCCCCCGTGACCTTATCTCCTTCCCCCGTGACCTTATCTCCTATCTCCTTCCCCCGTAACCTTATCTCCTATCTCCTTCCCCTGTGACCTTATCTCCTATCTCCTTCCCCCGTGACCTTATCTCCTATCTCCTTCCCCCGTGACCTTATCTCCTATCTCCTTCCTCATGACCTTATCTCCTATTTCCTTCCCCAGGTAAACAACGTCTCAGGCTCCCCAGAAGTCTTGGTCAGTGATGCCAACAAGCTGGTGAGGGGCTCCAGGGACTACCTGGACCAGCTGCCCAAGTACTCAAGCAAGCCCTTGTACCTTCCTGGGTAAGGCCGCAGATCTGCCTGGTGGAGAACCGCAAACAAACATTTAGATTTTTATTTCTGCAGAATAAACTAGTGACAGGTGTCCGGCCTGGGTCGTCCCACCCTCATGTTTCTACCAGCCAAGGTGAAAGTATTTCCTAAACAGTGAAAATCACTTCCTGTGATTAGAGAAGGACAGTTTAGGCACTAGAGTACATATTTACAACCTTTGAATAACTTACAATTCAAGTAAACGTACATATTCTAAACATGTTAAACTAATGCACACACTGGAAGGGTGGAGCTCTGACTCCAGAGTTCTAGAACAGTGGAATCTGGGGAATGCTGTGTGGCACAGTCTTGCATGTGTATTTTGAACGAGTCACTTTCCTATCACTTGTTCAGGACCAGCCTGTTTCTAAGACAAAGAATGACGAAACAAAAAGATTTCCTTTTTGTTTGAAGCCTGAATTTTGTGCTTCTTGTTTCACAACCCACCACTAAGTTTAAATAAGTGTGTGCAGTATACAAAAAACCCTTGCTAAAATACAGTGATGAACATCAGCTCTCTGTGTTGGTCTGTGTGACATCACCACTGTGTTTCTCTGTGTCTCTAGAGACTCTGACATCACCAGCTCTGTGTTGCTCTGTGTCTCTAGAGATTCTGACATCACCAGCTCTGTGTTGCTCTGTGTCTCTAGAGACTCTGACATCACCAGCTCTGTGTTGCTCTGTGTCTCTAGAGGCTCTGACATCACCAGTTCTGTGTTGCTCTGTGTCTCTAGAGACTCTGACATCACCAGCTCTGTGTTGCTCTGTGTGACATCACCAGCTCTGTGTTGCTCTGTGTGACATCACCAGCTGTGTTGCTCTGTGTGACATCACCAGCTCTGTGTTGCTCTGTGTCTCTAGAGGCTCTGACATCACCAGCTCTGTGTTGCTCTGTGTCTCTAGAGACTCTGACATCACCAGCTCTGTGGTGCTCTGTGTGACATCACCAGCTGTGTTGCTCTGTGTGACATCACCAGCTCTGTGTTGCTCTGTGTCTCTAGAGGCTCTGACATCACCAGCTCTGTGTTGCTCTGTGTCTCTAGAGACTCTGACATCACCAGCTCTGTGGGCGTCCAGCTGCGAGACCAGGACGGAGCCGAGTCTGCTGATGAGCTGGACCATGTGGACTTCAGCTCGTGAGTACCTGACCCTGAGGACTGCTGTGCTGGAGATGAGCTAGCCCAGCTAGAGATAGAAAAGATAGAAAAATAGAAAGGATTCTCTGACGCCCTCCTCCTTTCTTCTCTTCTCTTTTCCCCTCCTCTACTCCCTCTCCTCTCCCCCCCCTCTCCCTTCCTCTCCCCCCCCCTCTCCTCCTCTCCTCCCCCCTTCCCCTCCTCTCCTCAGGGAGTTTCCCCCCATCGTGAGTGAGCAGCAGCGTCTGGACTACAAGCGTGAGTTTGAGCAGGAGCACCAGGAGTATCGGGCCCTGCAGGCGGAGCTGGACCGCATCAACCTGGGCCTGGCAGGCCTGGACCGGGACCTGGGCCGGCACGCACCGGGAAGCTCGTTCTTCCTGGTGAGGACCTGGAGTGTGTGTGTGTGGGTGCACGCTAGAAAGACGTAGTGTACAGTAACGGCACCATTATTACAACAGTTCTCAGACGATCTGATTCAAGATATTCCCTCATCACCTTTTTATGTTTGCAAACAGGATGCTATGGAAGAATACACAAGATTGAAGAATTTGAAAAAGGTACAATAGTTCTGTGTTGAAAAGTGATGTCCCATCTGTAACCGATATTCATTTTAAAACCATGATAACGTGTCGTTCTCCAGTCCCCAGACTACCAGCTGAAGAAGAAGAGGTGCAAACACCTGAGATCCAAACTGTCCCACATCAAGAGGAAGATCAGCGAGTACGACCGCAGGTCATGAGCCCTGACCCCGTGGACTAGGCCCTCTGTTTTAATATATCCAATCAGAGCAGAGAAATCCCAGTAATAACATAATTGAATGTTATCTGAAGATGATCAAGAGCGTGCAACATCCTTTTAATCTATTCAGCCCTCTCAGAGGCTGATTTCTTCAGTGAAGGACAGCATGGATGGGTTAGGGTTAGAGAGGTATTAAGGATTGAAGCAAAAACCTAATCAGTTTTTTCAGGCCGACCAGTCATTAGCTTTTTGATGGATGATTTTGAAACAGCTAAGATGAGTGGACATGAAAGGTCTTTTATGAAGTTTTACTCAAGACACAAAGGGGAGAATTATGTGAATGTTTGGTTGAAGTTTCTTTAATATATTTATCTTTCTTTAATAAATAAAAAGCTGGAGCTTTTTAAACTCAGGTTTCAGAATATTAAACATCCAGAAATATTTTGTTGAAAAGTTTTCTTCCAGTCCAGTATATTCAAGGCATGACACTGCTAAGTTCTCAGGCCATTGGTCTCTAATGATTACGAAATACTTTAAAGTTGATATTATTGGTGAATCAGCCAAGAGTTGTTCTGTATTTTTTTAATAGATTTTATATGGCTTACTTTTTCATATTTTAACCTATGTTAATTAGTCTGACAAATTAATGCAGTTTTTTGTGAAACTTTTCAGACCTGGCTGGCCACCATATTTTTACAATTACTTGTATACGTTCAAAAACTATTATACACTCAAATGAATTTGTCTATCGAAAGTAACTCCAATACATATTCAAACATACAGTTTCGGAAATGGCTCCAAAGCGGTTTTTATATTGACTTTTAAACATGTGTAGCAGCAACTCAAATAAACTCACTTGTGATTGCCTTGTAGTTTGTTTAATTGTGACGATGTGAATTTACAATAAGTTATTAGGCCTATGTAAAGTCGTCTAACTATGATTCCTGCAATGTTTGTGCCTTTGGGTCTTCTTGCCTACCAGCCATTGTATAAAGTTGAAATGGGACAGGTGTATGGCTCAGACCCAAGAACAGGTGTTCACAGGTGGTTACACGCTTACTATCTCTGTGGACTATTGTGGGCAAACACAGCTCGTGGGTGAGTGCAATCTATTTTGTTGAGTCTGTGGACATTTGTGTGCTTGGAACTGTGCTCTTTGTTTTTGCAGACTAGACTTTTTGGACTAGATATGGCTCCTTAATCTGCCCGGCGTTCTTCCGTCATCTCGTCTTTCTCATTCCTCTTATAAGTCTGTGTGGGTTAGGTTAACCCTAGAAGTCTGTCTTGATTGTTGTTTGATGTAAATAATGTCTTGCTTTGTGCTTTTAAATGTTTCTATCCCCTCTGACTTCCAATGCTACTAATGCCCTGCTTTGTTAACCTGCTTGTTTTTGTTGTTGCTTTTGTGCTTTTTCCTGTCTGTCTCTACTGCTGTGGTTGTGTGTCGTTGTGCTTTTTAACCAGATTTTTCTTCCATAGCCCCCTTCCCCTCTCCCTCAAAAAGCTGTGCTTTTTGCCAGGCCATCACTGTAAATAAGAATTTGTTCTTAATGATTCTGCCTGGTTAAAAAGGTTAAATAAAATAAAAATTCTTATCAAGAGTCACTGACCAAATTAAACTCAAAACTCAAAGTAGATTTGCAGCGAAAAGCTGATGTGATCTAGAAGCAATGCATGTTTCAAAGACTTGTGCTTTGAACTAGACAACATTGTGTATGCCCTAATCAACAAATATTTGTGCTACTGTCTTTTAAAATACACTTGCACCAAAAACAAATTGCAAAGCAACAGATCTCTTTTATTTCATTCTTAATTGTGAAGTTCTTACCTTAATCATTGTATACAGTTCTACTATACAAAACTACTTACTCAGCATTTCACTGAAATATCTCCCAACTGTAACCAACAATACCCCCTTAAACTGACGCCCTTATACTGACGCATCATGATGAATAGTGATATTTTAAATGTCTAAAGAAGAATGAGTACGATGTGTTCTACATTAGAAGAAATAACCTTCTAGAAGTGGATTTGTGTTTGCAACTGCAAAACATTTTAACCAAATAATGTTTGTCTGTATACGGATGTAGCTATACCATGACTGTTACATGTAGAAAAGGTTCAGACCTCAACTACCTTCTCACTCCCCGTTTACAACTGAGGCAATACAGGAAGTGATTACAACAACAGAAGCAATGACCTCATTGCATTCAGGAAGTCATATTTACATTTAGTCATATGCATCTTTACTACTGTAATTAATTAGTAAATGCTTGTTAGTCATGCCTACTCTGTGTGTTTTAACAGAAATGCCTGTACGCCAGTCTTTACACCAGATAAGATAACACTTTAACCCGTGTGTGTATGTTCCCCCTTCATAACATCAGGGTTGTTCCTGTGGCATCTCCTCCAGGTCTAGATGTTATCTGCAGGTGTACATCTCCAGGTCTAGTTGTGGTCCTTCATCCATTGTTCAACCCACTGTGTGATCTTCTCCAGGTTACGCTCCATGTCCTCAGGATCGTTGCTTGGCAGCTGGTGGACAATCTCCTGGTCGTAGGCCTCCATGGCCTCCTCGTAGATGCTCTGGAAGATCTCACACTGCACGTTGTCCTGCAGCTTCTTCCCTGTGTAGCCCCTAAAAGCCACATCAGACACACTTAGCCCTGCAGCACGACCACATCAACCACACTTAGCCCTGCAGCTCAACCACACTTAGCCCTGCAGCACGACCACATCAACCACACTTAGCCCTGCAGCACGACCACATCAACCACACTTAGCCCTGCAGCACGACCACATCAACCACACTTAGCCCTGCAGCACGACCACATCAACCACACTTAGCCCTGCAGCACGACAACATCAACCACACTTAGCCCTGCAGCACGACCACACTGGAGGTGAGCTGACCTGCTCTCTAGACGGCTGTAGAGGTTAGTGTTGTCAGTGCGGAGCACAAATACGATGTGGAACCAGCGCTCTGGGAAGAAGTCACAGCCGTGGTAGTCCACGATCACCCCTCCATCCGACATCTTGTCCTCCAGCTCATCCACCACCTGCAACGGGAGTACAGCTGACATGCTGACATTCACATTTTAGTCATTTAACACTTTCATCTAAAGTCACATACTCAGTAGTATAGTCGGTACTGCAAAGCAGATCATCAAGGACCAGAAGTGCACAGTTCTAACAGTATTTAGTGGGTCTCAGCCAACAATGACATCATCTCAACAATATTACATCACTGATAAGACAGTGTAGCACAAAGCAAGTGCAGCATTGTAGCACATTACGTGCAGTGGGAAATGTTAGGGTCCCCATACCCTCACCCAGCGACTACTCACCCTGTCCTCATCCAGCACCGGACACTGATACTCTTCATCAAAACCATCAAACAGCTGGCCTGAAAACACAGACATCATCCTTACAATCACCATCTGATGTCCGCTCTGTCCTAAAACATTGCTGTATTCACAGAAACTCTGAACATGCGTGTAATCCGCTTGCTGCGTCTTATGACGCCTCTCTGGGCTGGGGGTGAGTTTAGAAGAACACCTGGACAGATTATTAAGCGTCAGTGAACGGCAGAAAGCGCTTGTATAACCAAGCCCTGCGTGGTGTTGACTAATGACTCCATCCTCTAAGCGTTCTACGCTGTAGACTACTTGTGTTTGTAACGTACCTTCTTTAGCCAGATCGCCCACGTTGACGTAGGCCAGTCCTGTTCGCTGGGCGAGCTCTTTTCCAAGGGTGGTCTTCCCCACTCCTGGAGTGCCTGTTAAGAGCAAACCCCAACACCATCATCATCATCCTCACACAGCGTGTCCAAGCACTCTAGCCTCCTATTCGAGGTTCTATAGCGGCACATGGCATTGGAAGAGTTCGGTGCATTACATTCATACGGCTTTAAGCACTTTTCAGCACATTAAAAATAAAAATAAATATCCTAGAAAGCTGTGGAATATGTTTTCAATGTTACCAAAAGGTATTGCTTACCTGTCAGAAGAATGTTAGGTCTTACCATAATTTTCATTTTTGCGAAAAGCTTGGTAACTACACGTGACTACCTGGGTACCAAGGAACTTGATGTTCTCTTAACTAGTTCGTTTTCAGAATATTTTAAGATAAATGTTAAGATAGTATTGTTTGCTATATGTAACTCAGTGGATTACCTTAATGTACGACCAAAATCCTAACTAGCTACCAAAGTAATATGTATAGTTTGTTCAACACACACACGCCTGCAAGTAATTACAAGGCTCTGTTGTGAACAGAAATCTGACGTCAGTTTTACGCGCCACCATTAGAGAAGGACCTCATGTTTTAAAGGGATATTTCATATTTTCATCAGTGCAACTGACGGTTGTTCGCTTAATGCCATGAGACTAGGTACTCTGATTCGGTTCTAAGTTTTTAAACATTTTTGTTATATAAAGGAAACACCACATAGGATGGTTTGAAAAAGAGGTAGCGACGCCGTTATATGCATAGTGCATGTTTTTTAGAGAGCTAATCATAAGTCAGCACAAGCCTACTAGCCAAACAAAATTATGTAAAGTTAGCTAATTTTACTGTACAGCAGTGACTGCAAGCTAGCTTCCATAATATAGCGATCATTAAATGTTGCTGTTAAATATGTTTAGATCTGACGCAGACAAGCTCTGTAGTTAACATGTAAATTATGGACTGCAATGGTCCTGGTTTTTGTAATTGGTCACCTGGCGGTCTAGCTAGCTAGTTGGGTAACCAATTCATTGTCCCACTTTGCAAGACATTTGAACATGTTAATGTGTTAATGTGTGGTGCCATTGATCACATTTTGTTTTGATTACGCTAGCTAGAGTTCACCTTCCTGCGTCTTGCACTCACAGCTGAGCTTGTATAGATGTGAAGCACCGCAGTTTATCATGTCAAAGCTATCACTGGGAGGAAAAGGACCCTCCAGCAAAGTGAGTATGACGTTCCCATTTTACCGCGTTGTTTGGGAGGATTAGAGGACGGAGGGAGTGACACAATCTTTGGATTCCAGCCTCAATATTATCCAAAGTTATAGTTAAGTTGTAAACAAAGTTCAGCTTCCCAGGTGTTGAAAGGTGTGAAATTTACCCTCCACCTCTCTACCTCATCTCCCCCTTACATCCCCTCTACCCCGCTACCCCACTTCCTCCACCCCCTCCCCTCTACCCCACTTCCCCCTCCCCCCACCTCCCCCTTCCCCCCTGCAGCTAAACCGCTGGGTGGAGCCGTCGTTTGGGGGCCTGTGTGGGGGTGGCGGCCTCCCCGCCCCCCCAGGCAGCAGTAGAGCAGAGTCAGGACGGAGCCAGAAGGGCAGAGCACCCACCTCTGACCCCACAGGCAGCAAACGTCCCCGAAAGAGGAAAGTGGACCCTGTCCGCTCGGACCTCCAGACTCCAGACCCCTACTCCAGAGACGTGGCCCCCAGGAACCAGGAGGAACCCTGGGTGGACACCCACTCACCCGGCTCACAGGTCACAACGTCGGCATCTCATATCTTTACTGTCTCACTTTGTTCAAACTCACCTCAGCCGCCTCGTAGAACTAACACAAATCTGATGTGTCCCACATCCTTAGTTTTAAAGAGGAAACGGTGAATATTGATACGATGAGACTACTAATGAAGACCCTGTCTAATCTGCATCCCTAGGCTGAACTGGTGGTCCACAAAAAGAAAATTGAAGAGGTGGAGAACTGGATAAAAGCCCATGTTGATCCTAAGACTTTCAAGGTTAGGATTTTTTTTAAGTTTTATAATAAGCAATTAATTACAAACGATTATCTTGATCCATCAGTTGTAGGAGTCGTATTCTTTAGGGACTCGAGCCCTGTGTGCTAATTGGCTGTTAGTTAAACCTTTGATGGCACCTCCTGTCCACAGGGTGGCGCTATCCTGCTGCTGAGCGGGCCGTCGGGCTGTGGTAAGAGCACCACGGTGCGGGTGCTGGCCCGGGAGCTGGGAGTCAGCCTGCAGGAGTGGACCAACCCCCCCAGCCTGGCCCAGCACCACCCTGACGCCCACAAGCTCACCTTCGACCCCCGTGAGACACTCACACACACCTCCTTAACACTGCCAACAAGATCACTGAAGACACCCTTTATATAGAGAACCCATCTATAACCCTAACCCTCTATATAGAGAACCCATCTATAATCTATATAAATGTATAGATACATAGATAGATAGATGTATAGATAGATAATGTATAGATAGATATAAATATAAATGGGAGTCAGGTGGCTGAGCGGTTAGAGAATCGGGCTAATAATCAGAAGGTCGCTAGTTCGATTCCCGGCCGTGTCAAATGACGTTGTGTCCTTGGGCAAGGCACTTCACCCTACTTGCCTCGGGGGGAATGTCCCTGTACTTACTGTAAGTCGCTCTGGATAAGAGCGTCTGCTAACTGACTAAATATAAATGTAGCGTTACCCTGATGGTTGGTCTGTGTTCTTCTGCCACCAGACTCCAGGTTCAGTGGTTTCCATGGCAGCTCCCAGACAGGCCTGTTCCAGGAGTTCCTCCTACGCGCCGACAAGTACAGCCGTCTGCAGATGAACGGGGAGGCGGGGCCCACAGACAGGAAGCTCATACTCGTGGAGGTAGCCGATTGGATGGTGTCATGGCAACCCAAAGCTGTGTCCATTAGAAGAAGCTCATCATGTACCTTGCTTGTTCCTGCAGGACTTCCCCAACCAGTTCTACCGCCAGCCGGCATGCCTGCACGAAGTTCTGAAGTACTGACACGTTCAGGGTCTTCATACACCAGACGATTATTATATATCATCCGAAATTCTGACCAATTGCTGATGTTTGTATTTGCTGTTTGTGTGTGTGCGTGTGTGTTGTGTGTTCTCTGTGTGTGTTCTCTGTGTGTGTGTGTTCTCTGTGTGTGTGTGTTCTCTGTGTGTGTGTGTTCTCTGTGTGTGTGTGTGTGTGTCTGTGTGTGTGCGTGTGTGTGTTCTCTGTGTGTGTGTCTCTGTGTGTGTGTGTTCTCTGTGTGTGTTCTCTGTGTGTGTGTGTGTCTCTGTGTGTGTGCGTGTGTGTGTGTGTTCTCTGTGTGTGTGTGTTCTCTGTGTGTGTGTCTCTGTGTGTGTGTGTTCTGTGTGTGTGTCTCTGTGTGTGTGTGTTCTCTGTGTGTGTGTCTCTGTGTGTGTGTGTTCTCTGTGTGTGTTCTCTGTGTGTGTGTGTCTCTGTGTGTGTGTGTTCTCTGTGTGTGTTCTCTGTGTGTGTGTGTCTCTGTGTATGTGTGTTCTCTGTGTGTGTGTGTTCTCTGTGTGTGTGTGTTCTCTGTGTGTGTTCTCTGTGTGTGTGTGTTCTCCGTGTGTGTGCGTGTGTGTTCTCCGTGTGTGTGCGTGTGTGTTCTCCGTGTGTGCGTGTGTGTTCTCCAGAAGGTTTGCAAGGACAGGCAGGACAGCCCTGGTCTTCATCGTGTCTGACAGCCTGAGTGGAGACGGCAGCTCACGACTTCTCTTCCCCAAAGATCTCCTGGAGGAGCTGTCCATCTGCAGCATTAGGTCCTACACACGCACACACACTATAAATAGTAGGGGCGGGAATCTTTTGGTACCTCACGATTCGATTCAAATCGATTCTTGGGGTCACAAATCGATTATAATTATATATAAAAATAACATTACAAAAAAACTATTTTTCATATGTGAATCGCTAGAAGACTGAATCATGATTAAGTTGTGAATCGATTTTTTCCCCCACCCCTAATAAATAGTAGTCTGCTCACCACTATTATTTTTATGCCAACAGTAGTATTCCACAATGTTGTATACATGTAGGAGCACACACCCAGTGTGTGTCATCCAGCTCTCACCCTCCAGTTATAACCCTCCCGCTTCTCACCCTCCAGCTCTCACCCTCCAGCTCTCACCCTCCAGCTCTCACCCTCCAGCTCTCACCCTCCAGCTCTCACCCTCCAGCTCTCACCCTCCAGCTCTAACCCTCCAGCTCTCACCCTCCAGCTCTCACCCTCCAGCTCTCACCCTCCAGCTCTCACCCTCCAGCTCTCAGCTCTCACCCTCCAGCTCTCACCCTCCAGCTCTCACCCTCCAGCTCTCACCCTCCAGCTCTCACCCTCCAGTTATAACCCTCCCGCTTCTAACCCTCCAGCTTCTAACCCTCCAGCTTCTAACCCTCCAGCTTCTAACCCTCCAGCTTCTAACCCTCTAGTTTCTAACCCTCCAGCTTCTAACCCTCCAGCTTCTAACCCTCCAGCTTCTAACCCTCTAGTTTCTAACCCTCCAGCTTCTAACCCTCCAGCTTCTAACCCTCTAGTTTCTAACCCTCCAGCTTCTAACCCTCTAGTTTCTAACCCTCCAGTTTCAACCCCGTGGCTCCCACCAGCATGATGAAAGTCCTGACTCGCATTGTGACCCTGGAGGCAGCAAAGGTGAGAGGACCATGTTGCTTCATCAACTTGATTTGTGGTGTAAACCCATTCGTCTTTAATTTAATGAATTAACTTAATTAAGTAGGTGCGTGGTTTGTGTGCGTGGGGTGGATGCGTGTGTGTGTGTGTGTGGGGCGTGTGTGAGCAGAGCAGAGGCAGGGTCTCTGTCCCAGACAGGGCAGACCTGGAGCTGCTCTGCTCAGGAAGCTCTGGGGACGTCCGCAGTGCCATCAACAGCCTGCAGTTCTCCTCTCTCACAGGTGGGGGCGCCACACAGCAACACATCCTGTTTACCTCCCTACAGCCAGAGACCCTTCCTGGGTGGGGCAGAGCTGGGTTTAGTCTGATTGTATCTAAATAATGTTTCTGACGTCTGATCCTAACCTCAGACCAGCCCCAGGAGACCGGCCCGTGGGCAGGGCAGAAGGGCAGGTCAGTGACCTCGCGGGGGAGAGCTGTTTCCACAGCAACAGGGCGGAAGAGGAGGGACAGCGAGAGGCAGGACCAGACCATTGGGGGGAAGGACGCCTCCCTGTTCCTCTTCCGAGCGCTGGGGAAGATCCTCTACTGCAAGAGTGAGTCATGGGTTAGGGCTAGGTGTGTTAGGGATAGGACTAGGTGGGTTAGGGCTAGGTGTGTTAGGGATAGGACTAGGTGGGTTAGGGCTAGGTGTGTTAGGGATAGGACTAGGTGGGTTAGGGCTAGGTGTGTTAGGGATAGGACTAGGTGGGTTAGGGCTAGGTGTGTTAGGGATAGGACTAGGTGGGTTAGGGCTAGGTGTGTTAGGGATAGGACTAGGTGGGTTAGGGCTAGGTGTGTTAGGGATAGGACTAGGTGGGTTAGGGCTAGGTGTGTTAGGGATAGGACTAGGTGGGTTAGGGCTAGGTGTGTTAGGGATAGGACTAGGTGGGTTAGGGCTAGGTGTGTTAGGGATAGGACTAGGTGGGTTAGGGCTAGGTGTGTTAGGGATAGGACTAGGTGGGTTAGGGCTAGGTGTGTTAGGGATAGGACTAGGTGGGTTAGGGCTAGGTGTGTTAGGGATAGGACTAGGTGGGTTAGGGCTAGGTGTGTTAGGGATAGGACTAGGTGGGTTAGGGCTAGGTGTGTTAGGGATAGGACTAGGTGGGTTAGGGCTAGGTGTGTTAGGGATAGGACTAGGTGGGTTAGGGCTAGGTGTGTTAGGGATAGGACTAGGTGGGTTAGGGCTAGGTGTGTTAGGGATAGGACTAGGTGGGTTAGGGCTAGGTGTGTTAGGGATAGGACTAGGTGGGTTAGGGCTAGGTGTGTTAGGGATAGGACTAGGTGGGTTAGGGCTAGGTGTGTTAGGGATAGGACTAGGTGGGTTAGGGCTAGGTGTGTTAGGGATAGGACTAGGTGGGTTAGGGCTAGGTGTGTTAGGGATAGGACTAGGTGGGTTAGGGCTAGGTGTGTTAGGGATAGGACTAGGTGGGTTAGGGCTAGGTGTGTTAGGGATAGGACTAGGTGGGTTAGGGCTAGGTGTGTTAGGGATAGGACTAGGTGGGTTAGGGCTAGGTGTGTTAGGGATAGGACTAGGTGGGTTAGGGCTAGGTGTGTTAGGGATAGGACTAGGTGGGTTAGGGCTAGGTGTGTTAGGGATAGGACTAGGTGGGTTAGGGCTAGGTGTGTTAGGGATAGGACTAGGTGGGTTAGGGCTAGGTGTGTTAGGGATAGGACTAGGTGGGTTAGGGCTAGGTGTGTTAGGGATAGGACTAGGTGGGTTAGGGCTAGGTGTGTTAGGGATAGGACTAGGTGGGTTAGGGCTAGGTGTGTTAGGGATAGGACTAGGTGGGTTAGGGCTAGGTGGCTAGTGTTGGTCAGCACTAACATGGTCCTCGTGGTCCAGAAAGAGAAAGGGTTTGGAATGCAGTTGGAGTTCATGGGATAAACCTGAAAATACCTGATTTCACATTTGAAAAAAAGTTCTGACTGTTGAATTCCATCTAGATACGTATCTTAGATTACATTTTATTCCGTAATGAAAAAGTAAATTGTGTCTGTGATTAGCAGACGTGTAGTAAGGTGTGTCTGTGATTAGCAGATGTGTAGTAAGGTGTGTCTGTGATTAGCAGACGTGTAGTAAGGTGTGTCTGTGATTAGCAGACATGTAGTAAGGTGTGTCTGTGATTAGCAGATGTGTAGTAAGGTGTGTCTGTGATTAGCAGATGTGTAGTAAGGTGTGTCTGTGATGAGCAGATGTGTAGTAAGGTGTGTCTGTGATTAGCAGATGTGTAGTAAGGTGTCTGTGATTAGCAGACGTGTAGTAAGGTGTGTCTGTGATTAGCAGACGTGTAGTAAGGTGTGCCTGTGATTAGCAGACGTGTAGTAAGGTGTGCCTGTGATTAGCAGACATGTAGTAAGGTGTGTCTGTGATTAGCAGACGTGTAGTAAGGTGTGTCTGTGATGAGCAGATGTGTAGTAAGGTGTGTCTGTGATTAGCAGACGTGTAGTAAGGTGTGCCTGTGATTAGCAGACATGTAGTAAGGTGTGTCTGTGATGAGCAGATGTGTAGTAAGGTGTGTCTGTGATTAGCAGACGTGTAGTAAGGTGTGTCTGTGATTAGCAGATGTGTAGTAAGGTGTGCCTGTGGTTAGCAGACGTGTAGTAAGGTGTGTCTGTGATTAGCAGACATGTAGTAAGGTGTGTCTGTGATTATCAGAAGTGTAGTAAGGTGTGTCTGTGATTAGCAGATGTGTAGTAAGGTGTGCCTGTGGTTAGCAGACGTGTAGTAAGGTGTGTCTGTGATTAGCAGACATGTAGTAAGGTGTGTCTGTGATTATCAGAAGTGTAGTAAGGTGTCTGTGATTGGCAGGAGAGAGCTGGGAAGGTTCAGAGCTTCAACCCGGCCTGCCGTCTCACCTGGCAGAGCATCACAGAGACGGGCTACTGGTGGACCCTGAGGTACACTCACACACATACACACACCCTGAGGTACACTCACACACATACACACACCCTGAGGTACACTCACACACATACACACACCCTGAGGTACACTCACACACATACACACACCCTGAGGTACACTCACACACATACACACACCCTGAGGTACACTCACACACATACACACACCCTGAGGTACACTCACACACATACACACACCCTGAGGTACACTCACACACATACACACACCCTGAGGTACACACATGCATACACACACCCTGGGCCTCATGTACTAACGCTTTTGCGCCCACTTACGCCCACTGGCGTATTTGTCTCGCAATTTGCGCGTAAAAGCATGGCGAGGTATGTACAAACATGCCACACTGAGGTAAAAGCGCAGACTGCCTGTCGCGGGAACTGAAAATGGCAAATTTCCGTGTCATGCATATGCATTCACGGGAGTGTCAAGGGGAAAGTGGGAGTTTCCCATAAAGAGATTGGGAGGGGATGCGTAAAGTGCGCCTAATTATGTATTCCGCGGTATGTACAAAAACCGCCTGTGATAGCACACCTCTATTTTGCGGTGAAAATTCTCCGCCTGTTAAAAGCAGGTGTAAACCAGGATGTGCATATGCCTCCTGGTGAAATGGCAGCCGTAACCCGAGCAAGACGAAGACATAGGCCAAAGGATTTTTGCCACAAGGATCACACTTTTTGAGTTGAGTGAACACAAAATCATTACGCGTTACAGATTAAGCAGCCATGCAATATTACAGTTACTGGAAGAAATCAAAGATTACATTGAATCTAAGACTCAGCGTTCACATTCCATTCCAACAGTTGTTAAACTGTTAAACTTTGGTGGCTGATCCATGATAGAAAGACTGAAGGAGGCCCATTCAATTGCGCGTTTAAATGCTCGCAATGTACGGTATAGTGGGCGGAGAAAGGCGCTGATTACCCATGAACTGCAGGGTTGGTAAATACGACGTAAACTGAAGTATCACAGCGTGCGCAATCTGCGGGTTGGCCATGGCGCTAATAACGCTACGTTTGCAAATGTACGTATGAGGCCCTCAGACAGAACCCTCAGACTCTCACAAACTTCTCAACCCACGACATAGAATATTTAATGTCACTTAAGTATGTTATTAATGCCCTCCTCCACCAGGGGGTGCTGGAACGCTGCCACATGTCTGGGGAGCTCTTTAACCTGTACCTGCATCAGAACTACCTGGACTTCTTCTCTGAGGTGGAGGATGTAGCTCGGGCCAGTGACTACCTGTCCCACGCTGACTTCCTGACTGCTGAGTGGAGCGTGAGTTCCTGACTCTGTCCCTGTCTATAGGTCCTGTCTGTAGGTCCTAACCCTGTCTATAGGTCCTGTCTATAGGTCCTAACCCTGTCTATAGGTCCTGTCTATAGGTCCTGTCTATAGGTCCTGGTCCTGTCTATAGGTCCTGTCTATAGGTCCTGTCTATAGGTCCTGTCTATAGGTCCTGTCTATAGGTCCTAACCCTGTCTATAAGTCCTGTCTATAGGTCCTGTCTATAGGTCCTAACCCTGTCTATAGGTCCTGTCTATAGGTCCTGTCTATAGGTCCTAACCCTGTCTATGGGTTCTGTCTATAGGTTCTGTCTATAGGTCCTGACCCTGTCTATAGCTTTACAATTACTTGGTTAAGGTCACATGACCAATGGTTTTTACAGTGTAAAGAATATACAACCATATCCAAGGGGCTGTATTCACCAACTCCCAGCTGTCCTCATGAGTGTTTGTGCTCCATGTGTTAATGGAAGGATTGTGCTGTTGATGTTTAGTCCCGGAGCACCCTGGGGGCGTACGGCTCGTCTGTGGCCACCAGGGGGCTCCTGCACGCCAACAACGCCCAGGTCTCTACACGCTTCAGACCACTGCACAAACCCCACTGGCTGCAGGTCAACAAGAAGGTAGACACACACGCACACACACAGGAGAGCAACACACACAATTACACACTTTCTAGAGGACAGTGCTTACTGTATGACTCAGTACACACTTGTATCTAAACATGGAGATAATGATTCCCATCTCATCACATGTGTGTGTGTGTGCGTGCGTGTGTCTGTGCGAGCGTGTGTGTGTGTGTGTCCTGTGTGTTTGTGTGTATGTGTGTCCTGTGTGTTTGTGTGTGTGTGTATGTGTGTCCTGTGTGTTTGTGCGTGTGTGTGTCTGTGCGTGCGTGTGTGTCCTGTGTGTTTGTGTGTGTGTGTTTGTGTGTGTGTGTATGTGTGTGTCTCCAGCACCAGGAGAACTGCTTGGCAGCCCAGTCTCTCTTCATCAGCTTCTGCATGACTCCTGTCAGCCTGCAGACAGAACTGCTGCCTCACCTGGCCCTGCTCAGCACTCCCCTCAGGAACCAGGGTAACAATCTCACACACACCATACACACACCACACATACACCTGTCCCTACTCAGCACTCCCCTCAGGAACCAGGGTAACACTCACACACACACCATACACACACCACACATACACCTGGCCCTGCTCAGCACTCCCCTCAGAAACAAGGCTAACACTCACACACACACCATACGCACACACACACACCATACGCACACACACCACACACACACCTGGCCTTGCTCAGCACCTGTGTTTACCAGCCAGAGAGCTACCTGTGTTTACCAGCCAGAGAGCTACCTGTGTTTACCAGCCAGAGAGCTACCCGTGTTTACCAGCCAGAGAGCTACCCGTGTTTACCAGCCAGAGAGCTACCCGTGTTTACCAGCCAGAGAGCTACCTGTGTTTACCAGCCAGAGAGCTACCTGTGTTTACCAGCCAGAGAGCTACCTGTGTTTACCAGGCAGAGAGCTACCCGTGTTTACCAGGCACAGCAGCAGCTTCAGCTCTCTAAAGGCCAGGAGAATCCTCACCATTGAAGCTGAAGTGGAACCAGTAGAACATATTTGGCCTCTTCAGTTTATTCAGACAAATGATGTTCAAACAAGGACAGGGTGCGTCTTATGAAAAGGGTTGCACACTGATTTGCATCTGAAAGAATGCTAACCTTTAGCAAAACCCTTTCCCTGGTCGAGATTAAACTTTACTGTTAGGTTGTTCAGATATCCACATGCGTCATTAGTGGCAGGTTGAGTGGAGAGTGTTGTTGTGGGTTTGTGTCTGTGATGTCTGTGATGTCTGTGTCAGTGATGTCTGTGATGTATGTGTCTGTGATGGTGGCATTTCTCCTGTCTCCTCAGCTCAGATCTCCTTCCTGGAGGATGTGGGACGCCTCCCCCTCCGCAGGGGGTCTGGAAGGTAGGTCCTCCTCACACACCATAACCTAACCCTAACCCTCCGCAGGGGGTCTGGAAGGTAGGTCCTCCTCACACACCATAACCTAACCCTAACCCTAACCCAGGGGGTCTGGAAGGTAGGTCCTCCTCACACACCATAACCTAACCCTAACCCTAACCCAGGGGGTCTGGAAGGTAGGTCCTCCTCACACACCATAACCTAACCCTAACCCAGGGGGTCTGGAAGGTAGGTCCTCCTCACACACCATAACCTAACCCTAACACACCATCTAGTCTGATGATGATGATGATGATGATCACACACCATCTAGTCTGATGATGATGATGATGATCACACACCATCTAGTCTGATGATGATGATGATGACCTGGTGGCCGTCTGCTCCTTATGTCAGGCTGCGTTTGGAGGCCCTGACAGACAGAGACCCCGGGGAACTACAGCTGGACAGCGATGAGGAGGGCCCAGTTTCCTCCACAGTCAACCCACCATTAGGTAGTGTTCTTGGGGGAGCAGGAGAGCAGGATGAGCCCTCCATGGAGGTCCTGCTGCCAGACAGCCAGCCCCAGCCCTCGACCTCAGGAGCCCTGCTGGAGGATGACCTGCTCATAGAGGAGTACGACAGTGATTGACAGGGCTCGTAGTCCAATCACGGGGCTCAGAGCGTAATATGCATGGGACTGGCAGAACCCATGCTCCAATCACAAAGCCTAAAAGACTTATAGCACAGTCACGCCCACATTGCCTTATTTCCTCATTCACTCAACGACTTGACTGACTTGGAGTACACAACACAAGGGTGTTGCGGCTCATTTAGTCCGTTACTGTGTGTTTGCCATGGCAACTGCCTGTGTATTTATTTGTGTTCAGTCCTTTCTTCCAGGGGGATTTAAGCTTAACAACTCTGTGTTATGTGACCTGGGTTATGTGACTTTAATTTAAGTGGAATTTAAACCAACTCACATATTGAACTGATAAAGACACTGAAGCATTTCAAATTTGTTTTGCGGTCAAGTGTAATGTTTTAGAGGAACATTTGTCTTCAGTTTATATTTAAAACCGGTTAGAAGTTGAGCCATTTTCAATTCTCCCTCTTTCAGCTGTGTAGTATTGTCTATGGCATACATAGTTAACAGATGTTTAAAAAGCATTTTTTGTAAACAATATTAGTCTTCCATAAAAAGTGACAAATACATATTTTGTTTAAATATAAGTTTGTTGTTTTTCACCGAATACAGTTATATTCATTATTTCATATTTTGTTGTGGCTATTTGTATAACTCTTAAAGATGAGCGCAGTGAATGACGTTACAATATTATATTTATGCACAATAGCGCCGCATGCGTCATACAGCGTATGCGCCCGACGGCGGTGCGTCCTGGTTGGTTCCGTTTCGGTACACGAGATTGAAATAGATACGAGTTTACGAATGGTCTTCTTATTTTAAGGATTTATATTTAATGATAATTTCGTCATACATGTAATCGTTAATAGCTGAGCTGCTTGCCGTTTTTGACCGGACAAGAAAACACGGTTTGTTTCCTCCAACTTTCCGAAGGTAGATTGTTGACGCACCTGTATGACCACAGTCTGTTATTGCGGAAGACCTCTAGGATATACGGTTACGTATTGTGTTCAACTTGAAGGGAAGTTTGGTGAAGTGGTTTAGTTTGTAACATTGTACGTGTGTGAATGTTTCCTTCTGCAGTACTCCGTGTGTGAGCTACCGCATGTCTGCTGAGACTGAGCTAGGCTAGCATCAGACTGGCTGTTGCCGTTCCGTCCGCCAGGATGCAGGGGGCAGAAGGGCCTGAGGCGCCGGGAGTGGGGGCAGTTGAGGACGACATGGCGGAGGGGGATCTGGGGGACGGGAGGGGGCTCCGGTCTGGGGCCACCTCCAGGACAACTCGGCCCAGCAGGGGTAGTGTGGAGGAGGAGCAGCTGCCCCGGTCGGGGCTCCGTAGGGGAGGCAGCCAAGGAAGCGAGGCAGCCTTCACCTGGACGTCCTGCGGAAGTCTGAACACAACGTTCAAGGAGGAACTTGAAGGGTGCCAAGCATCTCTGTGTTGGAGAGATACAGGCAGAGATACAGGTAGATATACAGGTAGAGACACAAGCATGAGAGGAAGTCTTGCTACTGTTTGATATAATCTAGCAAACATGGCCATACAAACTGGCTATATCCTTGGTTCACCAACAATGAAATTACCACTTTTTTGGTCAGCAACCTAATTAAGTTAGGCCAGATGTGTTTCATTAACACTGTAATGTATAGCCTACTGTACATAGATCCTGTTCTTTTGCACTTCTGGTTAGATGCTAACTGCATTTTGTTAGTGTAGAATAGTGGGAGTCAGGTGGCTGAGTGGTTAGGGATTCGGGCTAGTAATCAGAAGGTCGCTGGTTCGATTCCCGGCCATGCCAAAATGACGTTGCGTCCTTGGGCAAGACACTTCACCCTACTTGCTTCGGGGGGAATGTCCCTGTACTTACTGTAAGTCGCTCTGGATAAGAGCGTCTGCTAAATGTAGAATATGCACCTTGTTCCTGTGTGTGTGTTGCTGACGTGTGTATTTACTCTGTGTGTGTGTGTTGCTGACGTGTGTGTTTACTCTGTGTGTGTGTGTGTTGCTGACGTGTGTGTTTACTCTGTGTGTGAGGTGAAACCAGGAGACTTCACATCTGCTGTGTGTCAGCTGGAGAGGGCAGCTCACACACACTCACACACTGTAATACACAATCTCTCACACACTCTCTCTAACACACACACTCTCTCCTTGAGTTCCAGAGCCCCTGAGGTACCTGAGTAGCGAGCAGCTGAGGCAAAGGGTGCAGGATCTGTCTGAGGTGAGGAACACGCAGGCACACACACCACACACACACACCACACACACACAGACACGCACCACACACACACAGACACACACACACACCACACACACACACCACACAAACACACCACACACACACACAGACACACACACACCACACAGACACACACACCACACAGACACACACACCACACACACACCACACATACACCACACACACACAGACACACACATACACCACACACACACAGACACACACATACACCACACACACACAGACACACACATACACCACACACACACAGACACACACACCACACACACAGACACACACACACCACACACAGACACATACACCACACACACACAGACACACACACCACACACACAGACACAGACACACACACACAGACACACACACCACACACACAGACACACACACACCACACACAGACACATACACCACACACACACAGACACACACACCACACACACAGACACAGACACACACACACAGACACACACACCACACACACAGACACACACACACCACACACAGACACACACACCACACACACAGACACAGACACACACACACAGACACACACACCACACACACAGACACATACACACCACACACAGACACACACACCACACACACAGACACATACACACCACACACACACACATACACCACACACACACCACACACACATCTGGGGTTGGTCCTTCCCCTGATCTATGAGATCATGAGAGATACATTTAGTCATTTTACATTTTAGTAATTTACATTTAGATACACGCTTATGGAAATGTTCTTGAATATTGTCAGCTCAGGAAACATAAAACTACAGCATTTATGCTTTACTCAATGTACACAAGTGGATTATTCTTTAATGGTGAGGATAATAGTAGTATCATTATTTATGTTAGTACATCGAGACTTAGATGTTGTCTTGATTTCACTTTGTTAAAGGAGGTAATATTACTGTTGCATTCACTGGGCCTGGTAGCTGAGATGTGGTTACTGTACATTGGGCCTGGTAGCTGAGATGTGGTTACTGTACACTGTGTCTGGTAGCTGAGATGTGGTTACTGTACACTGTGCCTGGTAGCTGAGATGTGGTTACTTTACACTGTGTCTGGTAGCTGAGATGTGGTTACTTTACACTGTGTCTGGTAGCTGAGATGTGGTTACTTGACACTGTGTCTGGTAGCTGAGATGTTACTTTACACTGTGTCTGGTAGCTGAGATGTTACTTTACACTCTGTCTGGTAAATACATTCCGTTCCTTGGCTCTGATCACCAGAATACGGTTAGAGCTGTGCTCTTCTGCAGCATGCAGCATGTCTCTGTTAGAGCTGTGCTCTTCTGCAGCATGCAGCATGTCTCTGTTAGAGCTGTGCTCTTCTGCAGCATGCCGCATGTCTCTGTTAGAGCTGTGCTCTTCTGCAGCATGTCTCTGTTAGAGCTGTGCTCTTCTGCAGCATGCCTCTGTTAGAGCTGTGCTCTTCTGCAGCATGCAGCATGTCTCTGTTAGAGCTCTGCTCTTCTGCAGCATGCAGCATGTCTCTGTTAGAGCTGTGCTCTTCTGCAGCATGTCTGTTAGAGCTGTGCTCTTCTGCAGCATGCAGCATGTCTCTGTTAGAGCTGTGCTCTTCTGCAGCATGCAGCATGTCTCTGTTAGAGCTGTGCTCTTCTGCAGCATGCAGCATGTCTCTGTTAGAGCTGTGCTCTTCTGCAGCATGTCTGTTAGAGCTGTGCTCTTCTGCAGCATGCAGCATGTCTCTGTTAGAGCTGTGCTCTTCTGCAGCATGCAGCATGTCTCTGTTAGAGCTGTGCTCTTCTGCAGCATGTCTCTGTTAGAGCTGTGCTCTTCTGCAGCATGCAGCATGTCTCTGTTAGAGCTGTGCTCTTCTGCAGCATGCAGCATGTCTCTGTTAGAGCTGTGCTCTTCTGCAGCATGCAGCATGTCTCTGTTAGAGCTGTGCTCTTCTGCAGCATGCAGCATGTCTCTGTTAGAGCTGTGCTCTTCTGCAGCATGTCTCTGTTAGAGCTGTGCTCTTCTGCAGCATGCAGCATGTCTCTGTTAGAGCTGTGCTCTTCTGCAGCATGCAGCATGTCTCTGTTAGAGCTGTGCTCTTCTGCAGCATGTCTCTACTGTTCTTTCTAAATTATTCAAATGTCCAGGAGGTGGCGCTACTCCGCTGTGAGCTGGAGGTGAAGCATCGACACCTTGAAGGAAAACAGGAAGCTCTGAAGATCCTGCAGGGACAGGTAACCCCCCCATCTCCTCACCTTCTGATTCATTGTAACTTGAACCACATCTCAGTATGATGTGCTGATGGGTCTCCTGCAGGCCATCCTGGACAAGGCCCTTGATCTACCCTAACCCTGACCTGTGTCTGTACTGTGTATCCAGTGTTTCCCCTATGTTTACAGCTTTGGGGGGGAGACAGAAATGACATGCCGTCATGTAAATAAGATAAATAACATAAGGCCATTTAGTTTGTTTAATAAAAGAGCAAGCTATAGACCTGTTTTATAGGAAAGGTAACCTTAAAATACTTATTTTGTGATCTGGCGCTATATATAAAAAAATTAAATAATAATAATATAATAAAATAAAATATTAACTTGACCTTCCAGGGGGGGGCGGGGGGTGCCGTTGGGGGGGCGGGGCGCCCCCCTAATATAATGCCCTGCAGGCCATCCTGGACAAGGCCCTTGATCTACCCTAACCCTGACCTGTGTCTGTACTGTGTATCTAACCCTGACCTGTGTCTGTACTGTGTATCTAACCCTGACCTGTGTCTGTACTGTGTATCTAACCCTAACCCTGACCTGTGTCTGTACTGTGTATCTAACCCTGACCTGTGTCTGTACTGTGTATCTAACCCTGACCTGTGTCTGTACTGTGTATCTAACCCTGACCTGTGTCTGTACTGTGTATCTAACCCTGACCTGTGTCTGTACTGTGTATCTAACCCTGACCTGTGTCTGTACTGTGTATCTAACCCTGACCTGTGTCTGTACTGTGTATCTAACCCTGCAGGCCATCCTGGACAAGGCCACCTCACACAGCAGGACACTTCAGCTGAAGAGTGAGGAGAGGACCAAGGCCTTAGAGAAGGTCTGTGTGCGTCAGGGACCAAGGCCTTAGAGAAGGTCTGTGTGCATCAGGGACCAAGGCCTTAGAGAAGGTCTGTGTGCGTCAGGGACCAAGGCCTTAGAGAAGGTCTGTGTGCATCAGGGACCAAGGCCTTAGAGAAGGTCTGTGTGCGTCAGGGACCAAGGCCTTAGAGAAGGTCTGTGTGCGTCAGGGACCAAGGCCTTAGAGAAGGTCTGTGTGCGTCAGGGACCAAGGCCTTAGAGAAGGTCTGTGTGCGTCAGGGACCAAGGCCTTAGAGAAGGTCTGTGTGCGTCGGGGACCAAGGCCCTAGAGAAGGTCTGTGTGCGTCAGGGACCAACGCCTTAGAGAAGGTCTGTGCGCGTCAGGGTGGTAACTGCCAAGCCCAAGGCATCTTAAATAAAGGTTTGGTCTGTTGACATAGGGTTAGGGTTAGATACACAGTACAGTCACAGGTCTGTAGATCGTAGAATACCACTTGTCCAATGTTAAAGGTAATGTTAATGTCCAATTCTAATGTTTCATTAGAGAGATTTATCAATATAATTTTCCTTCCTATATTTCCCCTTGACAGGAAGTGAATGTGCTGCAGTGGGAGATCACGTTCAACCAGGCGCAGTTCAAGAACTTTCAACAGTCATGGGAGCAGAAGCACGACAGGTGTGTACATTTTTATTATTTTTATTATTCACTTATTATTATAAATCATGGAAAAGATTTATGTAAGTTGGGTTGAATTTATAAATGTCTTCCACTTTTACATTACAAGGATAGGGACTCTGGGTTTGATTTGATGTGTGTGTATGTGTGTGTGTGGGCAGGGTCTGCTCTGAGAACCAGGCCCTGAGTGACAGCTTGGCCCAGCGGGGGGCGGAGCTACAGGCCCTGAGGTCTGAGAATTACAGTGAGTATGACAGTCTAAAGTGTAAAGTGTCCTGTACACTAGGTGGAGAGGATAAACATGAAGTACTTCACTAGATATGACGAAGAGAGTAATCATTAAGTATTTCAAAATGACCGTGTGTGTGTGTAGCTCTCAGCCAGCAGTGTCTGGAGCTGGTGGCCACGTTGGGGGTCAGAGAGCAGAGGGCCATCCGGGGGACCAGGCTTCCCTGTGGCCAGGCAGGAGAGGCTGACACCCTAGAGGTGAGTGAGGCAGGAGAGGCTGACACCCTGGAGGTGAGGGAGGCAGGAGAGGGAGGGGGACACCCTGGAGGTGAGGGAGGCAGGAGAGGGAGGGGGACACCCTGGAGGTGAGGGAGGCAGGAGAGGGAGGGGGACACCCTGGAGGTGAGGGAGGCAGGAGAGGGAGGGGGACACCCTGGAGGTGAGGGAGGCAGGAGAGGGAGGGGGACACCCTGGAGGTGAGGGAGGCAGGAGAGGGAGGGGGACACCCTGGAGGTGAGGGAGGCAGGAGAGGGAGGGGGACACCCTGGAGGTGAGGGAGGCAGGAGAGGGAGTGGGACACCCTGGAGGTGAGAGAGGCAGGAGAGGGAGGGGGACACCCTGGAGGTGAGAGAGGCAGGAGAGGGAGGGGGACACCCTGGAGGTGAGGGAGGCAGGAGAGGGAGGGGGACACCCTGGAGGTGAGGGAGGCAGGAGAGGGAGGGGGACACCCTGGAGGTGAGGGAGGCAGGAGAGGGAGGGGGACACCCTGGAGGTGAGGGAGGCAGGAGAGGGAGGGGGACACCCTGGAGGTGAGGGAGGCAGGAGAGGGAGGGGGACACCCTGGAGGTGAGGGAGGCAGGAGAGGGAGGGGGACACCCTGGAGGTGAGGGAGGCAGGAGAGGGAGGGGGACACCCTAGAGGTGAGTGAGGCAGGAGAGGCTGACACCCTGGAGGTGAGGGAGGCAGGAGAGGGAGGGGGACACCCTGGAGGTGAGGGAGGCAGGAGAGGGAGGGGGACACCCTGGAGGTGAGGGAGGCAGGAGAGGGAGGGGGACACCCTGGAGGTGAGGGAGGCAGGAGAGGGAGGGGGACACCCTGGAGGTGAGGGAGGCAGGAGAGGGAGGGGGACACCCTAGAGGTGAGTGAGGCAGGAGAGGCTGACACCCTGGAGGTGAGGGAGGCAGGAGAGGGAGGGGGACACCCTGGAGGTGAGGGAGGCAGGAGAGGGAGGGGGACACCCTGGAGGTGAGGGAGGCAGGAGAGGGAGGGGGACACCCTGGAGGTGAGGGAGGCAGGAGAGGGAGGGGGACACCCTGGAGGTGAGGGAGGCAGGAGAGGGAGGGGGACACCCTGGAGGTGAGGGAGGCAGGAGAGGGAGGGGGACACCCTGGAGGTGAGGGAGGCAGGAGAGGGAGGGGGACACCCTGGAGGTGAGTGAGGCAGGAGAGGGAGGGGGACACCCTGGAGGTGAGGGAGGCAGGAGAGGGAGGGGGACACCCTGGAGGTGAGGGAGGCAGGAGAGGGAGGGGGACACCCTGGAGGTGAGGGAGGCAGGAGAGGGAGGGGGACACCCTGGAGGTGAGGGAGGCAGGAGAGGGAGGGGGACACCCTGGAGGTGAGGGAGGCAGGAGAGGGAGGGGGACACCCTGGAGGTGAGGGAGGCAGGAGAGGGAGGGGGACACCCTGGAGGTGAGGGAGGGAAGAGGACACCCTGGAGGTGAGGGGGGGAACATACATTTTAAAAGTTGTCTTTCCTTCGTTTAGTCCTTGCCTGTCCAGCCGGCGGTGTTGGGGGCGTGTCTGTGCCGTGCGGAGAAGGAGCCGTGCCCTTGTGCCCGCAGTGCCAGGAAACACCTGCTGCAGCTTACACAGGAAGTATTCAACCTAGCTCTATCCTGATTGGTGCTTTTGGTTCTTTTAACTGATTGATTTGTTCTACTGTATTTGGCCTGTAAGGGAAATAATGCTGATTGTTGTATTAGGAATATCCTAAATCCTTGTGTGTGTGTGTGTGTAGCTGGAGTCTCAGAGCAGGAGGAGGGAAGAGGCTTTGATGGTTGCGGATGCTTTTAGAATCGCCTTTGAACAGCAGCTGCAGAGGAGGAGTGACCACTTCCTGCTTCTGGCTGACACAGACAGGAAGTACCACTCACACAAGACTGAAGGAGGTTTGGCCTGACTGTCATGATCTTTATAATTTGGCAGTGTATCCAATGTATATGCTAAGTGTCTGCTAAATTAACACATTACTATTATTTGTTGTAAAATATGAATCCTTTTTGTGAGTGAATGTGTGTTTGTTCCAGGTGTGAGTAAGAGAAACTCGGCCGGTGTGGGCCAGAGACTGAGAGCCCTGCTGCCGTCCAGCGCTGAGGGCCGGAGGCTCCACCCCCCCAGCGAGACCCTGCACAGCCTGCTGGACATGGTAACTCACACACCGGGGGCAAAGGTCACTCACACACAGGGGTCACGGTTCCCTCAGTGGTAGAGGGTATAGCTCATTTAACTGTAGATTATGAGGTTGCAGGTTCAATTCCTGCTGTGCTTTGCTTTGGACTAAAGCAACTGTTAAATGAATACATTATTATTATGCAAGTATACTACTAGTGTCTATATTTACCATTTGCTCAATTGAACTCCATCCCTTTTGGGGCTTTGTCTCCTTGTAGTTGAATGATAAGGAGGAGGCGTTAGCCCACCAGAGGAAGGTTATCCTCATGCTCGCTCACAACGCAGACAAACTGGAGAGACGGCTGCAGAACCCCACACACCAGGACACCAGACAATGTGCTGATTCAGGTCAAGACATTTTAAACCATGCCCAGCATCCATGTCAGGGAGCAACATCTGACTCAAACCTCCAGCACTCCAGCACGATTTCAGAGGCCAAGACAGAACCAGACATATCCTAGAGTCAGGGCCTGATGCCGAGGAGGGTAGTGGATGATGCTGGTGAACCCGTCAGCAGAGAGGGGGGTAGTGGATGATGCTGGTGAACCCGTCAGCAGAGAGGGGGGTAGTGGATGATGCTGGTGAACCCGTCAGCAGAGAGGGGGGTAGTGGATGATGCTGGTGAACCCGTCAGCAGAGAGGGGGGTAGTGGATGATGCTGGTGAACCCGTCAGCAGAGAGGGGGGTAGTGGATGATGCTGGTGAACCCGTCAGCAGAGAGGGGGGTAGTGGATGATGCTGGTGAACCCGTCAGCAGAGAGGGGGGTAGTGGATGATGCTGGTGAACCCGTCAGCAGAGAGGGGGGTAGTGGATGATGCTGGTGAACCCGTCAGCAGAGAGGAGGGTAGTGGATGATGCTGGGTGGACAGATGGATGAAGGTGTGTCATTGCCCGACAAGAGGAGATGTGGTAGAAGAGGATGACTGATCATTTTAGAGCCTTTAAAAATTGTTTACATGCCCTGAGGACAATTGAAGTTGCCCTATGTTATATAATTTTCTGAAATCATATTTTTGTTTCACTATAAGGTGTCCAATCTTTTGACTGGTACTGTATATAATACACTTTTTCCAGACAATACATTTTTGAATAAAAAAAATAAAAAATGTAAACAAACTGAAAGTTAGCATCAATGGAGAGATTGACAAATTAAATTAATATGAGGACACCAGCGTTTGCTCAGTAGAATATAATTTTCAGTTTTTTATACATGATTATGGCAACTATCACTTAAACTGATAGATGGTTGTGTTGAGTCCAGTTAGCCTATGTCAAAAGCATCGTCTGACATGCAAATGTCAGGGACATTAAATAAATGTATTAATCTCTCTAACTCCTTTTTTATGGAACAATTGTGTGTGCCAATAAAATCTTCACTACACTAATGTGTATTCCCTCCTTTGATTACACTTGTCTGCGCGGCTTCTCGAACATTACGTTCATCCAGTCAGGAATGATAAACTACATATCCCACAAACACCTGCGCCAAAGCGCACAGCAATTTACAAGTCTGCCGTCTGTTTCGGTCCTGTCCGAATGTTAATGAGAGTTTTACATATTTTAGGTATAACTCGTTTGCTCCATTTTCGTGTTATAGCTGCTGTCTTAGCCGTAGCAGTTGTGCTATGCCTATCCTGGAATTTTAAATTTAAAACGCCCACCACTTTTACAGCAGGTAAGGGAGTAAGGCTAACTAGAGACTAGCTAAGCTAGCAGCTAACGTATATAGCGACTTTTCCAGAAGCTGCCTGTATTTTTTCAACAAATTAAATGTTATAAAAGTCCTATACATTTAGTCATTTAGCAGACGCTCTTATCCAGAGCGACTTATACAATGTCCGGATATTGTCGATAACATGAAGCAGAAAAACTTGTGGAAAATGAACCATTCACCATTTTACAGACTCAATGAGTGACCGGACGCTGGAATATTTTGTCAGTGAGGGGAAGATGGAGGAGCGGGATGCTGCGGATGTGGACTGGTCTCACGCAGCCAACAGCAGGGCGAAGATTGCTGCGGCGCTGACAGGTGCGCTTTCTAGTGTCTGGGATTAATCATGTGTGCAATGAAAGGTCACTCTACTACATTTGAAAAAGTTTTTGTTTAGAGACCATTGCTGCAGCTGCTCCTCACAGTTTAATGTTTCAGGTCCTGCCCACATGATTGAGGCTGACGTATTGATGAGGGGACGTGACCCCAGAGAACCAATCATGGCTCACCCCCCAGAGACTGACAGTGACATCACACTGCATGATTGGCTGAAGCAGGTTGCAGCCTCCGACAAAGGGATCAAACTAGATTTCAAAAGGTAACTTTGAACTCTTTAATAATAATAGTAGTCCATAGTGGGGAGTCATTCGGTTTGTCTCCTGGTCCAGTCTCCAGGCTGTGGCTCCCTCCATGGTGTTGCTACAACAAGTCCAGCTTCGCGGCCCGGTGTGGATCAACGCTGACATCCTCCCCGGGCCCGGGGGACAGGCCCCCCCCCTGGACCCCCAGGCCTTCCTGGATGCTCTGGGCTCTGGATCGCAAGACTATGTCCTCTCACTGGGCTGGACCACAGGCTGGGTGGCTGATACAGATAACCCAGGTAACCGATAACCTGGGTGACTCATAACCCGGCCTTGCCCAAGGACACAACGTCATTTTGCACATCCGGGAATCGAACCGGTAACCTTCAGATTACGAGTCCGATATAATATATTCTAAATGAATATATTTCTGTGATGTGGTCCCCAGGGTACAGCTGGGAGATGGTGCGCCGCATGGAAGAGGTGTGTGGGGACCTCAAGCAGCCGATCACCTTCCCTGTGAGGGCTGCCCTCTTGCCCCAGTCTGCCTCCCAGCTGCACTGGCTCCTGCAGAAGTCAGACAGGTAGGGCCTCTCCCACACCTTCCCAGCCCCAGCACCACCCTACCACAACCTCCCAGCCCCAGCACCACCCTACCACAACCTCCGAGCCCCAGCACCACCTAAGGCGTAGTCAACTGGCCTCTAATCCCCTTTCTGAGACACAAAACTGCTCATGCATCTGTCCCTCCTGTCCAGGCACCTGCTGCCCTTTGCTGTGTCCCCTCTGTGTGACCTCACGTTTATGTTTGCTTCACTGTCATGCACCAGGGTTCCCAGGTGTGTTTGTTGTTGTGTAGAAAACATCTTACTGATATGATGCTGTATCTTACTGATATGATGCTGTATCTTACTGATATGATGCTGTATCTTACTGATATGATGCTGTATCTTACTGATATGATGCTGTAAGTTACTGATATGATGCTGTATCTTACTGATATGATGCTGTATCTTACTGATATGATGCTGTAAGTTACTGATATGATGCTGTATCTTACTGATATGATGCTGTATCTTACTGATATGATGCTGTAAGTTACTGATATGATGCTGTATCTTACTGATATGATGCTGTATCTTACTGATATGATGCTGTATCTTACTGATATGATGCTGTAAGTTACTGATATGATGCTGTATCTTACTGATATGATGCTGTAAGTTACTGATATGATGTTGTATCTTACTGATATGATGCTGTATCTTACTGATATGATGCTGTAAGTTACTGATATGATGCTGTATCTTACTGATATGATGCTGTATCTTACTGATATGATGCTGTATCTTACTGATATGATGCTGTAAGTTACTGATCTGATGCTGTATGTTACTGATATCATGTTATGTGTCACTGGTACGATGCTGACTGACTGCATTGCTCTCCTCTGGTCTCAGGTACAGTCTCACAGTGTGGACAGGCCAGACTGATGTGATACAAGTCAACACTTTACTCACCTACAGGAAGAAGTTTGAGAAGAGCCAGATATACTACGACCTTCTGGATTCTCAAAGGTCAGAGTTCAGGGCATTGCCAGGCTACTCCTAATAATCCCATTTCGTAGAGGAAAGACTGAAATTACCGTTGCTAAGAGAAATACTCTGAGAAGACTGGTTGTCAACAGACTTGACGCGACCGAGCCGACAGTGTCTATAGAGAAAAATGAGTCACAGCCTCCAGGGCCACTGGAGAAGCACATTCAGGCTATGTAGGACAGTGATGTTGCTATTAGCAACTCCTGTGTTACAGCCCCACAGTCACAATGAGGGAGAATGTTTCCATTTAAAAAAGATGTTTCACCTTGAAAAGTTTGGTCAAACAAATTCAGTTTATTAAAGCAACGATGCACAAAAGGAAGGTTCTGTTGTTACAGCTGATGAGAGTTATATCACAGCTAGCATCATGTATGGTTCAGCTCTAGGTGAAAAACTAACATTTTTCTGTACTATTATAATATTATACTTAATAATAATTAATAAGACTTTGGAAGTGTGCATTGTTTTTGTCACGAATGCTGTTTGATGTTCTGTATATCCACCACATACATCTGCATTTCAGAGTAAACCATGCAACACCCAACAGCTGTGCATCTCCAACTGTAAAACCACTAATATTTCAATGGCACGTTTTAACAGAATATCTATAGATGCATAAATAGTTGAAATGATTGCACATAATGTAAAAGAATAAAACCATTTATTAGAACGTGACTCAGAAGTCAGCCCTGTCGAGTATATCCTCCTTGTCACCAGGTGATGTCCAGGTCAGAATGAGAGCGTGAAGGTATACCCGCCACAGCGTCTTGAGACAGTACATTTATACACTTGACAACCCTGGGCTTCAATATTCGGACTTTGCAGTTGACAGCAGAGCAGAGGCAAATAACTAGCTTCATGAAAGGTATTATCTCAAATCACACCAGAAGTACACAGCAACGCAGAGCAAGCAGAGTTTAGTGCCCAAAGAGCTCCTCAAAGTTGACCAGTTGTTGAATCTGCTCGGTCTGCATGGAGTGCCGCCTGAGCAGGGTCCTCCTATTGGCCTTCAGCTCCTTGGGCAGCAGGGGGGCACAGGGCAGTAGGGGGGCGCAGGGCAGCAGGGGGGCGCAGGGTACCAGGGACTTTGGCCCGCCGCTCAGAGTCTTGTTGCTCCCACCCAGGGGCCCAGGGGCGGTGGGGCCGGCCCCGATGTCGGGGATGGGTGCGTGGGGGTTGAGCGGGGGCAGGTACCCCGGGCGGGTGTGGGAGATGTGATCCAGGAGCAGGGCCCCTGACCCCCGGCGCTCCAGCGCCCCAGGGCCCCTCCTCTCCAGGGACTCCCTGGAGCCCGACAGAGTGGAGGACCGGCTCCCCACCAGCTTGCGTTTCTCCTGCCCCCCTCCGGCTCCAGACATCCTGGTGCTGTCCTCCGGGGGGTGGCTGCCGAACTGGGGCAGCTGCGAGTCAGAGCTGTAGTGGTCCATGCCAAAGTTGCGGCGCCGGACCACGTTCCTCAGGCTGGACAGCGCCAGGTGGGGCAAGCAGGAGTCTCTGTCCAGCGACGCGGCAGGCTCCCTGGGCTCCAGCGACGCGGCAGGCTCCCTGGGCTCCAGGCTGGGGTGTGAGGAACAGTGAGGTGCGGAGGCGCTGTCGTAAGACATCTTCCTGCCCAGGCCTTTTCTCCCCCAGGCTCCACCGGCCTCGCTGGCTGCCTGCTCCAGGCCTCGCTGCGGCCCTGTGGTGTCGCTGCTGTGCTGATGGGTGGGGGGGCGCCCCTGGAAGCCCAGGCTGCTGAGCCCCTCCTCCAGAGGGACGTCTAGCAGCCCCTCCATCAGCGAGGAGGACTGGCTGTGCTGTAGCAGGGACGGGGGGATCTTCAGCCAGGGCTCCGAGTGCAGACGCTGGAGATGGAGCAGCTTGGCCAGGCCCTGACCTCGCAATGGACTGGGCTCATGGGTCGGAGACTCCGGTTGGGAGTTGGCGGGACCGCAGTCCTGCGGGTCTGTGAGGCCCAGCAGAGGGCTGCCAGGCTGGGGTGAGGCACTGCCTGATGCCCCTTGGGGAGGCGTGCGGAGCTGGATGTCTGAGGTCGACATGCAGCAGGAGGCTGGCGTGTAGTGCAGGCGCTCCTCCAGGTCTGGGGGGGGGGGGACGTTGAGGTACTGCTTGGTCATCTGGCGTCCGGAGGGGAGCTTGTCGGTGGTGATGATGATCACCTCCTTGCCCTTCGCCTTGCAGGCCTCCAGCAGGACCCGCAGCGCCTCCTTGTCTCCGGCGTTGACGGCGTGGACAAGGGCAGAGCAGCCGGAGTGGTCCTCCAGGCTGGGGTCAGCTCCGCTGCCCAGCAGCAGGGTCACCACCTCTGCTCCCGCCCTCTCAAGGCAGGCGTGCATCAGGGCTGTCTTCCCTGTCTTGTCCTGGATGTTGGGGTCTGCACCACTCTCCAGCAGATACCTGCGGTCATAATAATAATGATGCTTTTTATTTATAGCGCTCCCTTCATTGTCAATGTGAAAAAGAAAAACCCATAGCAGTAAAAATGGGCAAAGAAATATACAAATAAATGCATGCATATGTATGCTGCAGAATAAACCCTGTAACCTGAGCTATAGTTTGCTGTAACAGGTGCTCCCTCAGGTGTAGCCTAGCGCCCCCTGTGTTACCTGTAGTGTAACCTAGCGCCCCCTGTGTTACCTGTAGTGTAACAGGTGTAACCTAGCGCCCCCTGTGTTACCTGTAGTGTAACAGGTGTAACCTAGCGCCCCCTGTGTTACCTGTACTGTAACAGGTGTAACCTAGCGCCCCCTGTGTTACCTGTAGTGTAACAGGTGTAACCTAGCGCCCCCTGTGTTACCTGTAGTGTAACAGGTGTAACCTAGCGCCCCCTGTGTTACCTGTAGTGTAACAGGTGTAACCTAGCGCCCCCTGTGTTACCTGTAGTGTAACAGGTGTAACCTAGCGCCCCCTGTGTTACCTGTAGTGTAACAGGTGTAACCTAGCGCCCCCTGTGGATCACCTGCAGACTACGTACCGGACCATCCGGTGTTTGGGCACGCTCTGTGCGTCAGCATGCTGCGTCCTGCAGGCCACCATCAGCGGGGTCTCTCCGCGCTCACTGCTCTCGTTGACGTAGGCTCCGCCCTCCAGCAGCAGCCGCGTCAGACGCAAGCGGCTTAGGTACACAGCCTTCAGCAGGGAGTTCCCATCTGTACGCACCTCCATCCCTTCTCTGGTCTCTCCTCAGGGCTGGTCCCTCCTCTGGTCTCTCCTCTGGTTTCTCCTCTGGTCTCTCCTTAAGGCTGGTCCCTCCTCTGGTCTCTCCTCTGGTTTCTCCTCTGGTCTCCTCAGGGCTGGTCCCTCTTCTGGTCTCTCCTCTGGTTTCTCCTCTGGTCTCTCCTCAGGGCTGGTCCCTCCTCTGGTCTCTCCTCTGGTCTCTCCTCAGGGATGGTCTCTCCTCTGGTCTCTCCTCTGGTCTCTCCTCTGGTCCCTCCTCTGGTCTCTCCTCTGGTCCCTCCTCTGGTCTCTCCTCAGGGCTGGTCCCTCCTCTGGTCTCTCCTCAGGGCTGGTCCCTCCTCTAGTCCCTCTGCAAGGTTGAGCTGGTCTCAGGACTCCATCAGGTTAGCCCTGTAGGTGCACAGGCGGAGGGGCCTTAATCCCAGGCCCTGCTAGGTTCTGAAGGCTGTGTGCCTCCCAGAACTGTGTTCTCATGGCCGCTGCTATGGAACAGTTCTAGGTTAATGTGTGGATCTGAGGTTCTGGAACGTTTACTTTCGTTGGGATGGCAACACTACAGTAGACAATGTACACACACAAGTAGCAAGGGGAGACGCTTTTAAGAGATGCTTTTCATTTCAACGTGAAATTACATTTGAATGGTTCTTTAATCAGGTGTTACATAAAACATCTACTTAGTAATCAACTGATGTGTGGCATGCCTATTCTGGCCTTGACTTCAGTAACCCAGGCAGTCACTATTCAAATATTACATTGACGTTCAAACACCAAGCCCTAGTCCATGCTACAGACAAAGTCCAAGTCCATGCTAGATAGACCCAGTTTCAAAGGGAGCAGAGTGTGATGAGTGTTTCAGAGGGAGGAGAGTGTGATGAGTGTTTCAGAGGGAGGAGAGTGTTTCAGAGGGAGCAGAGTGTGATGAGTGTTTCAGAGGGAGCAGTGTTTCAGAGGGAGCAGAGTGTGATGAGTGTTTCAGAGGGAGCAGAGTGTTTCAGAGGGAGCAGAGTGTGATGTGTTTCAGAGGGAGCGGAGTGTGATGAGTGTTTCAGGGGGAGGAAAGTGTGAGGAGTGTTTCAGAGGAAGCAGAGTGTGATGAGTGTTTCAGAGGGAGCAGAGTGTTTCAGGGGGAGCAGAGTGTGATGAGTGTTTCAGAGGGAGCAGAGTGTTTCAGAGGAAGCAGAGTGTGATGAGTGTTTCAGAGGGAGCAGAGTGTTTCAGAGGAAGCAGAGTGTGATGAGTGTTTCAGAGGGAGCAGAGTGTTTCAGGGGGAGCAGAGTGTGATGAGTGTTTCAGAGGGAGCAGAGTGTGATGAGTGTTTCAGAGGGAGGAGAGTGTGATGAGTGTTTCAGAGGGAGGAGAGTGTGATGAGTGTTTCATAGGGAGGAGAGTGTTATGAGTGTTTCAGAGGGAGCAGAGTGTTTCAGAGGGAGCAGAGTGTTTCAGAGGGAGCAGCATGTGATGAGTGTTTCAGAGGGAGCAGAGTGTGATGAGTGTTTCAGAGGGAGCAGAGTGTTTCAGGGGGAGCAGAGTGTGATGAGTGTTTCAGAGGGAGCAGAGTGTGGTGAGTGTTTCAGAGGGAGGAGAGTGTGATGAGTGTTTCAGAGGGAGCAGAGTGTTTCAGAGGGAGCAGAGTGTGATGAGTGTTTCAGAGGGAGCAGAGTGTTTCAGAGGGAGGAGAGTGTGATGAGTGTTTCAGAGGGAGCAGAGTATGATGAGTGTTTCAGAGGGAGCAGAGTGTGATGAGTGTTTCAGAGGGAGGAGAGTGTGATGAGTGTTTCAGAGGGAGCAGAGTGTGATGAGTGTTTCAGAGGGAGGAGAGTGTGATGAGTGTTTCAGAGGGAGCAGAGTGTTTCAGAGGGAGCAGAGTGTGATGAGTGTTTCAGAGGGAGCAGAGTGTTTCAGAGGGAGGAGAGTGTGATGAGTGTTTCAGAGGGAGCAGAGTGTTTCAGAGGGAGCAGAGTGTGATGAGTGTTTCAGAGGGAGCAGAGTGTGATGAGTGTTTCAGAGGGAGCAGAGTGTGATGAGTTTTTCAGATGGAGCAGAGTGTTTCAGAGGGAGCAGAGTGTGATGAGTTTTTCAGAGGGAGCAGAGTGTTTCAGAGGGAGGAGAGTGTGATGAGTGTTTCAGAGGGAGCAGAGTGTTTCAGAGGGAGGAGAGTGTTTCAGAGGGAGGAGAGTGTGATGAGTTTTTCAGAGGGAGCAGAGTGTTTCAGAGGGAGGAGAGTGTGATGAGTTTTTCAGAGGGAGCAGAGTGTTTCAGAGGGAGCAGAGTGTGATGAGTGTTTCAGAGGGAGCAGAGTGTTTCAGAGGGAGGAGAGTGTTTCAGAGGGAGGAGAGTGTGATGAGTTTTTCAGAGGGAGCAGAGTGTTTCAGAGGGAGGAGAGTGTGATGAGTTTTTCAGAGGGAGCAGAGTGTGATGAGTTTTTCAGAGGGAGCAGAGTGTTTCAGAGGGAGCAGAGTGTTTCAGAGGGAGGAGAGTGTTTCAGAGGGAGGAGAGTGTTTCAGAGGGAGGAGAGTGTGATGAGTTTTTCAGAGGGAGCAGAGTGTTTCAGAGGGAGGAGAGTGTGATGAGTGTTTCAGAGGGAGGAGAGTGTGATGTTGGCAGCAGGTGATTCTACTTGTTAGAGCAGCTTCGGTAGCTTGACATTAAACCGGCTTTGAGAGGGAGAACAGAGAGAATCCCTGATGAGGGAGAGAGGGAGATGGAGAGAGACAGTGACGAGAGGGAGATGGAGAGAGACACAGTGACGAGAGGGAGATGGAGAGAGACACAGTGACGAGAGGGAAAATAACAGTTTGAGGGGTTTTTTTATGTCGAGAAGCAATAAAACATACATATTTGTTCTGTTTTTGGTGTTTGTCCCGGGTTTGGAGTTAGGGCAGATTATTGACAAAAATTAAAATAATCCTTTTTTTTTAATCCACTCTCATAACTCTTTTAGATCACAGGTAATGTGACAATATGATAAACAATCATATTTATCCTTAAATTAGATATAGTAGTGTTAGTGTTTGTCCCAGGCTTCACAGTTATCAATGTGAACAGTTTACTAACATTGTAACTGACACACTTCGCAGGCAGACTAATATTGTTGTCTTTCTAAAGTGGATGTGTGGAGCGGTCGGCACAGGCTTAATTCTGCTTCAGTAGACAACGGTTAGTCTAGTGAAAATAAAACCAGTCATCTCATGCCCAGGAACTGACAACACATTAAGTTGCGATACAAAAAGTATGAATTTTCCGCTAGTTGAGAGGGTGGTGACTTAGTTAAAACTTCTTATCCTTCCTTGTAAAAAGTTTAAATTGTTATGTGAAATGTTACTAGCGCCCAAGCCTCCAGGTAAAACATTGTAATGTTGGAAGAAGAGAAACATTTACCTCATTAGGGGTTAGTTGCTTTGAAATCCTCCGGTCAGTTAGAGGGTCAGTTACATCCAAGTGATCCTGCCACCTCTGAAGAGAGAGGGGAGAGACAAGCAGTCCTAACACACTGAGGGAGAGGTAGAAGGAATGCAGAGGATGGAAGCATGGAACTGGAGAGGGAGGAGAGAGATAGAGAGATGCAGGGAGAGGGGGAGGAGAGAGATAGAGAGATGCAGGGAGAGGGGGAGGAGAAAGATAGAGAGATGCAGGGAGAGGGGGAGGAGAGAGAGAGAGGGAGAGAAGGTGTCTGCTGTCAGAAAGGAAGACAGATGAAAGTTGACGGGGTGTGGTCTGTTGAATGAGAGGAGGAAGCTAGCCAATGAGAGGCCAGTGTTCACATCTGCGTTAGGGAGGAGGAAGCTAGCCAATGAGAAGCCAGTGTTCACATCTGTGTTAGGGAGGAGGAAGCTAGCCAATGAGAGGCCAGTGTTCACATCTGTGTTAGGTAAAGGTTATGCGCAGCATGCATGTGTGTGTGTACATGCATAGGGCTTTGATGTGTCAATAAGTGGCGGCAGCATCAGCCTCCTCAAGGTTAGCATTTAGTCATTTAGCATTTAGCTAACCCTAACCCTAGCCTCCTCAAGGTTAGCATTTAGTCATTTAGCATTTAGCTAACCCTAACCTCCTCAAGGTTAGCATTGTCATTTAGCATTTAGCTAACCCTAACCCTAGCCTCCTCAAGGTTAGCATTTAGTCATTTAGCATTAAGCTAACCCTAACCCTAGCCTCCTCAAGGTTAGCATTTAGTCATTTAGCATTTAGCTAACCCTAACCCTAGCCTCCTCAAGGTTAGCATTTAGTCATTTAGCATTTAGCTAACCCTAACCCTAGCCTCCTCAAGGTTAGCATTTAGTCATTTAGCTAACCCTAACCCTAGCCTCCTCAAGGTTAGCATTTAGTCATTTAGCAGACACTCTTATCCAGAGCGGTTAGCAGTGTTGAAAGCAAAGTGTTATTTTGAAAACAAACCAGAGCGTCATTTTGGTCAGTTTGGCAAACGTCACCACAGTGCACAGGAACACGCAAATACAGCTTGTTGCTCACATGACTTCTTAATGGTAACTTATTCTCAGTCATCATATGTATTTTCTAGTTTGATGTATTAGATGACTGTAGGCTTTATAGCGGCGTGTTTCATAATTCTTAATCTACAATAGGTTACTGAGGTTTGTGTCTGTGTGTGAACTCCTGTGTACCTTACTATTCTTACCTAGCAACAGGTACTTGCTGGATGTGTGTGAGATAATGTCTCGATCTCATCAGAAAGGCTAATATCTCCAGACGGTGAGTAGAGAACATGGCTTGTAACCCAACCCTAACCCAGTAGTCTTCAACAGGGACACGTCAGGATACTGCAACACTGCCACAGGTTATGGCCTCATCTAGAACCTTCTCTAGGAAGCACCAGGGTATTATCTGGCCTTTTGGCTCAAATGAAAGAATCAAGCATTAACGTGAAATTTATATTTTATTATAAAGAACTAATTTGTGTATAATAATTTGTTACACAGCTTGTTAATTTGTGTAAACATTTACAAATGGTATCATTGGTGAGGAAAAACAATTTTAATTGACATTTGGAAATTCCTGAATGTTATTTACATTCAAACCATTTCCATGATATCAGCTACAGAGAAGGCTAGGTCACACTGCAGTGGACTGGAACCCTTCCTGGGTGTTCTGGTAGACCTCATATCTGTACTGGAGGATGGGTGTTCTGGTAGACCTCATATCTGTACTGGAGGATGGGTGTTCTGGTAGACCTCATATCTGTACTGGAGGATGGGTGTTCTGGTAGACCTCATATCTGTACTGGAGGATGGGTGTTCTGGTAGACCTCATATCTGTACTGGAGGATGGGTGTTCTGGTAGACCTCATATCTGTACTGGAGGATGGGTGTTCTGGTAGACCTCATATCTGTACTGGAGGATGGGTGTTCTGGTAGACCTCATATCTGTACTGGAGGATGGGTGTTCTGGTAGACCTCATATCTGTACTGGAGGATGGGTGTTCTGGTAGACCTCATATCTGTACTGGAGGATGGGTGTTCTGGTAGACCTCATATCTGTACTGGAGGATGGGTGTTCTGGTAGACCTCATATCTGTACTGGAGGATGGGTGTTCTGGTAGACCTCATATCTGTACTGGAGGATGGGTGTTCTGGTAGACCTCATATCTGTACTGGAGGATGGGTGTTCTGGTAGACCTCATATCTGTACTGGAGGATGGGTGTTCTGGTAGACCTCATATCTGTACTGGAGGATGGGTGTTCTGGTAGACCTCATATCTGTACTGGAGGATGGGTGTTCTGGTAGACCTCATATCTGTACTGGAGGATGGGTGTTCTGGTAGACCTCATATCTGTACTGGAGGATGGGTGTTCTGGTAGACCTCATATCTGTACTGGAGGATGGGTGTTCTGGTAGACCTCATATCTGTACTGGAGGATGGGTGTTCTGGTAGACCTCATATCTGTACTGGAGGATGGGTGTTCTGGTAGACCTCATATCTGTACTGGAGGATGGGTGTTCTGGTAGACCTCATATCTGTACTGGAGGATGGGTGTTCTGGTAGACCTCATATCTGTACTGGAGGATGGGTGTTCTGGTAGACCTCATATCTGTACTGGAGGATGGGTGTTCTGGTAGACCTCATATCTGTACTGGAGGATGGGTGTTCTGGTAGACCTCATATCTGTACTGGAGGATGGGTGTTCTGGTAGACCTCATATCTGTACTGGAGGATGGGTGTTCTGGTAGACCTCATATCTGTACTGGAGGATGGGTGTTCTGGTAGACCTCATATCTGTACTGGAGGATGGGTGTTCTGGTAGACCTCATATCTGTACTGGAGGATGGGTGTTCTGGTAGACCTCATATCTGTACTGGAGGATGGGTGTTCTGGTAGACCTCATATCTGTACTGGAGGATGGGTGTTCTGGTAGACCTCATATCTGTACTGGAGGATGGGTGTTCTGGTAGACCTCATATCTGTACTGGAGGATGGGTGTTCTGGTAGACCTCATATCTGTACTGGAGGATGGGTGTTCTGGTAGACCTCATATCTGTACTGGAGGATGGGTGTTCTGGTAGACCTCATATCTGTACTGGAGGATGGGTGTTCTGGTAGACCTCATATCTGTACTGGAGGATGGGTGTTCTGGTAGACCTCATATCTGTACTGGAGGATGGGTGTTCTGGTAGACCTCATATCTGTACTGGAGGATGGGTGTTCTGGTAGACCTCATATCTGTACTGGAGGCCACTCTCCTCCTGCACCCCCTCTGGGACTCCTGGGTACCTGGGGAGACAGACGGATGATCTGTTACAGAATCACGCAGGGAGGAGAGAATCTGCCTGCAGATTTATAGTTTCACTCTCTGCCAGTCTTTCATGTAGAGTAGTGGGTCCTGCCTCTAACCCTAACCCCTTCATGTAGAGTAGTGGGCCCTGCCTCTAACCCTAACCCCTTCATGTAGAGTAGTGGGTCATGCCTCTAACTCCTTCATGTAGAGTAGTGGGTCCTGCCTCTAACCCTAACTCCTTCATGTAGAGTAGTGGGTCCTGCCTCTAACCCCTTCATGTAGAGTAGTGGGTCCTGCCTCTAACCCTGACCCCTTCATGTAGAGTAGTGGGTCCTGCCTCTAACCCTAACCCCTTCATGTAGAGTAGTGGGTCCTGCCTCTAACCCTGACCCCTTCATGTAGAGTAGTGGGTCCTGCCTCTAACCCCTTCATGTAGAATAGTGGGTCCTGCCTCTAACCTCTTCATGTAGAGTAGTGGGTCCTGCCTCTAACCCTAACCCCTTCATGTAGAATAGTAGGTGTGGACAGTGTGTGTGTGGTTAAGACACTGACTGTGACTGCAGACAGTGTGTGTGGTTGAGAGACACTGACTGTGACTGCAGACAGATTGAGAGAGAGACACTGACTGTGACAGCAGACAGTATTTGTCTGGGTTGATTTCGGGGAGGAATGTGTCGCTTTCAAACTGCTGTAGGATCCTGGTGACAAAGAGTCTGGTCGTTCCTGAATACTCCATTGTTTCCTAAGGGGGGGAACAAAACCATTAACAATGTTCTAGTCTCTATGGGAGTTCATGTTAGGGATGCATGGATGGGTTGAGTGTGAAATCAGAATAGAACTTGTAAGAAGACAATTTACTGAACAACAGCAAGCTGATCCCAGTGTTCATCAACAGGAAGTCAAGCGCTACAGACAGCTTTATTGTCAACTTATCCTTGAGCGATAAGGTCTCCATGACAACCGACTGGTGAGTGAGGGAAGATGACTGAAGGCAGTGTAGGATTTGTGTTGGTGAGGAAGATTGTGTGTGTGTGTGTGTTGGGGGGGGAGACAGCGGTTTGTTTGAAGGTTAAAACTTTCCTCTTCCTTTCAGCCCAGAGACGGAGAAAACATTCAAAACACTGTTCTAGTATTTCTGTACAAAAAGGGTTAGGGTTAGTACTACACTACTAACCCTAACTAACCCAGAAAGGGTTAGGGTTAGTACTACACTACTAACTCTGAAAGTATTCATAGCTCTTCACTTTTTCCACGTTATGTTACAGCCTTATTCCAAAATTGATTCAATAAATTTTTTTCCTCACAATTCTCAGATGGAGGGAGTCAGATGGCTGAGCGGTGAGGGAATCAGGCTAGTAATCCGAAGGTTGCCAGTTCGATTCCCGGTCATGCCAACTGACGTTGTGTCCTTGGGCAAGGCACTTCACCCTACTTACCTCGGGGGAATGTCCCTGTACTTACTGTAAGTCGCTCTGGATAAGAGCGTCTGCTAAATGACTAAATGTAAATTCTACACACAATACCCCATAATGACAGTGAAAATATTTTATAGATTTGAAAAAATGAATAACTAAAATAAGTTACAAATGTATTCACAGCCTTTGCTCATTACTTTGTTGGAGCACCTTTGGCAGCATTAACAGCCTCTAATCTTTGTGAGTATGACGCTACAAGCTTCACCCATTTTTGTGCAGTTTATCCCATTCTTCTTTGCAGGACCTCTCATGCTCCATCAGGTTGGATGGGGAGTGTCGGTGCACAGCCATTTTCAGATCTCTCCAGAGATGTTCAATCGGGTTCAAGTCTAGGCTTTGGCTGGACCACTCAAGATCATTCACAGAGTCCCCAAGCCACTCCTTTGTTATCTTGGCTGTGGTTTAACCCTTGTGCTGCCTTTGGGTCATTGTGACCCACCATCGTGGTGGGAAGATTTGTCCAGTTGGAAGATGATCCTACGCCCCAGTCTGAGGTCCAGACCGCTCTGGAGCAGGTTTTCATCAAGGATGTCTCTGTACATTGCTGCATTAATCTTTCCCTAGATCCCTAGCAAAGATTTCACAAGATCTGCGCTGTGAATACTTTCCGGATGCACTGTTTTTTTGCCGCTGCCAGTGAAAGCAGATACGGAGGTAATGCATGTCTCGCGTCAAACCAGAGTCGTCATGGACACCAGACAGCCTGAACATGAACATACCTGAACATGAGGCAGACAGCTCCTCTACCTGAACATGAGGCAGACAGCTCCTCTACCTGAACATGAGGCAGACAGCTCCTCTACCTGAACATGAGGCAGACAGCTCCTCTACCTGAACATGAGGCAGACATCTCCTCTACCTGAACATGAGGCAGACAGCTCCTCTACCTTAACATGAGGCAGACAGCTCCTCTACCTGAACATGAGGCAGACAGCTCCTCTACCTGAACATGAGGCAGACAGCTCCTCTACCTGAACATGAGGCAGACAGCTCCTCTAGCTGAACATGAGGCAGACAGCTCCTCTACCTGAACATGAGGCAGACAGCTCCTCTACCTTAACATGAGGCAGACAGCTCCTCTACCTGAACATGAGGCAGACAGCTCCTCTACCTGAACATGAGGCAGACAGCTCCTCTACCTGAACATGAGGCAGACAGCTCCTCTACCTGAACATGAGGCAGACAGCTCCTCTACCTGAACATGAGGCAGACAGCTCCTCTACCTGAACATGAGGCAGACAGCTCCTCTACCTGAACATGAGGCAGACAGCTCCTCTACCTGAACATGAGGCAGACAGCTCCTCTACCTGAACATGAGGCAGACAGCTCCTCTACCTGAACATGAGGCAGACAGCTCCTCTACCTGAACATGAGGCAGACAGCTCCTCTACCTGAACATGAGGCAGACAGATCCTCTACCTGAACATGAGGCAGACAGCTCCTCTACCTGAACATGAGGCAGACAGCTCCTCTACCTGAACATGAGGCAGACAGGAGCCCTACCTGGCTGTTACCTGAACATGGTGGCAGGGGGATGAGAGAGGGGGATGTGAGAAGGGTTTGAGAGAGGGTGGTGTGTCCCTCCTCAGGTCTGCATGTTCAGACTCACCTTGTACAGAGAGCTGCCTCCGATCACCCACACCCCATCAACCCGGCCTGCCATCTCCTCTGTGTCCAGCAGGAGGAGCGCTGAGCTGAAGTCTGGGGCCAGGTGGTGAGCCCCTGCAGGGGGCTCCCTGTGGAGAGGGTCCACACAGGTTAGGGCTGGGGGGTAGGGGTTAGGGCTGGGGGGTAGGGGTTAGGGCTGGGGGGTAGGGGTTAGGGCTGGGGGGTAGGGGTTAGGGCTGGGGGGTTAGTGTTGGGGGGTAGGAGTTAGGGCAGGGGGGTTAGGGGTTAATGTTGGGTAAAAGTGATAAATGCCATGAGCTTCGCCCCGTCATACATCAGGTGAGCAGTGCTGATGACGACATCTTTAACACATCGTTAACACACTTTGCACTACTAAGAGTTACTTTACACATAAACCCTGTTCTCTACACCGTAAACCCTGATGCTTCAGGTGAGTTCTCTACACCGTAAACCCTGATGCTTCAGGTGAGTTCTCTACACCGTAAACCCTGATGCTTCAGGTGAGTTCTCTTACTTGAGCTCTCTGCTGAGGACGATGTTGATCCTGTTACTGAGCGGACGGTTCCTCTCAGGGATGGAGAACCATGTCTTCCTTCCCATGATCACCACGTTCTGCTTACCTGTGCAGTGGGAGAGGTACAGGTGAGGAAGATCACAGTTCTAGGACAGAGCTGACAGACCATAGTAACATTGAAAAGTGTCAAAACTGTGCCTGTATGCGCTTCTGTTGGACTTTGACTGGACAGTTATGGATCCTTTGTTAATAAATCACTCCCGTTGTGAGACTGTGCTGTCTTCTGACTCGTGTAATACATCCAAAGCTACATTTCTGGCTTTACCTTCAACGGACGGTGTCATTGTCATCTTCTGAAAATATTTGAATTCGTTACTGTTAAAAGAAAACAGAAATACGCAGTGGGATGTAAGCCATTATACGTTTCTTATGAGAGCATGTGTTGCATTTCCAACCCTTGTTTAGCGCGTTTCTCTATGAGCGCCTCTCTACACCAGCAAACCCAACCTACTGTACACACCAGCGGTGTCATTCCATAAAAAAATATTACATATACAATATAGATATTGCATTAACTTGTCCAGCTAGGTTGCTTATGTAGCGAAGTTAGCCTGAAGTCAACTTACTTGAGCCTTTTTGGATGCCACGGTAGATTCCCGTTACTTCCAATCCCCATATCTGGGCACACAGCCACAATGCAGTTGAGAACACGAGACATTTTCCGTGTAAATGCGATGCTTGCAGTAATCTGTCTACCTATCTATTTAGCGGCTGAGGCTGTTGTTGTTGTTGCTCATTTGTTTCCCGCCACCGTCTTTGGTTGCAGAACGGCGGAAGTAACATGTAAAAGGGACCGCCCAGGTGTTGGAGGGTTACCGGCTGCTGCCCCCTGCTGGTGGCTGAGGGCTACAGCGGAACTTGTGATCTCGAATTACCATCCTCAGTGAGTGTGGTCACAACTAAAGCAATTGAACCCAACACATACGTACACACGCAATGCATGACGGATTTACTGAAGCCATTGTAGAATAAAGACAAAGGTTGTTCCAAGTCAAAGTTTTTGATTTATCATGTAATTACTGCCACAGTAAATTCCTTGTTTGTGTAAACTTACTTGGCGAATAAAGATGATTCTGATTCTAATCATGTAAAACAGGTCATTCTGAGCAATGAGATTATTGTGACATGGAAAGCAAATTGTAAAAACGTAGGTATAAAAAAAAGAAAGTAGTAAGTAAAAGAAGTACAAAACAAATACTATCTAATATTAAACCATACCAATCCATACATTAAACACCTAGGAAGTCAGGTGGCTGAGCAGTGAGGGAGTCGGGCTAGTAATCTGAAGGTTGCCAGTTCGATTCCCGGCCGTGTCAAATGACATTTGACGCCCTACTTGCCTCGGGGGGAATGTCCCTGTACTTACTGTGTCGCTCTGGATAAGAGCGTCTGCTAAATGACTTTACTTTGTATAAAGTATTTAACACTTGTTTTCTATGACTCAGGTGACCTTGGAAAGGACAGGTGGGGTGTTCTGGAGAGAGTGGGGGTGTGAGGGGGTGTAACTTCCAAACTATGGTCCTTTATAAGAGGGGACAAGTGACATGACGGTGTTTGCTGATACTTCAAGTGACAGAGAGCAGGTGAGTTCAGGCTCCTTTCAAAACCTTGTTCCTCTTCATTATTAACACACTCTCTCTCTCACATGTTTCACTAAGTTTGTCCTGTAGCCTCTGGCCTTAGTGCCCAGTCACATTCATTTTTTATGAAATGCTTCACATGAAAAGTAAATCATTCTTAATTGATTTTGCACAGCAATCTTACATAATTGGCCAGAATTCATCTGCCAAACCCTGAGAGAACATCAGGATATATTCCATAGTTTCTTTCTTATTTCTGTCAAGTGTCTGTTAAAATGTATTGGAATTCATGCAAAAAATCATTAATGTGTTCTGGGTAACTGTCTTAATTCCACTAATTCCAAATCCCATAATTCAAGTTCAGGTAATTATTTCAAATGGTATTGCCTTGAGATTAAAATAAGATTTTTGTATGATAAGTTTCATGTTTTCTCTATTGAATCTGATATTCCCTACCAACATTAACGGAGTTCACCTGAATCCTGTTGTATACCTGCATCCTTACCTCCACCCTAAGACATTCCTTTGCAGACTGGGTGTGAAAAGATATTCTTGTTCTATTCTTTGGATGAACTATATGAACACTGAGCATTTGAGTTGGCAGCAGAAGTGGTTAAGCACCTGGGAAGCACCTAGGCTGGGAAGGGCCTAAGTTTGTCAGCGGGTGAGTCCTGGGAATATGTCCCATTGTGCTAAACCACTGGACCCACCAATCTTCTACCGACGCTAACTATACCTTGGAAAGCATATTCACCAAAGCCGTGGAAAACCTGGTCTGGAATCCCTACGTCAGGAGTCTGCCAAGGCATCCGGATGAGGCCTTGAATCGGTTCAGGGAGACCCCATCAACTGAGGTAGCAAATCTTTCAACGGTGAGAGCGGCAAGCGGCGTCGGCGGCGGGTATCAAAAACCCCATTGAGCCTAATCAAACTGGAAAATGATTGAGAAACCAAAGGTTGGAATGGTAGCCCCGAAGAGGGCTATCGGCCTGAGTATTAGTGAAGATTAAATCGATCTGCTTGTCTGATAGACACAGCGATTGGTTGACTGGCACCGAAGGTGTCAGGGCCACTCCCCAGAAATGAGGAGAGGCCCCCCAACAATGCAGAGAGGCCCAGGGCCACCCCCCATTTCTGGGGAGGGGCCCAGGTGAATAAAAAGGGTCCCCTGACCTGTCAGTTCAGGGGACATGGCAGTGTAGGGTGGAAATAGGCACCTAAGGTGTCAGGCAACCCCCCAGAAATGGGGAGAGGCCCCTGTGAAATAATGTGTTAGAGACAGAGAGAGAAAGAGACTTTAGAACTTTACCATGAAGACAGGGGGGGTTAAGACTTTACCATGAGAAGAAAGGGGGGTTTGGACTTTACCATTTAGAAGGTTTTTGACTCCCGCTTGACTCCCACTTGATTGAGAGAAACCAAAGGTAGGAATGGTAGCCACGAAGAGGGGTACAGGCATGATTTTAAATGAAGCTCAAGCTGATCTGTTTGTCTGATAAACACAGCGATTGGTTGACTGGTGTCAGGGCCACTCCCCAGAAATGGTGGGCCCTGGGCTGTAACCCCCAACACAATGGGGAGAGGTCCAGGACCTCCCCCCAGACAGGGGACATGGCAGTGTAAGGCGGAAACAGGCCCCTAAGGTGTCAGGGCCTCTCCCAGAAATGGGGAGGGGCCCTTGTGAGATAAAAAGGGTCCCCTGACCTGTCAGTCCAGGGGACATGGCAGTGTAGGGCGGGACCAGGCACCTGAGGGTTAGTGTTAGAGAAAGAGACTTTAGGACTTTACCATGGAGAAGAAAGGGGGGTTAGGACTTTACCATGGAGAAGAAAGGGGGGTTTTGGACTGCACCATTTTGAAGAAAAGGGGGTTTGGACTCCCGCTTGACAGAGAACCCAAGGGTAGGAATGGTAGCCACAAAGAGGGGTACCGGCATGATTTTAAGTGAAGATCAAGCAATTCTGTTTGTCTGATAGACACAGCGACTGGTGACCAAAGCTGTCAGGTGAAACTTGACTGTTTCAAACAGATTGTCTGTTTACATTAATAACTTCTCAATCTGTTTACATTAATAACTTCTCAATCTGTTTACATTAATAACTTCTCAATCTGTTTACATTAATAACTTCTCAATCTGTTTACATTAATAACTTCTCAATCTGTTTACATTAATAACTTCTCAGCAAGTTATTTTTAAGTTTAACAGCCTGACTTCATTGATCAGTTGTTTGGGGCTGTTGCAGCACTCAAAAGAGCAGACAAACTGAGCATTTGATTTGACATGGCTTGAAACTCTTGTTAGCCAACATGTCCAAAAACTGTTGAAATTAACTGTTTTTCATAAGTAATCATATACTTTTTGTAGATTACAATTAGGTTTAAGGGTCTACAAAACATCTCAAATCTCAATTTTGGCTTATAGCCAACAATGAGCGGCCGCGACATCCGACGGGTTCTTGCAGACCGCCACACATAATATCGTTGTAGCATTGTCAACCTATTCGCAAGCAAAATATTACATTTAATTAAAATATTAGCCTTTTGGTATACAAATAAAAAGTGGGCCACTCCGGCCCTGTTTGGAGTCAGGAAGACACACAATTTTAAATGTTCTCATATGTTTACTGTATGGACCTTCCCACCAAAGTTAATTCCTTGTTTGTGTAAATTATTGGCAATCAAACTGATTCTGTAATAACAGCGTAATAAGATTGGAATAACTGTAATAAGTGTAATAACTAATAACTGTAATAACTTACCACTTGATATGTTGGCCCCCAGAGGGCAATCAGAAGGGGCTTTTTTTCACAGACTTCTTTTTCTTTTCTACCTTCCCCCCCCCCCCCCTACCTTTGTTCACCCCCTAACTCTAGGAAGGTTCCACATGCATGAAACTTGCTCTGGTTGCTCATATTAGTCCCCTCAACGTGCAGTGAGAATCATTTGATTCTGAGATACACAGAACAGAAATTACATTTAGGGGGTGCATTTGGGGCACGGCTGGTGTGTCGTGCCCCAAAATGCACCCCCTGCTAACTTTAACTCTGGGAGGCTGCCCGGTCGGCTGCCCAGTCGGCCCGTGCCTAAAACCGCCCCTGCACTGAGGTTAGACTGAGGCGTAAGCCACACTGAGGTTAGACTGAGGCGTACGCCACACTGAGGTTAGACTGAGGCGTAAGCCACACTGAGGTTAGACTGAGGCGTAAGCCACACTGAGGTTAGACTGAGGCGTAAGCCACACTGAGGTTAGACTGAGGCGTAAGCCACACTGAGGTTAGACTGAGGCGTAAGCCACACTGAGGTTAGACTGAGGCGTAAGCCACACTGAGGTTAGACTGAGGCGTACGCCACACTGAGGTTAGACTGAGGCATAAGCCACACTGAGGTTAGACTGAGGCGTAAGCCACACTGAGGTTAGACTGAGGCGTAAGCCACACTGAGGTTAGACTGAGGCGTAAGCCACACTGAGGTTAGACTGAGGCGTAAGCCACACTGAGGTTAGACTGAGGCGTAAGCCACACTGAGGTTAGACTGAGGCATAAGCCACACTGAGGTTAGACTGAGGCGTACGCCACACTGAGGTTAGACTGAGGCGTACGCCACACTGAGGTTAGACTGAGGCGTACGCCACACTGAGGTTAGACTGAGGCGTAAGCCACACTGAGGTTAGACTGAGGCGTACGCCACACTGAGGTTAGACTGAGGCGTACGCCACACTGAGGTTAGACTGAGGCGTACGCCACACTGAGGTTAGACTGAGGCGTAAGCCACACTGAGGTTAGACTGAGGCGTAAGCCACACTGAGGTTAGACTGAGGCATAAGCCACACTGAGGTTAGACTGAGGCGTAAGCCACACTGAGGTTAGACTGAGGCATAAGCCACACTGAGGTTAGACTGAGGCGTAAGCCACACTGAGGTTAGACTGAGGCGTAAGCCACACTGAGGTTAGACTGAGGCGTAAGCCACACTGAGGTTAGACTGAGGCGTACGCCACACTGAGGTTAGACTGAGGCATAAGCCACACTGAGGTTAGACTGAGGCGTAAGCCACACTGAGGTTAGACTGAGGCGTAAGCCACACTGAGGTTAGACTGAGGCATAAGCCACACTGAGGTTAGACTGAGGCATAAGCCACACTGAGGTTAGACTGAGGCGTACGCCACACTGAGGTTAGACTGAGGCGTACGCCACACTGAGGTTAGACTGAGGCGTACGCCACACTGAGGTTAGACTGAGGCGTAAGCCACACTGAGGTTAGACTGAGGCGTAAGCCACACTGAGGTTAGACTGAGGCAAAAGCCATACTGAGGTTAGACTGAGGCATAAGCCACACTGAGGTTAGACTGAGGCGTAAGCCACACTGAGGTTAGACTGAGGCGTACGCCACACTGAGGTTAGACTGAGGCGTACGCCACACTGAGGTTAGACTGAGGCGTACGCCACACTGAGGTTAGACTGAGGCGTACGCCACACTGAGGTTAGACTGAGGCGTAAGCCACACTGAGGTTAGACTGAGGCGTAAGCCACACTGTGGTTAGACTGAGGCATAAGCCACACTGAGGTTAGACTGAGGCATAAGCCACACTGAGGTTAGACTGAGGCGTAAGCCACACTGAGGTTAGACTGAGGCATAAGCCACACTGAGGTTAGACTGACGCGTAAGCCACACTGAGGTTAGACTGAGGCGTACGCCACACTGAGGTTAGACTGAGGCGTACGCCACACTGAGGTTAGACTGAGGCGTAAGCCACACTGAGGTTAGACTGAGGCATAAGCCACACTGAGGTTAGACTGAGGCGTACGCCACACTGAGGTTAGACTGAGGCATAAGCCACACTGAGGTTAGACTGAGGCGTAAGCCACACTGAGGTTAGACTGAGGCGTAAGCCACACTGAGGTTAGGCTGAGGCGTAAGCCACACTCCCACTTATATTTGCAAGGGCCAGTCTCTGAGTCTCTCCGTCCACTCCAAAGCCTACGGGGGTCATTCTGATGGCCTTTCAAAACCAGGGACTCTTTAACCCTAACGGGAAGTATAAACCCAAGTCTTGGGTCTAAGACAGACAGATACACACTTAACATTCACATGATGACACAGGTATCACTCGCCAGTCATGAGTTTAATAATTTAAATATACATAGACTTTCTCCCATATTAAATACCCCAGCATCCCCCCTCATCCCTCCTCCTTCTGCTCCCCTCCATACACTTCAGCTCTGCATCCCCCTCTCCACAGAGGGCGTATCCAGCTGAAAACACATGTGCAGTATATTGCTTTTTAAGACATTTTCAAACATAAATTTCAATACAGCTTTGTTCCTATCTTTGCTGCTCCCATATCGACTAACATAACGAGAACACTCAGTCTGGCTACACAAACAAATGTTTTCTCCCGTCGTTAAAAACATGGTATAATTTCAGGCCCTTGAATGATCCGTATCATGATGCTTGAGAAGAGTGGGTGTACTGGATCATCTGTAGACATGTCTCATTTCCATTTGATGGTCTTTGTGATTTCGTTCCTTCACGAGTGTTCCTGCGTCTCTTTTTGTGATCCCCTCATCTTTGCTGTTGAAACCAAAAAGAGTTTCTGCCTCCCAAATCTAACACTAACCAAGGGGGACTCTACCTCCCAAAACTAGTATCAGGATTTGCTTACAGTCCTCTCAGGAAGGAAGTGTGTGCTGTTTGCAGCTTGCTATTGGCTCCACTGGTTCTGGCGGTAGGGTTGGCATTGGTCCACCACAGGGGTGAGGGGTGGGTGCAGGCAGAGTGAAGGACAGTGTGTCAGGACACTGAAGAAAAACTTGGTTTAGTCACAAGGCATGCATGTTAACACTGAACTCAAAAGTCTCTGTGTGTGTGTGTGTCTATGCAACTCTGTTGTTTGAAGTGTGTGAATGTGTGCTTGTGCCTCTGTGTATGTGGTGTGTCCAAGTATTTTCTAGTTTCTTGTCCATGTTTTAAACAGTCAGTCTGTGCCCCTGCTCCCTCTGAAAGGGGGGGGGGGGGCTGCGTTGGTTTCAGGGCAGGGACTGGCGGGAGTTCAAACACGAGGGGAGTATTTGGGGTTTCTTGGCACCTCGGTGAAGGATTTTAGCTCGTAAGGAATCCCTGTGTCCACCTCGATGGACTTGCGAGAGAATAGCAGCCGAATATCATTGTGCAAGTAGATTTTACCAGATTTGGAGCTCTGGAATCTAGAAATGAACACAAAAATATTATTTCAGGAAAATAAACTAACCCTAACCCATTTATTTTAAGGATGCATCCAGCAGTTGAAACTCCACACATACCGGAGGTGTATCAGGTAACACAGAATCTTCTTCCTGTCTGTGGCCCCACCCTCTCTAGGCTCCTCCCTTTCCTCCTCTAGCCCCTCCTCCACTGGCATAAGGAATATGCGCTGACGCAGGAAGGTGATGTGATTGGCGGGCATGTCTCCAAAGTTGTACGTCACCAGGAACATCTTAACCACAGTTTTGTTGGGATTGAATAAGGTCTGAGTAAAGAAGATGGATGGAAAGAACATAACATTTTAAAACCTCAAAATATTGATTCTTAAGTTTAGAAAAGTGAAATACTTCAGAAAATGGATAATGCATAAAAAAAGACATGACATGGACTATAATTTGACTCTGACAATGAGGTTGGTCACACTGAAAAACAGAAAACATTTTGAATAATGGAAAGAGGAACAAAGACAAGTCAAGAATACAAAACTAATCGTGTTGGGGATAAGGGGGGGTTAGAGATAAGGGGGAATGGGATAAGGGGAGGGTGGGCTCACCACTTGAATGGTTCCTGCTTTGGGTATACTGTATCCTTTCTTTCCAAGAGAGTCAAGGGAAATCATTCCCTAGGGAGGGAAGGAGACACACAATTATTAAAAACAATACCATAACTAACCCTAACCCATAACATTTTTATCTGCATTGAAAGTCCTCTGGCCAGGACCAATTACATGCCAAACCTAATTTTGAGAACATTTCTCACACACACCCAGAGTTGCTGGCTGAGCGTGTGTGTACTCACTAGGAAGGGTGAGGGTGCACTGTGCTCCGAGAGGTCGTAGTAGGTGACCTGCACGGGCAGTGTAGCGTGCTGGGGGCAGTAGGAGCCGCTGGCGCCGATTTCCGCTGTAAAACCCTCGATGCGCCCCGAAGGACAGAAACGGCCCTTGAGGATGGACTCCTGTAAATAACCGCACACAGACACACCTCAGGCTACCAGGACAGAGGGAATGCATCAGCAAAGTCACATGCAGGAGATAGATCTGGCTCAGGGGTGGAACATTTGAGGATGGACTCCTGTAAATAACCGCACACAGACAAGTAAAAATACAGCTCCCCTGTTTGACAGTCCTGGATATACAAGTGGCAACAACTTGTTATTTATTTAATGAACCTGGCAGGTTGCCAGGTTTGGGGTGCCCGTCTAGCCAGCAATGCCAGGTTTGGGGTGTGTGTCGTACCTCAAAGTTTCCCAGCAGTGAGCGGCTGATGGAGGAGGGCCAGTCCGCACGAGCCGGGCGGCAGGTCTCTGTACGCCGCCCGCTACGCAGTTGACGACTAGATGCACACACACAGACACAGCGGAACTTTGTTAATTGCCAAAATCGATCACTGCAAACCCTTCAGGTGGTTTTAAACATACCTCTTCAAACGCAGGGCGCTCTTCAGTCTCCTCCCAGCTCTCATGCAGTCAGAGGCACTCTAGGGGACAGATGCCAGAAGTATAAATACAACTAATAAGACATCACAATACATCAATGAATACCATGGATGTGCACTAGAACAGTACCACATTTCTGATAAACCACACGCATCTTACATAAACATTTGCAACCTTAAGTCTTTTTTTTTTTTTTTTAACCTCTTTTTATTGAGAAAGGTCAATTATAAACAGAGACACATCTGTACATGTACATGAGTTTTCTTTTTTCTTACACACAAAACACCCCCGACTGGACCAAATAAGAAAGTATTAACAGTACAGACAATTACAAAGGAAATACATACTTAGAATTAAAACATGAGTAAACAAATATGATTTCTGTGAAGGACGGCACGCCTCCAAAACTCATGACCCACCATAATGAATTACTATAGCCAGGTGTTTATATATCGTGTAGCTTGACTATAGAAGGAGGCAGTCATTCCTCTGAAATCAGCAACATTAAGTCGTAGTGCAGTTAGGGTTAGGGTTAGGGTCACTTCCTTCCTGAGAGGTCAGCAACATTAAGTCGTAGTGCAGTTAAATGTCACTAGATTTTTTGGTACATGGTTGTAATTGCAAGAATCGGTCAATGACGCATAAGTTGGGTGGTGTGTCTTGGCAAGTGTGTGTGAGTCTCCTTGCATGTGGATCTGGTGGGTATGGTTTGGGTTATGGTTAGTAGGGTTAGGGTTAGTTAGGGTAAGGGTTAGGTTAGGGTTTGGGTTATGGTTAGTAGGGTTAGTTAGGGTAAGGGTTAGTTACTTACTGGGTATGAAGTCTCGGATGCCGCTTCCCACACACACACATTCCCTACATCCCAGCTGTTCATAGTGGAAGGTTCCCAGTCCTGTCTTCCTTCACCAGCTAATCCAAACATTAGCACTTCTCTAGTTAGCCAGTCGCTAGTTAATACTTCACAATTTGAACCTATGCTATCTAGCCCCTCTACAGGGCGTGAGGCTGTCTGTCAGCTAGGTTTATCCACATCACACTCACTCTCAGCCACTGTGGACATCTTAACCTGTCTCAAACTTTCTCTGCCAACCCTAATCCTGTCCCTCACTCTCCAACGTCTGTTAGACTTTCTCTCTCCCTTTATCAACTCTTTCCTTCCTTCGTACGTCTAAATCCTGTTCCTGTTCCAGTTGCTCTGTATCTCGACCTCCCTCTGTACTCTGCCCTAATGCCTTCGACTCTGAACCTGCCAGGTCACGATGATCACCGTTGCAACCGTTACGGATGCATCTATGCTAAAAAAGTAGCCTCTTTGTCACCGAAGGCAATGTAGCAACCACCCCCCCGGCACCCTCCCGTCCACCCTTTCTGGAAGCTAAAATGGACTATATTGGAGCATGGGGGGACCCAGAAAGACCAGTGGAGAGGGGTGTGGAGAGAGGTGTGTGTGTGTGATGTGATGACAATGGAATCTCCCTCAATGGGCTACATTCTGGAGCCACTCAGCTTGTTCCAGCACACCAGGGGATAATGAAGTAATCCCTCACCCACCTTTCCCTCTCTCACTATCCATCCCTTTTTCACTCTATCCATCCCTCTTTCACTCTATTCATCCCTCTCACTCTATTCATCCCATTCTCACTCTCTCCATCCCTCAATCACTTTAACTCTGGCTGTGTGAATCTGAAAAACTGAATCAATTTGCAGGTTTCCCTCCAGGTCTCCCTTCCCTCCGTCCATCTCTTAATATCGGTTGGTAGTAATTCATGCATGGGCTGTGCATGTGAGTGTGAGTGCATGTATTTATATGTGAGTGTGCGTGCTCACCCTGGTCCGGTCTCGCACCGAGGGCAGCAGGTGGTTCCAGAAGGGAGCGGCCTTGGCGTCGGTCCCACGGCAGGAAGCCAGGCCCAGCCCGGGCGCCAGCAGAGCCAGCCGGCTCCTCTTCGAGGTGGATGGACCCTCGTCCTCAGAGCACGACTCCCCTGTGTCACTAGGCGACAGCAGCTTCTTCTTTGCAGCGCAAGGCCCTGACGGGGTGGAGCGAAGCCCTCTGCTACTGGGTGTCTTCTCCCAAGAGGCCAGCCCGCTGCTGGAGGCGTTCTGGGTTGCATTGCCCTCCGGTGGGGACGACTCCAGCCCTGCCTCCCCGGGCTCCTGCAGCTCCGTGGGGAGGGGGGACATGGGCTTTTGTAGAATCCCGTACGAGCCCCCATCGGTGCAAGAGGTAGGCTTCCCAGTCGGAGAGTCGTTACTGTAGCCCTCTCTTCCTGGGCTGCCAGGGACCCAGGTTTGAGTATCCCTCCCAGGAGGAGGGCCCATCCTGGGAGAGGGCCCCATTGAGAGTCCCTGGTCACATGGTTGACCGTGGGGGTCGCATATGGGGGGGGAATTGGGCGAAAGCGGCACCCACACATCTGGGATTGGCCGGTCATGGTTGTGCTGGGCGGGGCGTCGGGCGGGGGTGTGGCTTGGGGAGAGGGGCGGTGACTTGGGCGACAAGCTGCCTTCAGTGTCTCTATGATCTATCAATGTGCAGGAGATGACTGAGCCCACGTGTGGCCCTGGCCCACACAGCACCCCTCCCTCCAGGGCATCCCTGCTGGAGGAGACCCCCTCCTCATGGGGCCACTTGGGGGTCAGCTGGGGCTCCTCCAGGCCCCTCTTCAACGCCACCCTGCCAGACCGAGACGGGGGCTCAGTGGGGGGCTCCAGAGCAGTGGAGAAGCCCCCTAGCTGGGAAAAGATCGAGAGCTGGTACACCTTCTGGAGTCTGAGCTCCTCCTGGCCGAAGGGCCGCAGCCCTGCGGTCATCCCAGGATCGGGGCCCCGTATTGGGGCCGCAGGTGGAGGTAGGTCCCCCTGCTGGGCTGGGAGCTCCACAGGCGCCTCCCTACGCGCCAACTCAACGTGAATGTGCCGCATGGCTTTTACTGGTTCCAGGTCTTTGAGAATGAGACAAGTCCTAGAAAGTGCAAAGAAGCAGAGAAACGACAGGAAAAGGAAGTCCTATAATCACTGCTGTGATGTCTTCACACAGTGCAAATCAGGAAGACGCTGATCACCTGAAAACAAACAGAAAGATTGTGATGATGGAGAACAGAAACATAGTAGCTAGTTTAATCACAACTGGGTTACTACTGAGCATTGCTAGAAAATATAATCATTGACTTGAACACATTTACATGTACAAAACGTTGACCAAGCTGCATTTATAAGGGGATATTTGCCTCTCTCACCTATGGGTTCTTCTGTTCTGCCTCCTGCCCACTCCACCACATCTGGAGATACTACCACAGGAATCAGATCACCCCCATGGCAACCTCCACGAGAAGCATGGCAACCTCCAGGAGAAGGTACCAGCATCCCCCAACGGGTCAACAGACGGGGAACAGCACAGGAAGTGATGGAGATACAGGAAGGCGTGGTAGAGGAAGTGATGGAGATACAGGAACTGTCACCTGGGGATCAAAAGTAAACTTGTTGGACCTTCCATCATCCTGACGTTTAGGACTGAAAAGGAACACAGATGTGCTGGGACTGGTTATTTGTTTTAGTGATATTGAAACTTACTGAGTGACAATTCGTCAGTGAGGTGGGAGGGTCCTGAGAAGAGGAAGTGCAGAGGAACAGGAAGTGTCTCTCCTTAAACTTCCCCTGTGATTGGCTGACAGCCAGAGACGCCCTCCCTCAACACCTGGGCGTGGGGTGTGGCTTAGAGTCCGCATCATGACACAGGCATTCCACAGAGAACCCCCTGGAGATAGACAGGCACAAACATGTCAATCAACCAATCAATGGACAAATCAGCAATGACTGGGACAGTTGCCAGGGTTGGCGTTCATCTGAGATGGATCTGAGACAGGCTTAAGGCTATCTGTCTGTCTGTCTGTGGCTTGATTAACTGGAGAACCGGGCAGTTTATGAAGTTGTTAGTCAGCAGGTGTCTTGCTCAGGACACAAGGACAGGCAGTGCCACCTTTTATGTCGTTCAGATGAGAAGCTCACATTCATGAAGATAAATATGACATATATAAACATAAAGCAAAACCTCATGCGAGCCTGGGGGAAACCTCACCTGCATGGCTGAACACGCCCCTTTTATGAGTTAACAAAGAAACAACTAACTGCATCTGAATCACCAGCTGTATCGCAGGCACTGCACTAGTATAGTCAATATGCCCTAACCCAGTCCCTTAGAGGATTCTAGACATGACTGTTAAGATAAATCAATGAAATAATTGATCTATTAATATAATAACTATCTGAACAAGCAGGGTATTACACATTCACAAAGACAAATATTGATAAATATATGCACGTACTAGACCCCAGCTAATATCTACCGGAACATTCAATACTTCCGAACAGAACAGACCGAGTCCCACTTGGACCAGAACCCAGCAGCTGCCATGACAACCGCCAGCCACCATGACAACAGCCCCTTTGTGCTCTGCCACAGAACGACTGGCTAAAGATGCCTGTCCAAGAAAACATAGCTCGACAAAACAAAATGGCTGCCCCCCAAAAGGTCAACATGGGCACACAAAATGTCAACTGAAACATTCTGAGCTCTACTGGGTGATGACTGAAACATTATGAACTACTGGGTGATATGTTTCTAAATGTTATGACTTATGAAGAACACTTCCTCCCCAGCTTCACTCCTCAATGACAGACATTCCTGAGTCTGAACACAAGACCACCCCAGTTGTATGTTTAGCTCCCGTACAGGTGCAACTAAGGACGGAACTCAAGATGACTGGAGTGGCTGGATCAGGTAAGCTTGTGTTAAATAAACAATGTGCAGTGACTAATCTCCCTGGCTGACTAGTTCAACATACCCACAGTCATAAAATAAAACTAATCTCCATATAGGGTACCCAGGGCATGAGAGGTCTGGGTATTAGGCCCCTACAACAATAAGATGTCCTCCAAAGAGCAGGGATGACAACAGAACTGATGAGCAGTGTTACAAGCAGCAGGGTTAGGGTTAGGACTGGCTGGGAGGGTTAGGACTGGCTGGGAGGGAGGATGAGCAGACAGGAGATATGAGGCAGAGATGGAGATAACACTACAGTAAGAGCGATGGATGACAGGAGTATAGTAGATGTAGTAGTGATGGATGACAGGAGTATAGTAGATGTAGTAGTGATGGATGACAGGAGTATAGTAGATGTAGTAGTGATGGATGACAGGAGTATAGTAGATGTAGTAGTGATGGATGACAGGAGTATAGTAGATGTAGTAGTGATGGATGACAGGAGTATAGTAGATGTAGTAGTGATGGATGACAGGAGTATAGTAGATGTAGTAGTGATGGATGACAGGAGTATAGTAGATGTAGTAGTGATGGATGACAGGAGTATAGTAGATGTAGTAGTGATGGATGACAGGAGTATAGTGGAGGGGGGAGGGAATACGAGAAGACTTTAGTGCACAGATACATTACATACATAATGTGAAAAAGAGAGACAGAAAGAGAGTCACCATCTCAGGTCTTGTTACGTATGCGTATTTGTCAGTGTGTGTGTGGATGTGTCAGTGTGTGTGTGGATGTGTCAGTGTGTGTGTGGATGTGTCAGTGTGTATTAGAGAGAATCAGGTTGCCTTCCAGCTGGCTGTGTGATTGTGTATTACATCACGTGGTCATGTGTTCAGAGGGCACAGTGACTGTATTACATCATGTGGTCATGTGTTCAGAGGGCACAGTGACAGTGACTGTATTACATCATGTGGTCATGTGTTCAGAGGGCACAGTGACAGTGACTGTATTACATCATGTGGTCATGTGTTCAGAGGGCACAGTGACAGTGACTGTATTACATCATGTGGTCATGTGTTCAGAGGGCACAGTGACAGTGACTGTATTACATCATGTGGTCATGTGTTCAGAGGGCACAGTGACAGTGACTGTATTACATCATGTGGTCATGTGTTCAGAGGGCACAGTGACAGTGACTGTATTACATCATGTGGTCATGTGTTCAGAGGGCACAGTGACAGTGACTGTATTACATCATGTGGTCATGTGTTCAGAGGGCACAGTGACAGTGACTGTATTACATCATGTGGTCATGTGTTCAGAGGGCACAGTGACAGTGACTGTATTACATCAGTGCCAGTGGGGTGCAGTAGAGGAAGGACCTATGACACATACAGAGAGATGCACACACACACACACATACAGAGAGACACCACACACACACAGAGATACAGAGAGACACACACACACACAGAAACTGACACACACGATTGATCAACCTTACAGAAAGCACGACTCAATCCAATGTCATCTCCAATTACTCTTGTGACATATGTGCCCATAGTAGTTACACACCATTACCTTCGAGGGCTCTCTCGCACACACACTCACACCCCCAGAACACACACACAACTATGCCCCTCCACCACACACACTCCCTGTAGCTCAACACTGCAGTGTTAGCCTCCCTGCAGTTCAACATTGCGGTACCCCAGCTCTCAGGAACTGAAAGCAGGAAGATGAAGAAAGTGAGGAGGAAAGAGAGAAAGGAGAGGGAGCAGAGAGGAGGGATCAGGGGGAGGAGGGAGCAGAGAGAGGGAAAGATCAGGGGAAGGAGGGATCATCCCCACCATGTATAAATATCAGGAAGAAAACATGTTAAAACAAAATACATACTAACAATCATAATGCTCATAGCGTAAAAGCAAAACAATACTTAAGGAATGCTTATTAGAATGCTAATAAATAAGCAGAAAGCTATAAGGCAATGCTCTCTCTCTCTCTCTTTATTACTTATATATTACTGTCACCAACATCCCCCCTCAGCTTCTGACACTCGCCTTCCCAAAAAGACTAGTTTCTGCCCTTCTCTTCCCTTCTTGTCTTTCAGGGGGCAGCTGGAGGAGTCTCACACACAGCTGGGACCCTGGGTCTCCTTGGATTATGGTTAGGACTGGTTCTCCCTCACCCTTTAGTTGTCCTCCTGGCTTCCTTACTGAATAAAGGCGCCAGGAAAGAGAGGCTGCCTGTGAGGGTGTCAGCATGGTGTTCCAACTGCCTCATGTCCTCGTATGCCTCTCACTCTCCCACCCCCCTCTTCCTCAATCACTTTTTAACACCCCTCTCCCTCTCACCCTCTCTCTCTCTAAATAACTAGAACACAATGAAGCTCTTCACACTGACTTATCTTTCCCCTCCCACACTTTCTCTTCAAACTATCTTTCAGTCTGTCTATTCTAAGCCCTCCTCTACCTTTGTCTCTTCCCCCGCTGCTGTTCCTGCTTCCTCCCAGCTGGTAGACCGAGGCATGCTCCATCAGCAGTGAACACACAGGGGAGGCGGGACTGAAGAGCCAGGTGCTGATTGGATAAGGAGGAGGGTCAGCTGTAGTGGCTGAGGCCTTGATTGGATACAAGGGGAGACGAAGCCCTGTCCACCTTGTTTGGCCTGTTTTGCAGACGTCAAGAGAGCAGCAACAGTGAGCAAACAGCCTCTAACTGACAGCCTCTAACCCAGGGCGTCTGTCTCACCGCACAGGGCGTCTGTCTCACCGCACAGGGCGTCTGTCTCACCGCACAGGGCGTCTGTCTCACCGCACAGGGCGTCTGTCTCACCGCACAGGGCGTCTGTCTCACCGCACAGGGCGTCTGTCTCACCGCACAGGGCGTCTGTCTCACCGCACAGGGGGTCTGTCTCACCGCACAGGGGGTCTGTCTCACCGCACAGGGGGTCTGTCTCACCGCACAGGGCGTCTGTCTCACCACACAGGGCGTCTGTCTCACCACACAGGGCGTCTATATGGTAAGAGTGTGATCTTGCGTGTGTAACTTTAAGTCTGTGAACTGTACCAGACTTGTTGAGGTTAGGGTGTGTGTTTTTGTTTTTTTTTTAAGTGGAAGTACCGGCAGCAAATGTTCCTAAACAGACGCTGACTGCTGAGAAAAAGATGCAAATACCCCTTCCAGTGCCAGCACCCCCACCCTCAACCCAGTACACACACAGAACGAAGAGCATGACTCACCACACACACACACACACACACACACACACACACACACACACAGGGCCGGGTGTGTTCCTGATGCAGAGGGCTTATCTACAGCAGGTTAGAGGCTGGGGGGATAACACGCTGCATGTGAAAACTTTATCAGCTGAGCAACAGGAGCAAACTGCACTTCCTGTTACAGTGTGCATGTTACCATCTGTGGAAGGCAACAGCATGAGGGGTCTATTTCCAACGTTGGGGCAGGAGGGGAGGAGGGGGGTTTGTAGTGGACAGAAAGCACAACCTAAAAAACTGCAACAACAGTTCTGGCAATTATAATAATAATACTAACCCTGACAATACTACAACTAAACCTTTTCAGTTGCATACCTTCAAGGTAATGCAAGGTTTAAAAGGTGAACCACAATTCCATCGTTCATATATGGGAGTAGAGGTTTGACCTCCTCTGGTTTAATGCTGTTTAAAAACAACTGGAAAAAGCCACACTTAGCAAAAGTACATTCACACACAGTCAGCCACACACACATGCAAACTTCCAGACATGAGACCAGTTGTGACTTTGAAGTGACCAAAACCTCTGAAATACGATTCCTAACATTCAAACTCTGGAATGTTTATAAACCCATAAGCATTTGAACATCATATCAAACACAGCCTGCTGTCAGGGAACTCACAATAAAGACCAGAGTGTGTGTGTGGTGCACTTTGCTGCACATGTCTGTGTTTAACCACACAACAGTAGTTAAGCTAGCTGCTGAATTACATACCCCTTAACAAACCCCCCCCACCACACCCCCAATCCTCAACATAACTAAATAACATTTTGACCCAGACCTAAAAGACCTAGTCCGTGGGTAAATAGTCTCCTCTCCCTTCACCAGACCCATCCCAAGACTCAGGAACTGTCAATCAGCCATCCGGGCATAAGTAGTTTCACAACAACAACAAGACCAAACTCTCCCCACCTCAAACAGAGAAGGAATGTGCTGTGGAGATGCTGAAACAACATGGGGGGAGAGAGGGGGGCAGGAGAGGGGCTGGGAAGAGAGTGTAGGGTGGGAGAAGGGGGGCAGGGAAGAGAGTGTAGGGTGTGAGAAGGGGGGCAGGGAAGAGAGTGTAGGGTGGGAGAAGGGGGGCAGGGAAGAGAGTGTAGGGTGGGAGAAGGGGGGCAGGAGAGGGGCTGGGAAGAGAGTGTAGGGTGGGAGAAGGGGGGCTGGGAAGAGAGTGTAGGGTGGGAGAAGGGGGGCAGGAGAGGGGCAGGGAAGAGAGTGTAGGGTGGGAGAAGGGGGGCTGGGAAGAGAGTGTAGGGTGGGAGAAGGGGGGCAGGGAAGAGAGTAAAGAGGGGGGAGAAAGAAAGAGAGGAGAATGTGGAGGGCAATGTAAGAGTGTGAGTATGTGTATAGGTGTAGTCTTCAACTTTGCTATTCAGGAGTGTAGCCCAATTCCTGGGGTAGTCTGTTCTCTGGCCAGATCTGTAGCCCAACTCCTGGGGTAGTCTGTTCTCTGGCCAGATCTTATATGTGCAACGTCGTGAAGGCACCAGATACCCACTGATCTTCGGATACTTTAGTCTATATGAGATCTCTAAAGAGGATGTGATTCCATACAATGCACTGTACTTTGTATTGCTGTAGTTATTGCTATTGTTCACCACAGCTGAGATGTGGGTATTCTGCACTGTTCCTGGTGATTACAGACCATTCCTTCATTATGAACCAAAGCATCAACTAAAATAATTAAATGTAATGTATTCTGTATTGCTAATCAGCACACATCTACAGTTAGGTCCATAAATATTTGGACATTGACACAATTTATCATTTTGTCTCTGTATACCACCACAATGGATTTGAAATGAAACAATCAATATGTGCTTTAAGTGCAGACTTTCAGCTTTAATTTCAGGGTATTTACATCCAAATCAGGTGAACGGTGTAGGAATTACAACACATTTTATATGTGCCCCCCCCCTTTTTAAGGGACCAAAAATAATTGGACAAACTAACATAATCATAAATCTAATTGTCACTTTTAATACTTGGTTGCAAATCCTTTGCAGTCAATGACAGCCTGAAGTCTGGAACCCATAGACATCACCAGACGCTGGGTTTCGTTCCTGGTGATGCTCTGCCAGGCCTCTACTGCAACTGTCTTCAGTTCCTGCTTGTTCTTGGGGCATTTTCCCTTCAGTTTTGTCTTTAGCAAGTGAAATGCATGCTCAATTGGATTTAGGTCAGGTGATTCACTTGGCCATTGCAGAACATTCCACTTCTTTGCCTTAAAAAACTCTTTGGTTGCTTTCGCAGTATGCTTCGGGTCATTGTCCATCTGCACTGTGAAGCGCCGTCCTATGAGTTCTGAAGCATTTGGCTGAATGTGAGCAGATAATATTGCCAGAAACACTTCAGAATTCATCCTACTGCTTTTGTCAGCAGTCACATCATCGATAAATACAAGGGAACCAGTTCCATTGGCAGCCATACATGCCCACGCCATAACACTACCTCCACCATGCTTCACTGATGAGGTGGTATGCTTTGGATCATGAGCAGTTCCTTCCCTTCTCCATACTCTTCTCTTCCCATCATTCTGGTACAAGTTGATCTTGGTCTCATCTGTCCATAGGATGTTGTTCCAGAACTGTACAGGCTCTTTTAGATGTTTTTTGGCAAACTCTAATCTGGTCTTCCTGTTTTTGAGACTCACCAATGGTTTACATCTTGTGGTGAACCCTCTGTATTTACTCTGGTGAAGTCTTCTCTTCATTTTTGACTTTGACACAGATACGCCTACCTCCTGGAGAGTGTTCTTGATCTGGCCAACTGTTGTGAAGGGGTTTTTCTTCACCAGGGAAAGAATTCTTCTGTCATCCACCACAGTTGTTTTCCGTGGTCTTCCGGGTCTTTTGGTGTTGCTGAGCTCACCAGTGCGTTCTTTCTTTTTAAGAATGTACCAAACAGTTGATTGAGCCACACCTAATGTTTTTGCCATCTCTCTGATAGGTTTGTTTTGATTTTTCAGCCTAACGATGGCTTGCTTCACTGATGGTGACAGCTCTTTGGACTTCATATTGAGAGTTGACAGCAACAGATTCCAAACACAAATACCATACTTGAAATGAACTCTAGACCTTTTATCTGCTCCTTGTCAATGAAATAACGAACTCCCATGAGGGAATAACATACACCTGGCCATGGAACAGCTGAGCAGCCAATTGTCCAATTACTTTTGGTCCCTTAAAAAGGGGGGGGCCACATATAAAATGTATTGTAATTCCTACACCGTTCACCTGATTTGGATGTAAATACCCTGAAATTAAAGCTGAAAGTCTGCACTTAAAGCACATCTTGATTGTTTCATTTCAAATCCATTGTGGTGGTATACAGAGCTAAAATGATGAAAATTGTGTCAATGTCCAAATATTTATGGACCTAACTGTATATGCAGTCAGGTCTGCATCATACACACACCAGCACTATAGCCTTCCACTGTACTAAATTTGGTGCTTTCCAGGTCAAACTAGTCTTAAGCTGGGTTTGTGTGTGTGTGTGTGCACTTGTGTTGGCCAGCTGTCAGAAGTCAGGGGTGAAAGGGAGGGTTACAGTGTTTCCAACCTATTTAAGTGCTATTTTCGGAGGTAAAGAACAAGCTGTTATTTCCCAACTGGTCACACATTACACTCTCAGGTGAGATCAACTAGGAACACACACTGCAGGCTGTTGTTGGGTGGTACAGGGTAACTTAACCTACACGGCACACAGAACAGATCTCACAGAGTAAAAGTGAGTTATAAGTTAAAGTTGTATCTATCGCCTCTGCTCTGTGTTGTGTTAAATGCTACAATAGGAGCCCTGTCACATTTCTGTATGACGTCACATTCAGCTGTATACCTAAACCTAATGACCCCAGGTTCGCATAACTGAACCTTAACAGGTTCACAGAGATGGAGACGAGAGAGGGAGAGAAGGGGATCCGTCTGTGTATAGGTGCATTTAAGTGCTTTGGCAGGTTGTGCCCATTTTAGACTGGGTGTCTGTGTAATGTGCATGCTCAGGCAGTCTGGTCATATGGAAACAGAGAGGGTTAGGGGAGCTTTAGCAGCACAATCCCAGCTAGTCTATTCTGACTGCTACACACCTGGTAAAAGGCCTGCACTGAAGCTTCGGTCTAAGGTAGCTTGCTCCACACACAGCAGATGATGCAATAATACCCAGGTTCCTCTATATCTATCTATAAAAATAAATTATAGATGGATTTTTTTTAATCATCGTGAGTTCACAGTGATATTAACAATTACTAAGCAGATTCCATAAAATAGCAGATTCCATAAGGTACCTAAATAAGCTCATGCTATAAGCAGTTATGCTCAAGCATGCATGGATCAGAACCGTTCACGCCCGTTTTTCAATTTGAAACGGGAATATACTTCATCTTGTCCCGCACCAGCGCGTGCATTAACGCATACTTGGCCTGAGCGCGTGCACGCACGCACACACACACGCACGAAGAAATAATGGGGATGGCAGACAAAGCCGCGGAACGCCCCCTAATACAGCCAGACATACCGAAGATCTCAACCAAATTTACAACACCTACTGTCATGGGCTCGGTTTCCCCTCAATGTTTTCTAGGTTCGAATTCCAACAATGGCTCTGACACACTATTCTACAAAGCATTAGGTCTGACTAGAAATCAAACCATAAAACAAGCCAAATACGAAAGCTCTTTGGGTCGTTTTTCAGAATGTAATGTAGCTCAGTGCTAACGTTAGCCGTGTGATAAATAAGCGATGTCCAAGGTAGTGGTCAAAGAATGTGTTCGTAGCAACATCATCATAAACTATTACTCACCGACGCAGTATCAGGTTCGCGTTGGAGGTTAGGGTTAAACCGTCTGGTAGCCGAACACTTTCTCTATTCAGAAACGGTTTGGCCTTTTTTGGTGGTTCAGATTGTGGACGCGCTAGCCAGAACGATTCCAAGTCTGGCGACAGTATGTTCAAATTCAAATATAGAACATAACTACAACTGACCTTGTCTATAACAACGTTTACGTGAGCAATCCCGTTTAATCGAAATTAAACCAAACAAATGTATGGTCTTGTCTTTTCGCCACAATGCTCGCTTCCTTACTGGATAGCTGGCTATGTCCTCCTGTCTGTGCTTTTCTGTGTTCGCAGCTGTTTTAGGTAAAGCCCTCGCCCATGAAATATCTCAATGTCTCTTTAAACAACTACGTTTCCGGGGCTTGCTGAGAAATAATTAGGAGGAGGGGCTAACAGACAGCTGAGCATCTGTCATTTAGACGATTGGTTACTTAAATATCTACAAACCAACCACATATCAGTATTTACGCCCCTTTTTAAACCACAGGAAGTAAAAACAAATCTCTCAATCTGATTGGGTAATATGTTACCGACATGCACAGCCAAAACACGCCCAGTACACGTGCTAATTGTCTCCTCCCCTTCTTTGCAGCAGTCGACAAGTAAACCAGTGGAGAAGTTTAAAAATAAAATAATTATAGCTTATTTCGATGCATCACCAACCGGTTAAGAATTGTCATATCAACTATAGAAGTGAGAGAGGGAGTGTGTGAGTGCAGGTTGCAGCTTCAGACTACAATCAAAACATAACACAACTTAGGTGTCTAAAATCGATGAGATGGTATGAACATGGATATGTGTACACGTATGTGTATTGTATGTCTATGGGGTTACTAAAGTAATCATTTAATTTTTTACATGTTCTGAAAGTCCATGTCCATAATTCTAAACGTCAACTGACTTAGGCTACAGACTGTCAAACATGCCCACCAGTGAACTGCATCGTGCCAGTGGAAACCCTAACCCTAGCCTGAACACTCCCCCTTCAGTCATCATACATGATTATCCCTTATGTTACAACCAAGTTTTTCTGGTGGCTGAGTTCATGCTGACTTGCATTATGCATTTGTATGTCATTTCCATATTTTTATTTTCATATGCATCAAATACTCTGCTAAATTAATGTAAATGTAAGGTGGAATATTGACTTATTGATAATATGAAAACAAACAGGAATTACATGGAGTTCACTAAAATATGTTTGTCCACTCGTGAAAATGACTTGGACCCAAAACAAACTCTGTGGCTTGTCTATACAGTACAATGACCATGTTCAGCCAGCTGTTTCTGAATGGAGAACATTTCTCCCTGCCCTTCAAGAACATCATTCTTCACTTTATGACTTATCAAATAAATGTATAACATAAGCCTTGAGAAAATATGAGTGGCTTATCTATGCAACAAACAAACCACATCCACAAACATTTCAATGGGTAATGAAATGCTGGTTTCTTGCTGGAATTGGATCCAAAATTTACATTTACATTGATTCATTTAGCAGAACATCTTTGACTCACCCACTGTGACTGTATTGGGATTGTTGGGGTCTGGAAAGGACAGGTGGACTCTAGTGTGGTCCAGCCCAGTGTCAGGGTCCTGCCACCTGCTTAGCATGTACTGCACGGTGGCCCGGTCCCCTTCTGTTGTGGCCATGTGGGGAACTTTGGTCAGCTCCCTGACAGGCCAAACGCAGGGTGGATGCCACACACACAGAGGTAGAGGTGAATGAGTTATAACCGGTTATTGTAGAGTTCCTATAAATCAGCTCCAACATTATAGAACCTGCCAGCACATTTCATGGGCAGATCTGACAAGCACTATAGAGATTTATGTCAGATTTCTCATAAAAGACAAAAGTAATGTCAACAACAGAATTAAAATTAACAATTGTTTAAAGTGAAAATAGAAACAAAGGTTGATATTTTCAAAGCCTAAAACGTTGTATAACAGAAATGTTTTCAATACTCTGGACAAGGATACTCATGACATCTGAATTCACTTGACCACTACTATCCTGACCCTGGCTTTCCTGACACCTGACTCTCCTGACCCCTGACCTACCTGAGGTTTTCCTGGATCTCCATGTTGTCCACCTCAGAGATGAACCTCTGGATGAGGTCCTCGTCTACATCCCTCGACAGATCCTGGACCCAAGACGGCGTAGAGTCGCTCTGCTGGTGCCCCAACAGGATCCCCACTGCCTGTGTCACTGCCACACACACAGCCCCCCAACCAGAACCTTCTTAAGCATTTTGACTAGTCTCCCACTCTACTCTTACCGTCAACATAGACAGACTTAGTGTTTGAGATGAGCCTCTTTCTAAGTTTCAAATGGTCAGTGGAAACTTCAGCACATCATACAGATCTGTCACCTTCACTGTCACACAAGCAGGGTTGTGTGGGAGACTGCCTCATACAGGAGGACAGTCCCTCAGTAAAGTTGACTGATTAATGTTTTGCAGATGGGATGAACTTTATCCCTTGGCACAAACACTCCCACACTTTCCTGGACATAAAATTATCCTCTTTATTTTAAACAACTCTATCATAAACACACACACTAGCAACTTTTCTAAAACATTTTGCCAAAATGTGGATGATAAAAATGTACAGTAAATCAGATTCATAAGCTTCCACATACCCTGTCTCTACCTTTCCTTCCACATACCCTGTCTCTACCTTTCCTTCCACATACCCTGTCTCTACCTTTCCTTCCACATACCCTGTCTCTACCTTTCCTTCCACATACCCTGTCTCTACCTTTCCTTCCACATACCCTGTCTCTACCTTTCCTTCCACATACCCTGTCTCTACCTTTCCTTCCCCAGCCACTGGCCTTCTGTTGTGAACAAAATGTCTGTATGACGTTTCTCTTATCAACACATTCAGAATTAAGTGTGAAATTGGTCACCCCAAATGTAACGAAATGTAATAAGCTTTCGAAAAGTAGTGCCCTCTAGTGTGTACTCCGACTTCTGCTGCTAGTGTGTCGTCGCCGTCTGAAGCGGTTCAACTTCCTGTATGGGTTAGGATGTTTTCATTTAATTCAACGATGATTTGTACGTCCATCAAGTCATAGCCCGTTATCAGTGACACCGTTTTAAGTAACGGTGCATCGCAAGCTGAAAATGACAATGTCCCGGCATGCACGTCTCTTCCTAGTCCAGTTTATTTTCACTTTCATAATCAAATCTTTTTTGGGCCACCTGGCTGCTGATTGCGTATCCCGGAGTGAGACGGTAGGCTATTTATAAAATATACATTGTGCCCGCTCAATATGTTTATCTATTTCACACCAATGTTCAGTGTTAGAGTCAATAGCTTCATTAGTTAATATCAGTGTTTTAAAAGCGTTATATCGTATGAATTGAACTGATAAACTGAAATCGAAACCTGTCCAGGTCCGTTTCATTCGAAAGACTTGCTGAATGTACTAGTGTAAATATATCACAGTTGAAGTGTCGTTGACCATTCGTGATATTGTATGCCGTCTTTGGTCTCTTCTAGTTAAAGGCTTTGTGAGAGGTGTGACGGCTGGAGTGAGTGTCGGCGTCATGTTCATCGTACCTGTCCTCGTGCTCCTGCTCCTGCAACACGATGAGCTCACGTTAGCAGCGCAGCTGCCAGGACACAGCGGGATCAAGTCTCCATCCTTTGCCCCTTTGGCTACAAACGGCCAACCGTTCCCGTGGGACAGAATGAGGCTCCCAGAAACGGTTTCTCCTCTCCATTACCATCTCCTCATCCACCCTAACCTGACCACTCTGGATTTCAGTGGCTCTGTCCTCATCGAGCTGGAGGTGCACACAGACACCCACAGCATCATCCTTCACAGCAAGGACCTCCAGATATCTAGCGCTGTGCTGTTGGCAGCAGAAGGTTCCAGGCCTCTTCAGGTGCTGGAATATCCCGCCTTCCAGCAGCTAGCCCTGCTGTCTGACGCTGTGCTGACCAGGAGGGGGCACTATGAGGTGTATCTGGAGTTTGGTGCCAACTTGTCTGACAGTTTCCATGGGTTTTATAAAAGTACTTACCGCACCAGTGAGGGAGAAGTCAGGTAAAAAAAATTACAACTACATGGATGTCGTTTTAATAATTTACTATACTAATCATTCATTAGAATATATTAGAACAAAGTTTCTTCCTCCATGTCAGAGTTGTGGCGTCCACCCAGTTCGAAGCCACCAGTGCACGTGCAGCGTTCCCCTGTTTTGATGAACCTGCGTTCAAAGCCAACTACACGATCCGCATCCGGCGAGAACCCCGCCACAACGCCCTCTCCAACATGCCCATGGTAACATGTCACTGTAACAACTGCTGCTCTGAAAACAAAGCACGAGAAGATTTAAGATTTCATTCTGATCTGTCTCTCTCCATCTCATCTCTTTCTCATCTCCACCTGCATCCCTTCTCATCTACATCCCTTCTCCATCGCAGGTGAAAATGGTGGTGTTGCCAGGCGGCCTGTTGGAAGACCACTTTGACACCAGTGTGAGAATGAGCACCTACCTGGTGGCATTTATTGTGTCTGACTTCCTGTCTGTCAGCAAAACCACCCAGCACGGGGTCAAGGTGAGGAGGTCCCCACATTCACCCCCCTCCTGTTTCGCAAATATCAGAGGTTGTGCATAGTGGATAGACTGAAGAAGATAACTCATTGGAGCCTTTGACATGTGTTGCTTTGTATAAAAGCGGCTGCTAAATTAACAAAGTGCATTACTGTGGGTTAGGGCATTAGGGTTAGGGCATTACAAGGACCAGGCCAGGACTGGACTTCATACATACTGTTGTTTTCTAACCTCACATTATTCTGCTAGATTTCAGTATATGCTGTACCAGACAAGATTGACCAGACTTCATTTGCTCTCGACGCTGCAGTCAAGCTGCTGGACTTCTATGACGACTACTTTGACATCCCCTACCCTCTTCCCAAGCAAGGTGTCTGCAAGTAGCACCCAGTAAAATGCATAGTATAATTATACTACCGTATTTTCCGCACTATAGGGCGCACTGGATTATAAGGCGCACTGTCAATGAATTGTCTATTTTCAATCATCATATATAAAGCGCACCGGACTATAAGGCGCATTAAGCGAAACAAATCCATATTATGGTGAAGCACAGTATGTATTACTCTGCGACGCTCCTGACTACGGTAGCCGTAATGGTGCAAGCGGTGCAGCTTTGTAGTTTACCAAAGTCGTACTAAAACATTTTGACAGAGCGCCGTGTACCACACAAAATCGCTTCGAGGTCAGTAAGCACAACCAGAATTAATCCATATATAAGGCGCTCCGGATTATAAAGCGCACTGTCGTTTTTTGAGAAAATTAAAGGCTTTTAAGTGCGCCTTATAGTCCGGAAAGTACGGTATATACTATCTAGTGTTTAAGTATAACAATACTACCCAGTATGTAAGTATTCATAGTAGTCCCTTGCTTTCCAGTAATAGTTTGTCAAAAAGGTTTATAAAGGTTTTGTGTTTGACTGTTGAAATCACTCATTGACTTGTTTTTGGTAAATAATGTTAAAACTGTAGCACTGAGGAAAATTGAGATTTCCTTGACAATGAAGACAACACTATAAATCAAATATATGCTGATATTAAAATAGCTTGTTGACGCTGTCTCTACAGACCTGGTGGCCATCCCAGACTTCCAGTCTGGAGCGATGGAGAACTGGGGTCTGACCACCTATCGAGAGTCAGGCCTCCTCTTCCACCCCAACAAGTCCTCCGCCTCCGACAAACTGGGCATCACCATGGTGATTGCCCATGAGCTGGCCCACCAGGTAACAGGGGTCCTGTCTGCTCACCTGATGTCACCCTTCAACCACCACATCTTAGATACACAATGTTAATGCCTGCATCTTAGATACTACACAATGTTAATGCCTGCATCTTAGATACTACATAATGTTAATGCCTGAAAGTGCAGGGCCTTGGTCTCAGAAGGACTTTCATGGTTGAATAAAGGGTAATATATATATTTTAACCGTGCCTGGTAACTGAGATGTGGCAACTCTGACCACCGAAATACTGTTCTGAGCTGACCGGTTCTGTTGCATTTTCTATTTATGTTGCTTTGGATGCTAAATTAATGAATGACAAATGTAATGTAACATGTATGTTTAAGTTAATATAAATGGTGCCAGTGTTCTAACTGAGGCTGTCCTCCACTTGCCCTGACCAGTGGTTTGGTAACCTGGTGACCATGCAGTGGTGGAACGACCTCTGGCTGAACGAAGGCTTCGCTAAGTTCATGGAGTTTGTGTCTGTCAATGTCACCAACCCAGAGCTACAAGTGGTGAGAGATCCATAACTAGGCTGAATGTAACTCTGGTATGAAGCACACATACCTCACTTGCCTGTCTCTTAATATTCTCCCCCTCTCTCCCCCTCTCTCCCTCTCTCTCTCTCCGCTGTCAGGATGACTTCTTCTTGGGGAAGTGTTTTGAGGCTATGGAGGTGGATTCTCTAAGCTCTTCACACCCTGTCTCCTCTCCTGTGGAGAACCCCACCCAGATCCAGGAGATGTTTGACGACGTGTCGTACGACAAGGTCCGCCTCCCCATCCACCTCCCGTCAGGTCAGACTGTCCATGCAGGCCTTCTAACCCTAACCCATCCACGTCAGGTCAGACTGTCCATGCAGGCCTTCTAACCCTAACCCATCCACGTCAGGTCAGACTGTCCATGCAGGCCTTCTAACACTAACCTCCCATCAGGTCAGACTGTCCATGCAGGCCTTCTAACACTAACCTCCCATCAGGTCAGACTGTCCATGCAGGCCTTCTAACCCTAACCCATCCACGTCAGGTCAGACTGTCCATGCAGGCCTTCTAACCCTAACCCATCCACGTCAAGTCAGACTGTCCATGCAGGCCTTCTAACCCTAACCCATCCACCTCCCATCAGGTCAGACTGTCCATGCAGGCCTTCTAACACTAACCTCCCGTCAGGTCAGACTGTCCATGCAGGCCTTCTAACACTAACCTCCCGTCAGGTCAGACTGTCCATGCAGGCCTTCTAACACTAACCTCCCGTCAGGTCAGACTGTCCATGCAGGCCTTCTAACACTAACCTCCCATCAGGTCAGACTGTCCATGCAGGCCTTCTAACACTAACCTCCCGTCAGGTCAGACTGTCCATGCAGGCCTTCTAACACTAACCTCCCGTCAGGTCAGACTGTCCATGCAGGCCTTCTAACACTAACCTCCCATCAGGTCAGACTGTCCATGCAGGCCTTCTAACACTAACCTCCCGTCAGGTCAGACTGTCCATGCAGGCCTTCTAACACTAACCTCCCATCAGGTCAGACTGTCCATGCAGGCCTTCTAACACTAACCTCCCATCAGGTCAGACTGTCCATGCAGGCCTTCTAACACTAACCTCCCATCAGGTCAGACTGTCCATGCAGGCCTTCTAACACTAACCTCCCATCAGGTCAGACTGTCCATGCAGGCCTTCTAACACTAACCTCCCATCAGGTCAGACTGTCCATGCAGGCCTTCTAACACTAACCTCCCATCAGGTCAGACTGTCCATGCAGGCCTTCTCCACATCTGTGCCACTGTGTTTCCAGGGCGCCTGTATCCTGAACATGCTGAGAGACTTCCTGACGGCTGAGGCCTTTAAGATCGGCATTGTTCGCTACCTCAGACGCTACAGCTTCCAGAACACTGTCAACAGCCACCTGTGGGAAAGCCTGAGCAACGTGAGTGTGTTTGCTCACCTCTTGGCTCTGGTGGTGTCTTATGGTTCTGTACTGATGTAACTGAGCTCCACAGATCTGCCAGGGGGATGATCTGGATGAAGGCCGGCTGAAAGGAGAGTTTTGCTCCCAGGCCCAGCGCCAGTCTGATGCGTCTGTAAGTGAACGTGGCTCCCAGGAGATTCTTCAACATAGGTTTTTGACCCGTATACGGTGCTGTCAGTGTACTTCAACACAGGTTTCTATATTGTTTGGCTACTGTGTGTGTAGAAGTGGTACTCTGAGGACGAGCTGGATGTGAAGACCATCATGGACACCTGGACCCTGCAGGAGGGCTTCCCCCTAGTCACGGTGGAGGTCAGGGGTCGTGAGGTCACACTGAGCCAGGAGCGCTACCTCAAGACTGACGATCCTTCCCTCACAGAGGGGTACGTTCCCTGACTGAGAATCCTGCTGCATACCAGGAAGGGGTTAGGTCCAGTACTGTTACATACTGGGAATGTGTCACACTGGCTGTCTGACCTTGCAAGCATGCTTAGTTTTTGCCACCAATATGTAATTTTAGGAGAGGATTTCTGTGCTGTTATCGTTATGTAATGCTGCAGGTTAATGGTCATAGTGTTGGTCACGTGTCCTCCATAGCTTCCTGTGGCAGGTCCCGCTGACCTACATCACCAGCGCCTCCAGCACCATCCAACGCTTCCTACTCAAGACCAAGACTGGTGAGTTTCAGACAAGGTCAGGAGGAGGTCAGAGGTCAGACTTGAGTAAACAATCCAAGGTGCTTCCTGTCCCCAGCTGTGCTGTACCTGCCAGAGGAGGTGGACTGGGTGAAGTTCAACGTGGACATGAGCGGTTACTACATGGTGCACTACGAGGGCCGGGGCTGGAGCGCCCTCACCCAGCTGCTCAGGCACAACCACACCGCCCTCAGCAGCAATGACCGCGCCAGCCTCATCAACAACGCCTTCCAGCTCGTCAGGTCAGCCATTAGTCAGGATCTGGAGAGAGCTTGTCTCTTAACTGGACAGGAAGGATGATTTCAGTTGAATACTTTTTTGACTGTCTGGACTAGAGGTCACCTCATATGACCTCTAGTCAAAACTGACAGACAAATAGCATTCCTAAACTTCATCCATGTCCAGACAGTCAAAAAAGTATTCAACTGAAATCATCCTTCCTGTCCAGTTAATAGACAAGCTATGAGGTGACCTGAGGTGCCTGTTTCCTGAGGTTCATGTAAGATCATTACAAAGGATATTCTTGCATACAGGTTAAAACCAAATATTTTGTCAATGTATCAATAGTGTATTGATATCAAATGATAAGATTGTGACCTTGTGTCCCTCCAGTGTGCAGCGTGGGGAAGGGTTGGAAGTGGTGTGGGGTTAGAGTTAGGATTAGGTGGGATGTATGGTAACCCTAACCCTGCTCTCAGCGTGGGGAAGGGTTGGAAGTGGTGTGGGGTTAGAGTTAGGATTAGGTGGGATGTATGGTAACCCTAACCCTGCTCTCAGCGTGGGGAAGGGTTGGAAGTGGTGTGGGGTTAGAGTTAGGATTAGGTGGGATGTATGGTAACCCTAACCCTGCTCTCAGCGTGGGGAAGGGTTGGAAATGGTGTGGGGTTAGAGTTAGGATTAGGTGGGATGTATGGTAACCCTAACCGTGCTCTCAGCGTGGGGAAGGGTTGGAAGTGGTGTGGGGTTAGAGTTAGGATTAGGTGGGATGTATGGTAACCCTAACCCTGCTCTCAGCGTGGGGAAGGGTTGGAAATGGTGTGGGGTTAGAGTTAGGATTAGGTGGGATGTATGGTAACCCTAACCGTGCTCTCAGCGTGGGGAAGGTGAGTCTGGACGTGGCCCTGGAGTTGTCGCTCTACCTGTCAAAGGAGACGGAGATCATGCCTGTCACCCAGGGTCTGGGGGAGCTAGTGCCCATCTACAAGCTGATGGAGAAGAGAAACATGCTGGACCTGGAGAATCAGATGAAGGTACGGATGGGGTCTAAGACTGTGTACAGTGTGTGTGGGGGTGAGAGAGAGAGATAGACTGTGTACAGTGTGTGTGGGGGTGAGAGAGAGAGAGGTGTTAGCAGCAACATACCTTTTTCCCAGGGCTACATAGTGGAGCTGTTCCAGGAGCTGATTGATCGTCAGACATGGAGCGACGAGGGCTCCGTCTCCCAACGCGTGCTGAGGAGCTACCTGCTGCTGTTTGCCTGCGTCAGGAACCACCCCCCTTGCGTCGCTACGGCATCACGGCTCTTCACCCGCTGGAGGGAGTCTGACGGCAACATGAGGTTAGAAGTCACCAAGCATCTCACCTCTCGTCACTGACCTTGGAGTTTTAGGCCCAATCCCAATATCCCCCCTGAACCCCAAACACTCACAGACTTACTTGACGTCACATGGTTAGTGGTTGAATGCAAGAGGCTGCAAGGGATCAAAATGCTGTAATTAGGAATGGGACAGCACTTTGTGGCAGTATCGGCAAAATAGTAATGTTGTTGGATCAAATCTGATGAAAGCACATCAAAGGACAAACTACACACAGCTCTGGCTATATTAACCATCAGTGAGTTGTGTTTAAAGTTACATGTTAACTTTTATTTCTGACTATGTTTACTTCAGCGTTGGTTGCTCCATCAATGATTGTTCGTTTACCGTTCTTCTTGTCTTATGAGGCGGGTTTGCCGGGACCTTTCTCTCGCTACCGGGTGTTCCTGGTAACCCTTGTGCTTCACGTTACAACGCTGTGAATTGTGGGCAATTCCCTTAGGCAAAGTCTGCAAAAATGCAGACTTACGAAAAGGGTGCATAAAGGGCTCAAAATGCCTGAGAAAAAACCCTGCACCTCAAAGTCTGTGAGGGTGGACATTGGGATTGTGCCTTAGTTAGCAGACAATAAAACTGTTTTGACCCTTCCCAGCCTCCCTAGTGACGTCAGCATGGCAGTGTTTGCCATCGGCGCCCGTACTCCAGATGGCTGGGACTTCCTGTTTGAGAAGTACCGGCAGTCTATGCACACCTCTCTGAAGAGCCGTATCAAGTCAGCCCTGACCATCAGCCCTCTGCAGGACAAGCTACAGTGGTGAGTTGATACACGATGGAGACAGAAGACAACTTACATGTTTCACTCTGAAAGCATTTGCTGTAAACCTGACAAGATCTCCTCCTTGCTCCTCCTCTCCCAGGGTGATGGAGCAGAGTCTCTCAGGAGAGGTGATGAAGACTCAGGACCTTCCTCACGTGGTCATCTCCATCAGCAGGAACCCCAGAGGCTTTGCACTGGCCTGGGACTTCCTCCGACACAACTGGCTCTCGCTGATCAGGAAGTACGAACACATAGACTGTCCCTGGTCAGGAAGTACGAACACCTAGACTGTCCCTGGTCAGAGGTATAAACACCTAGACTGTCCCTGGTCAGAGGTATAAACACCTAGACTGTCCCTGGTCAGGAAGTACGAACACTAGACTGTCCCTGGTCAGAGGTATAAACACCTAGACTGTCCCTGGTCAGAGGTACAAACACCTAGACTGTCCCTGGTCAGAGGTACAAACACCTAGACAGTCCCTGGTCAGAGGTACAAACACCTAGACTGTCCCTGGTCAGAGGTACAAACACCTAGACTGTCCTTGGTCAGAGGTATAAACACCTAGACTATCCCTGGTCAGGAAGTATGAACATATTGACTCACTCTCCCCAAAGCCTCTGTTGCTGCTGTCAGTTTTTGCAGGTTGTGTTGTTGTGAGGATTCATCATGTGACCCTTAACTCATGACCTTCCTCATTAGGTTTGACCTGGGCTCTCATTCTATTGCTGGAATGGTGAATGGAGTGACAAACCAGTACTCCACCAGGGAGAAGCTGGAGGAGGTAGGTTTGGAGACAGACCTGTATTTAGTAAATAGAAGGATTTGTTGTGTCTGAGTCAAAAATGTAAGTATTTATACTTAACTTGTGTGTGCGTTGTGGTGCATTTGTGCTCTCCTCAGGTGCATAGCTTCTTCGGAGGTCTGACTGAGGAGACGGGGGCGAGTCTGAGGTGCATCCAGCAGACCAGCGAGACAATCCAGGAGAACATCCGCTGGATGGACAGACACCTGCCTCTGCTGCAGGCCTGGCTGAACCGACGCAACCCCGGCCCCGGACCCAGCTCCACCCCAGCACCACAGAGACATGTGGACTTATAGTGGGCTCTTAGACTAAAATCAAATGGGTCTGACAGAGTATCTTTGGTAAAACGCTGAAAATCGTTGCGAGATGTCTCTTCTGAAACAGCCCAGACTGAGAGTCAGCTGATAGTCTGGGTTAGTTACCAGTCCCCTCTCCAGTTCAGAGCTCTGCACCACTAACAAACGTGTGGTTTGTCAAACTAGTTTAATCCATATCAAATTATTAAAAAGTGACAATGCTGACAATACCCTTCTCCACCACTTTTTAAACTTTTGCCATCCAGCTTACTACTGTTTGCAGTGTTTCAGGGATGTATTTGTGGCTCTAGGTGTGATATGTGAGGTGTTTTTTGTGTGTGTGCCTTCCTTAGTGACCTGCCTGCTTCCTGGAGAATCTCAGGGGATTTCCTAAGATGTTAGTTGCCTGGGTAACTGGTCTCTAGAGAAGCAGATCACAGGGCTGCAGTTCTGCTTTAGTTTATGAAGAATAACTAACTCCAAGATCCGCCTTTTTAGGTGTTAGAGGCAAGTCAGAAATGTATTTCATACCATCATTCCATAATTGAAAATATGTTTGTGTCATTTTGTGATGAATGAAAATAAAGCCCTAGTTGAGATGTGGTCATAGTACATGAAGATGCCAGACAGACACGAAAGCAACCAGTTTGAAAAAGAGCTCAACCAGTTTAGACTTGCACACAGCATTTAGAAAAAGAGCTCAACCAGTTTAGACTTGCACACAGCATTTAAAAAAAGAGCTCAACCAGTTAAGACTTGCACACAGCATTTAGAAAAAGAGCTCAACCTGTTTAGACTTGCACACAGCATTTAATAAAGAGCTCAACCAGTTTAGACTTGCACACAGCATTTAGAAAAATAGCTCAAGTTTATTGTCAAGGTTTGGTCCATTGTCCTGATACTAGAGCTTTAACACTAACAACACTTTAAACAGGAAACATCAACATACTTTAAAAGGCCAAATTACTGACACTTCCTGAGTCACAAGAATGTTAGTCTCCGTTGACACAAGAGGAAACATCTACTTGAAAATAGACTGAAAAGGTTCCATGAAATACTGGCAGAGTTGGAAACACACCTCTTGTAATGCAGAGAAGTCTGACGTATCTAAACCCAACCCCATCTATAGTCTCTAAGGAAACACTTTCTGCAGCTGCCCACCTGTGGTACACTCAAATCTGCTCTCCACTTTTAGCAGGAAGAGTTACGATCACACATTTACCAGGAGTTAAGCTTCCTCAGATACACAAGTCTGGGGTCTCAAACACCAGGGTTGGGGCTCAAATCTGCTCTCGAGGACAAGCAGGTGCTGACTCAGAGCAGAAAAGCATGTGGCTGCAGTTCGACCTGCTGCCCTCAGGGGGCGCTGTGTGAGTGGATGCAGGAGGGGCAGCAGTGCAGGGTGTCATGGATGAACAGATCACACTCCACACAGAACACACTGTTGCACACAGGGCAGGTGAACACCTGCACACAGGAACAGAGAAGAGAGTGATACCAAGAGAACGAGAAAGATAAAAAACGGTAATGTGATTGTCATCGAGATACAACAATTTGGTGTGTGAAGGTGATTGGGTTAAACTGTCCTGCATGTTTGGTGTGTGAAGGTGATTGGGTTAAACTGTCCTGCATGTTTGGTGTGTGAAGGTGATTGGGTTAAACTGTCCTGCATGTTTGGTGTGTGAAGGTGATTGGGTTAAACTGTCCTGCATGTTTGGTGTGTGAAGGTGATTGGGTTAAACTGTCCTGCATGTTTGGTGTGTGAAGGTGATTGGGTTAAACTGTCCTGCATGTTTGGTGTGTGAAGGTGATTGGGTTAAACTGTCCTGCATGTTTGGTGTGTGAAGGTGATTGGGTTAAACTGTCCTGCATGTTTGGTGTGTGAAGGTGATTGGGTTAAACTGTCCTGCATGTTTGGTGTGTGAAGGTGATTGGGTTAAACTGTCCTGCATGTTTGGTGTGTGAAGGTGATTGGGTTAAACTGTCCTGCATGTTTGGTGTGTGAAGGTGATTGGGTTAAACTGTCCTGCATGTTTGGTGTGTGAAGGTGATAAGGTGATTGGGGTTAAACTTACACTTTTATCTTTCAGCTCCCCTTGGCACGCGTGGCAGAACCTGAAACAGTAGAGCAGGTGTAAAGACTGGGGGTTAGGGGTGCATATTAGAAGGGTTAGGGGTGTATAGTAGAAGGGTTAGGGTTAGGGGTGTATAGTAGAAGGAGAACGTGTTAGTGTGGTGTGTCCCACCTCTCTCCTCCATGCTGTAGGGGACCCTCCTGGAAGGTGTTCATGGGGAACAGGTGGTGGAAGGAGCGGGCCAGGTGAGGGGCAGAGACCAGCGTCAACCCTGAGGAACACTGCACCATCACAAGCTGCTGGTTCACTCACTCTCACACACACACACACACACACACACACACACACTCTCTAACACTAACCTAACCCTACCACACACTCTGCACTACACAGGAAGCTCTGTGTAGAACATATCACACACTCTGCACTCCACAGGAATCTCTGTGTAGAAACATACCACACACACTGCACTCCACAGGAATCTCTGTGTAGAAACATACCACACACTCTGCACTCCACAGGAATCTCTGTGTAGAACATACCACACACTCTGCACTCCACAGGAAGCTCTGTGTAGAACATACCACACACTCTGCACTCCACAGGAAGCTCTGTGTAGAAACATACCACACACTCTGCACTCCACAGGAAGCTCTGTGTAGAAACATACCACACACTCTGCACTCCACAGGAAGCTCTGTGTAGAAACATACCACACACTCTGCACTCCACAGGAAGCTCTGTGTAGGAACATACCACACACTGCACTCCACAGGAAGCTCTGTGTAGAATACCACACACTCTGCACTCCACAGAAAGCTCTGTGTAGAACATACCACACACTCTGCACTCCACAGGAAGCTCTGTGTAGAAACATACCACACACTCTGCACTCCACAGGAATCTCTGTGTAGAAACATACCACACACTCTGCACTCCACAGGAATCTCTGTGTAGAACATACCACACACTCTGCACTCCACAGGAAGCTCTGTGTAGAACATACCACACACTCTGCACTCCACAGGAAGCTCTGTGTAGAAACATACCACACACTCTGCACTCCACAGGAAGCTCTGTGTAGAAACATACCACACACTCTGCACTCCACAGGAAGCTCTGTGTAGGAACATACCACACACTGCACTCCACAGGAAGCTCTGTGTAGAATACCACACACTCTGCACTCCACAGAAAGCTCTGTGTAGAACATACCACACACTCTGCACTCCACAGGAAGCTCTGTGTAGAAACATACCACACACTCTGCACTCCACAGGAAGCTCTGTGTAGAAACATACCACACACACTGCACTCCACAGGAATCTCTGTGTAGAACATACCACACACTCTGCACTCCACAGGAAGCTCTGTGTAGAACATACCACACACTCTGCACTCCACAGGAAGCTCTGTGTAGAAACATACCACACACTCTGCACTCCACAGGAAGCTCTGTGTAGAAACATACCACACACTCTGCACTCCACAGGAAGCTCTGTGTTGAAACATACCACACACTCTGCACTCCACAGGAAGCTCTGTGTAGGAACATACCACACACTCTGCACTCCACAGGAAGCTCTGTGTAGAATACCACACACTCTGCACTCCACAGAAAGCTCTGTGTAGAACATACCACACACTCTGCACTCCACAGGAAGCTCTGTGTAGAAACATACCACACACTCTGCACTCCACAGGAAGCTCTGTGTAGAAACATACCACACACTCTGCACTCCACAGGAAGCTCTGTGTAGAACATACCACACACTCTGCACTCCACAGGAAGCTCTGTGTAGAAACATACCACACACTCTGCACTCCACAGGAAGCTCTGTGTAGAAACATACCACACACTCTGCACTCCACAGGAAGCTCTGTGTAGAACATACCACACACTCTGCACTCCACAGGAAGCTCTGTGTAGAACATACCACACACTCTGCACTCCACAGGAAGCTCTGTGTAGAACATACCACACACTCTGCACTCCACAGGAAGCTCTGTGTAGAACATACCACACACTCTGCACTCCACAGGAAGCTCTGTGTAGAACATACCACACACTCTGCACTCCACAGGAAGCTCTGTGTAGAACATACCACACACTCTGCACTCCACAGGAAGCTCTGTGTAGAACATACCACACACTCTGCACTCCACAGGAAGCTCTGTGTACTTGGCGTGGCACTGAGGGCAGAAGAATCCTCCTAGAGACAGAGATGGATCACTGCTGCTGTCCAGGTGCCTAGCAACACACACACTCACTGTTAGTATACACACACATATACAAACTGCTGCTGTCCAGGTGCCTAGCAACACACACACACACACATTCACTGTTAGTATATATACACCTATACACACTGCTGCTGTCCAGGTGCCTGGCAACACACACACACTCTCTCATTGTTAGTATATACACGCTGCTGCTATCCAGGTGCCTAGCAACACACACACACACTCTCATTGTTAGTATATACACACTGCTGCTATCCAGGGGCCCGTTCTCCGTACGTCGCTAACTCAGTTAGCTGGATTTGATTGTTGACGATTTGTCATTATCTTGGATTGTTCGGTTCTTCGAAGCTCATCCTGGACTTGCTGTCATAGCAACAGGTCCGTAAGCTGGTTTATTTTATGTAAACACGAATAGATTGAGGCTTTACAAGCAGAGGTGATACAGGAAGTCTGTCACAGACATGTCTTGTCCGTTTTTACTACAGGAACCTGTTGCAGAAGGTGCAAGAATAATTAGCAGAATTTAACATGAAACCGAATTAATTGCTCATTGCGTGATAGATAGGCTCCTTAAGCACAGCGCGATATTATGCTAGCCTATACTTTTTGAGAGGATAGCCTATCGTTTTTTTGTGAGGGTGTCATTTACATAATACATTTGTTGAAACCACATCATAGGACATTAAAGATGATAAATGAAAATATGAAAGTATGAAGAAAAAAAAAAACATAGGCCTAGCTTACTGTAATAAGCGATAAAACGCGTCACTCCTCTACATTTAATTTGGTCTGCTACTTTTTGCCAGCCCTCTTTCTTGGATTTTGCAGACTTTGAGGTGTTCCCTGGCGTTCTGATAAAATCTTCAAATTCGGAGTAACCTTCGAACAAGCTGTTGCTCTGTTTCTACTATCGATACATACCCCTTTTAGACCAACGTATAACTCAATCCAGCTATACTAATCATAAACAACATGGGTGTTCGAAGAACCGAATTAGCCAGATCATGATAAGCAAGATGGTGTCATCTTGGATGTGTCATTTGATCTCGGATGTAATAAGCGACGTACGTAGAACGGGCCCCTGGTGCCTAGCAACACACACACACTCATACTGTTAGTATACACACACATATACACATTGCTGCTGTCCAGGTGCCTGGCAACACACACACACTCATACTGTTAGTATACACACACATATACACACTGCTGCTATCCAGGTGCCTAGCAACACACACTCATACTGTTAGTATACACACACATATACACACTGCTGCTGTCCAGGTGCCTGGCAACACACACACACTCTTAATATATACACACAGTAAATATATACACACATGCATACATACTAAATATATACACACACACACAGTAATGAATGATAAGATCATTGTAATGAAGCAGAACTTGTTCTACAGATTGTGACTAACAGACATCATGGGTCTACGTGCTTAAGGCATGTGTGTATGAGGTAACCCTAGGGTAACCCTAACAGACATCATGGGTCTACGTGCTTAAGGCATGTGTGTATGAGGTAACCCTAGGGTAACCCTAACAGACATCATGGGTCTACGTGCTTAAGGCATGTGTGTATGAGGTAACCCTAGGGTAACCCTAACAGACATCATGGGTCTACGTGCTTAAGGCATGTGAGTATGAGGTAACCCTAGGGTAACCCTAACAGACATCATGGGTCTACGTGCTTAAGGCATGTGTGTATGAGGTAACCCTAGGGTAACCCTAACAGACATCATGGGTCTACGTGCTTAAGGCATGTGTGTATGAGGTAACCCTAGGGTAACCCTAACAGACATCATGGGTCTACGTGCTTAAGGCATGTGTGTATGAGGTAACCCTAGGGTAACCCTAACAGACATCATGGGTCTACGTGCTTAAGGCATGTGTGTATGAGGTAACCCTAGGGTAACCCTAACAGACATCATGGGTCTACGTGCTTAAGGCATGTGTGTATGAGGTAACCCTAGGGTAACCCTAACAGACATCATGGGTCTACGTGCTTAAGGCATGTGTGTATGAGGTAACCCTAGGGTAACCCTAACAGACATCATGGGTCTACGTGCTTAAGGCATGTGTGTATGAGGTAACCCTAGGGTAACCCTAACAGACATCATGGGTCTACGTGCTTAAGGCATGTGTGTATGAGGTAACCCTAGGGTAACCCTAACAGACATCATGGGTCTACGTGCTTAAGGCATGTGTGTATGAGGTAACCCTAGGGTAACCCTAACAGACATCATGGGTCTACGTGCTTAAGGCATGTGTGTATGAGGTAACCCTAGGGTAACCCTAACAGACATCATGGGTCTACGTGCTTAAGGCATGTGTGTATGAGGTAACCCTAGGGTAACCCTAACAGACATCATGGGTCTACGTGCTTAAGGCATGTGTGTATGAGGTAACCCTAGGGTAACCCTAACAGACATCATGGGTCTACGTGCTTAAGGCATGTGTGTATGAGGTAACCCTAGGGTAACCCTAACAGACATCATGGGTCTACGTGCTTAAGGCATGTGTGTATGAGGTAACCCTAGGGTAACCCTAACAGACATCATGGGTCTACGTGCTTAAGGCATGTGTGTATGAGGTAACCCTAGGGTAACCCTAACAGACATCATGGGTCTACGTGCTTAAGGCATGTGTGTATGAGGTAACCCTAGGGTAACCCTAACAGACATCATGGGTCTACGTGCTTAAGGCATGTGTGTATGAGGTAACCCCAGGGTAACCCTAACAGACATCATGGGTCTACGTGCTTAAGGCATGTGTGTATGAGGTAACCCTAGGGTAACCCTAACAGACATCATGGGTCTACGTGCTTAAGGCATGTGTGTATGAGGTAACCCTAGGGTAACCCTAACAGACATCATGGGTCTACGTGCTTAAGGCATGTGTGTATGAGGTAACCCTAGGGTAACCCTAACAGACATCATGGGTCTACGTGCTTAAGGCATGTGTGTATGAGGTAACCCTAGGGTAACCCTAACAGACATCATGGGTCTACGTGCTTAAGGCATGTGTGTATGAGGTAACCCTAGGGTAACCCTAACAGACATCATGGGTCTACGTGCTTAAGGCATGTGTGTATGAGGTAACCCTAGGGTAACCCTAACAGACATCATGGGTCTACGTGCTTAAGGCATGTGTGTATGAGGTAACCCTAGGGTAACCCTAACAGACATCATGGGTCTACGTGCTTAAGGCATGTGTGTATGAGGTAACCCTAGGGTAACCCTAACAGACATCATGGGTCTACGTGCTTAAGGCATGTGTGTATGAGGTAACCCTAGGGTAACCCTAACAGACATCATGGGTCTACGTGCTTAAGGCATGTGTGTATGAGGTAACCCTAGGGTAACCCTAACAGACATCATGGGTCTACGTGCTTAAGGCATGTGTGTATGAGGTAACCCTAGGGTAACCCTAACAGACATCATGGGTCTACGTGCTTAAGGCATGTGTGTATGAGGTAACCCTAGGGTAACCCTAACAGACATCATGGGTCTACGTGCTTAAGGCATGTGTGTATGAGGTAACCCTAGGGTAACCCTAACAGACATCATGGGTCTACGTGCTTAAGGCATGTGTGTATGAGGTAACCCCAGGGTAACCCTAACAGACATCATGGGTCTACGTGCTTAAGGCATGTGTGCATGAGGTAACCCTAGGGTAACCCTAACAGACATCATGGGTCTACGTGCTTAAGGCATGTGTGTATGAGGTAACCCTAGGGTAACCCTAACAGACATCATGGGTCTACGTGCTTAAGGCATGTGTGTATGAGGTAACCCTAGGGTAACCCTAACAGACATCATGGGTCTACGTGCTTAAGGCATGTGTGTATGAGGTAACCCTAGGGTAACCCTAACAGACATCATGGGTCTACGTGCTTAAGGCATGTGTGTATGAGGTAACCAGGGTAACCCTAACAGACATCATGGGTCTACGTGCTTAAGGCATGTGTGTATGAGGTAACCCTAGGGTAACCCTAACAGACATCATGGGTCTACGTGCTTAAGGCATGTGTGTATGAGGTAACCCTAGGGTAACCCTAACAGACATCATGGGTCTACGTGCTTAAGGCATGTGTGTATGAGGTAACCCTAGGGTAACCCTAACAGACATCATGGGTCTACGTGCTTAAGGCATGTGTGTATGAGGTAACCCTAGGGTAACCCTAACAGACATCATGGGTCTACGTGCTTAAGGCATGTGTGTATGAGGTAACCCTAGGGTAACCCTAACAGACATCATGGGTCTACGTGCTTAAGGCATGTGTGTATGAGGTAACCAGGGTAACCCTAACAGACATCATGGGTCTACGTGCTTAAGGCATGTGTGTATGAGGTAACCAGGGTAACCCTAACAGACATCATGGGTCTACGTGCTTAAGGCATGTGTGTATGAGGTAACCAGGGTAACCCTAACAGACATCATGGGTCTACGTGCTTAAGGCATGTGTGTATGAGGTAACCCTAGGGTAACCCTAACAGACATCATGGGTCTACGTGCTTAAGGCATGTGTGTATGAGGTAACCAGGGTAACCCTAACAGACATCATGGGTCTACGTGCTTAAGGCATGTGTGTATGAGGTAACCAGGGTAACCCTAACAGACATCATGGGTCTACGTGCTTAAGGCATGTGTGTATGAGGTAACCAGGGTAACCCTAACAGACATCACCGGTGTACCTACGCCATGCTGAATGCTGGTCTGGGCTCCTGGTCAGACAGCGAGGCCATGGTATGCTGGGGGAACCCTGCCAGGGACAACAACAATCAATTATTGTATTTTATTCATACAACATATTCACAGGACACAAGCATTCTACATGCATGACTAAGCTAGGGCAAAGCCATAGCGAGAAAGAGTTGCGTCAACACAGTGTCAGGAAGCTAGGTGGTCATGTGGTCACAAAGCCGAGCGGGATGGAGAGACAGGGTTAGGGTTAGGGACTCACCGAAGCCACTGCGGAGCTCCACAGAAATAGTTTTTGGGTAACTACTGAACTAAATAATATGTGTATTGGTAGCTGAAGATGTGGGATCTCTATAATATTCATGGGTTATGGTAAACTAACTAAAAGTGTTAAGTTAAGATTGCTAGCTAATGTCCTATGCAGAGCCAGAGAAAAATTGAGTTGACGCAACTATTTGTTGTTTCTATGGCTCTGCGTTACTCATACTAGTCCCCAGTACAGTACAAATCATTTGATGCTGGGATATACAGAACAGAAATGACATGGGAGGGGGGGTGCATTTCAGGGCAGGGCTGTAGAAACTGTAGACAGGTGAGGTAGCTGCAGTCAGACAGGTGAGGTAGCTGCAGACAGACAGGTGAGATAGCGGCAGACAGACAGGTGAGATAGCGGCAGACAGGTGAGATAGCGGCAGACAGACAGGTGAGTTAGCGGCAGACAAACAGGTGAGATAGCGGCAGACAGACAGGTGAGATAGCGGCAGACAGACAGGTGAGATAGCGGCAGACAGACAGGTGAGATAGCGGCAGACAGACAGGTGAGATAGCGGCAGACAGACAGGTGAGATAGCGGCAGACAGGTGAGATAGCGGCAGACAGACAGGTGAGTTAGCGGCAGACAAACAGGTGAGTTAGCGGCAGACAAACAGGTGAGATAGCGGCAGACAGACAGGTGAGATAGCGGCAGACAGACAGGTGAGTTAGCGGCAGACAAACAGGTGAGATAGCGGCAGACAGACAGGTGAGATAGCGGCAGACAGACAGGTTAGGTAGCTGCAGACAGACAGACGAGGTAGCTGCAGACAGACAGGTGAGATAGCGGCAGACAGACAGGTGAGATAGCGGCAGACAGACAGGTGAGATAGCGGCAGACAGACAGGTGAGATAGCGGCAGACAGACAGGTGAGATAGCGGCAGACAGACAGGTGAGGTAGCTGCAGACAGACAGGTGAGGTAGCTGCAGACAGACAGGTGAGGTAGCTGCAGACAGACAGGTGAGGTAGCTGCAGACTAACCCATCCTGATGAGGGAGCACTCTGCAGAGGAGCTGGCTGGAGGAGGCTTCACGTGGAACATCAATAGCTCCTTGAAGTGGCTTTCATCCAGGATCACATGGTATGACCCTGTCACCGGGGAAACACGTGGAACCAAATTAATTGATATAGCATTTTGTTTTAGGAAAGTCACACAACAGACACTATTCTGAATTTAATTTATCACTGCATTTTTATAAATACTCCTTCCTTCTGTCCTAGTCGGTAATGTGTGTGGATGGGAAGCGTTAGGTACTAGTCCTTCCCCTTTCCCAATACTGGTTTAACTTCATCACCCTCCATGGGAACAAGCTGCTGCTTGTTGAAGCTTCTCATCACAGTGTTCTGCAGCAGAGGTGGTTCCTCACCTCCGGTTTCTCGCGTTAGCACCGTGCATACGCGCACCTCAGCAGACAGGCCGATCACAGACACACGGATCTTCAGGGACTTCAGGGTCTGACCAAACACACACACAATCACACGCACACAGACACACACACACACCAAACAGACGACATGAAGACATGAGGAAGGAAACACGAGGGAGACTAATGAAGACAAACCCTTGTAGAACACCGCAGCATCATGTGAAGAGGGGTGGAGTCTTTTACCTTGATCAGCTCGTAGATGTTTGCTGGGTCACAGGTGGTGAGGCTGCTGAAGATGATCAGAACCTCTCTGCTGGTGTGACCAGGCAGGTGTCTGCAGAGACAAAACTGGCTTAAAACAAACCAACATGTAGGTTGCACAGCATCAATGTACTGCACAGACAGACTTCGTACTTGAGGGTCTGCATCGCCAGAGTGAGTGAGTTGTAGAGAGACGGCTCTCCAACACAGGTCGAGTCCAGCGCTTTCTTCAGGGCTGCAACATGCTTCTTTGGGTTGCCTAGGGGACAGAGCAACACAATGAACAAACCTGTTCTGGTCTTGTCCTGAGCATTGCTGTTATTCTGTTCTCCTCTCCCCCTCTTTCTCTCCTTCTAGTCCCTCTCTCTCTCCCCTTCCTCTCTTTACTCTTTACCCCCTACTCTCCCTCTCTCTCTCCCCTCCACCCTCCCTCTCTGAATATGAACCAGTATCCATCAGCTGACAGCTGCATGTGTCTGAGGAGACTGAGGAGACTCACCTGCCAGATCTGTCAGCTTCTCTGCCCTTTTATTCTTGGTGGTGATGATGCCAACCTAAATACAACCACAAGTCATGAAAAGGAAAGTTGTCTCAATGGGTCACATTCAAAGGTTTGACTGAAGGGGTGGGCACAGCAGACACTTGCCTGGCTGATAGGGTTCTGGTCAAAGTACTCCTCCACAAAAAACTCAATCAGCTGCAAAGTAGAAGAGGAGTCAGTTTACCAGTCAGTCTATCAATACATCAACTATACAAATGGTCTCCATTATTATCGTAGCCTTACACTGGGATCAATATTATTGTCTTCATGTATCCTTACCTTGAGGGTGGAGGTGAGCTACAGTCAGGTCCATAAATATTTCGACATTGACACAATTTTCATCATTTTGGCTCTGTATACCACCACAATGGATTTGAAATGAAACAATCAATATGTGCTTTAAGTGCAGACTTTCAGCTTTAATTTCAGGGTATTTACATCCAAATCAGGTGAACGGTGTAGGAATTACAACACATTTTATATGTGGCCCCCCCCTTTTTAAGGGACCAAAAATAATTGGACAAACTAACATAATCATAAATCTAATTGTCACTTTTAATACTTGGTTGCAAATCCTTTGCAGTCAATGACAGCCTTTAGTCTGGAACCCATAGACATCACCAGACGCTGGGTTTCGTCCCTGGTGATGCTCTGCCAGGCCTCTACTGCAACTGTCTTCAGTTCCTGCTTGTTCTTGGGGCATTTTCCCTTCAGTTTTGTCTTTAGCAAGTGAAACGCATGCTCAATTGGATTTAGGTCAGGTGATTCACTTGGCCATTGCAGAACATTCCACTTCTTTGCCTTAAAAAACTCTTTGGTTGCTTTCGCAGTATGCTTCGGGTCATTGTCCATCTGCACTGTGAAGCACCGTCCTATGAGTTCTGAAGCATTTGGCTGAATCTGAGCAGATAATATTGCCAGAAACACTTCAGAATTCATCCCACTGCTTTTGTCAGCAGTCACATCATCGATAAATACAAGGGAACCAGTTCCATTGGCAGCCATACATGCCCACGCCATAACACTACCTCCACCATGCTTCACTGATGAGGTGGTATGCTTTGGATCATGAGCAGTTCCTTCCCTTCTCCATACTCTTCTCTTCCCATCATTCTGGTACAAGTTGATCTTGGTCTCATCTGTCCATAGGATGTTGTTCCAGAACTGTACAGGCTCTTTTAGATGTTTTTTGGCAAACTCTAATCTGGTCTTCCTGTTTTTGAGACTCACCAATGGTTTACATCTTGTGGTGAACCCTCTGTATTTACTCTGGTGAAGTCTTCTCTTAATTGTTGACTTTGACACAGATACGCCTACCTCCTGGAGAGTGTTCTTGATCTGGCCAACTGTTGTGAAGGGGTTTTTCTTCACCAGGGAAAGAATTCTTCTGTCATCCACCACAGTTGTTTTCCGTGGTCTTCCGGGTCTTTTGGTGTTGCTGAGCTCACCAGTGCGTTCTTTCTTTTTAAGAATGTACCAAACAGTTGATTTGGCCACACCTAATGTTTTTGCTATCTCTCTGATAGGTTTGTTTTGATTTTTCAGCCTAACGATGGCTTGCTTCACTGATGGTGACAGCTCTTTGGACTTCATATTGAGAGTTGACAGCAACAGATTCCAAACACAAATACCATACTTGAAATGAACTCTAGACCTTTTATCTGCTCCTTGTCAATGAAATAACGAACTCCCTTTATGAGGGAATAACATACACCTGGCCATGGAACAGCTGAGCAGCCAATTGTCCAATTACTTTTGGTCCCTTAAAAAGGGGGGGGCCACATATCAAATGTGTTGTAATTCCTACACCGTTCACCTGATTTGGATGTAAATACCCTGAAATTAAAGCTGAAAGTCTGCACTTTAAGCACATCTTGATTGTTTCATTTCAAATCCATTGTGGTGGTATACAGAGCCAAAATGATGAAAATTGTGTCAATGTCCAAATATTTATGGACCTGACTGTATATACCTTGAGGGTGGACGTGAGCTATATACCTTGAGGGTGGAGGTGAGCTATATACCTTGAGGGTGGAGGTGAGCCTGTTGGGTTTCAGGTCCTGGTCCTCCATGGTTCTTGAGGTGTCAATTACCACATACAGGTGCCTCATCTTGGAAGCACAATCACATGTCATGATGTTGGAAATAAGTCTAAAGTAAGAGAGGTCAACCCACTCTAACCCTCACACTCTACAGCATACACCATCTCATAACGATGGACAGGGAGACAGAAAGTGACATGAAATCATGAGGAAAAAACACAAAGCCAACCTGTCAAACTCACCATCCCAAGGCGCACCTGTCCATGACTCTCAAACACCCTGTGTGGATACAATGCCAGGAGATTAACTTTAAGGTAAATAAAACGACATTAACATGTTTACATTCTATTTAATTAGCTGACGTCATATCCAAAGTGACATCAAAATAGTGCATGAAGATAGTACAGCAGAAGATCAAGGATCAGAAGTAGACAGTTCTAACTTCTTCTAGTCAGAATCAAGGAGGTATTTCCTAGGCTCAGTTACCACATCTCAGCTGTCAGACAGTGCAACAACAACATCAAACAATAAGAGAGGAATCTCTCCTCCAACAGACACACCTTTTCCTTTTGGCCTGGAAGAGGATGTCTTCCACGGTGGCTTTGAGAGACCCCGACTCATCCTCCTTGAGCACTTCCCTGTGAGCGAGACAGAACACACAACAACAAGCTAATGATGTCAGTCGGCCAACACAACAGGCTGATGATCAGTGTTATACAATGACAATGGTGGTGGTGGTGGTGGGGTCAGCAGGCCAACAACAACAGGCTGATGGTTCTGCAAGGTGGGGGAGACATGCGTCCCAGTAAACAGAGACTCACCATGTCCGCTCGTATCCTCCCTCCCAGCGTTTAGCTCTCTCTGGCTCCTCATCCATGACAGGGGTTCCCTTTCTTCTGCCGGACACTGACGGTAACTATCTGCAGTCGAAGAAAATTCTTTCTACGGGATTAATACGTGGACATGAATTTGTAACAGATAGTTAAATAGATACGATAGCTAGTTCTAAAACTAAACAAGACGCCGAAACTTACAAACAAGAACTGGGAAATTATATTCGACTGCTTGTTTACCAAATCAGCGTATATATATATATTCACGCTAGACTCTTGTTTCCAATGGAACAAAAAAAATCGCAAAATCTCACAAGGTTAGCCTATCTTTCGTCTTCCATGCTCTAGACTAAAAACCTGCCCGGTGCAGTGAAAGACTGGTCCTCCGGATACATGCTTCGCACACGGAGTTCCGCATTTAATATTTTGTTACCAACTTATAATTCATTAAATATTATTATCTATGTTACTGTATAGGAATAATAGTAAATGTAATATACATCTTAACTGGGTGAGGTTAGTCAACTGACATTAAATGTTGAGTGACGAAGTCTTCGACAATTCGTTTCTTGTCAAATCCGGCTCTGTATGCAGTTGCTGGAGCTAGTTTCTGAGTATTGCTTTGTTTTCAACGAACGCTCGGCGGCGAACTCACGAACTTCAGTCGTGTTCATACTTTTTTTGTTGCCGCAAACTGTCAATACTGCCGGTCCGGTCGTTTCAGCAGTTTGGAGTGGCCAATTGTTTTCAGCAAGTTTGTATTGTGGACCTCCGGCAAATTATTGTCCGTTTCAGAAATCCATTCCTGTATTCTGATCTACTGTGCACAACAATGCTAATTGTTGCGGCAGGTGTAGGTAGGCATTACCGAGGGCATTGCGAGTTCGGCTTTCAGTCGAAACAAAGCCTGGTCAAAATATTCACAAACCTGAGAAACGAGGGTACCGAAGTAATACATGGAGATATATATCCTGTAAAATAATTCAAACGGTGCAAAAAGTTATATACTTAAGAAGAGCTTTATTTAGCTTGATAATCAGCCGACAAACGACAGTTGATGTGAGGATATAGTAGCCTATTACTCAATAAATAAATACAAAATTAATCATAGATTTAGATGCATTAGACACACTGGTTAAAATAATTAAACAATAAATTAGAAGACAGACACACTTGTAAAGACAAACCCAACCGAAGCTACATTATTATTTAAAAGCTTATTGAACCTTATAAAAAGAAAGTTTCTGCATAGATGTAAAATCTGTAAAATAGAATTGTGTTTTAAGCCTGCTAGTAGGTCAACAATACTGCATGACTGTGTTTACATCCAAATCACAAACTGACAACGGGTGAAAATAAATATAATTTCAATAGTGAAGACGCATTTGTATCTGGGCAGGGTGACATAAGCTGAGCTAGTCTTGTGTATAACCCTAACCCTAAAATCTCAGTGGTAAATGGTTATTTCCCCCCCAGAAAGCTAAGGTAAAGCGGTAAAGGATATATGGAAGCCCTCATAAAACAAAAGTTAGGAGACGGAAATAAAATGCAGGGTGTCCAAATGTAGTGTTGTGTGTATGCATTATAAAGTGGTAATTATGTAGTTTCAAGCGTTGGTTTTGGGTTCTCTGCTGGAGGGGACTAGGCCATTTAAACAGACAGCAACTTCTATGCATTTGCTTCTCCATTTGAGCCACTAAACCAACCCACACTTCCTACCAGCAGGGTTAGGGTTACCTTGCGTGCCTGCTCCCTAAGAGGCTACACTGCTGCCCTGTGAGGCTACACCGCTGCCCTGTGAGGCTACACCGCTGCCCTGTGAGGCTACACCGCTGCCCTGTGAGGCTACACCGCTGCCCTGTGAGGCTACACCGCTGCCCTGTGAGGCTACACCGCTGCCCTGTGAGGCTACACCGCTGCCCTGTGAGGCTACACCGCTGCCCTGTGAGGCTACACCGCTGCCCTGTGAGGCTACACCGCTGCCCTGTGAGGCTACACCGCTGCCCTGTGAGGCTACACCGCTGCCCTGTGAGGCTACACCGCTGCCCTGTGAGGCTACACCGCTGCCCTGTGAGGCTACACCGCTGCCCTGTGAGGCTACACCGCTGCCCTGTGAGGCTACACTGCTGCCCTGTGAGGCTATGGGACTCACTGTAAGCATGTGTACCTAGATGTCAACTAGGCCTGATCTTGGTATATGATGGCTCTATGGACAATGTTTACAGTGTGTAACTTCTACCTTCCAGACATGACACTAACACAGTTCAGTTGGATGTTTGTGTTCGGTCTAAAACAGCCATTTAAAATAAGACATTATGCCATGATGGAAATAAAACTGTTGATAGTTTGCACTGTCATCTGTACCCTTTCTCCTGCTGTATCCAACAATCTCTTCTCCCTCTTCCCTTTCTCCTCCACCCTCTCCTCTCCCACTATGCCTCCCTACTGGACTAGTCCCCCCAGAGACCCACCTGACATACAGGCTGGTGTACAGCGCTGCCTCCCTTACAGAGCGCTGGAGGAGTTATTAAAATCACCATACCAGAGGTAGACTTGACAGGCTAAGAGCTTAATCTGTTGTGCAGGATACAGGCTAACCCTAACTAAGGGTGAACAAAGTGCACTCATTTCTCCCCATGAGAAAGTCTAAAGGACGCGTTTTTTCAGAAATCTAAATAATTACCATGCTAATATGTATCAGGATAGATATGTTTCCATACAAGAGTTGGTGAATATAGACTAATAAGAAGTTTAATCGTTCATGAGGCAAAGCAACAAAGGCTTACCAAAAATGTGAGTCTTGTTGTATTATCAAGTTCATGAAGTCATACAAAGTATCACCTATTATTGAATGTGCGACCGTATTACAGGAGCCGTAGCTTAGTTTGATTATCTCAAGTATTATAGGCGGATCCATGAACAAAACCAAAATAAAAGAATCCCTTAGTTGTGTGTACCAGGAGGACACAAACATCACAGCATGGATGTGGTGATTTGCTTCGATATTACGCCAACTGCCTTTAGACAGGTGGGACTATGTGTGAACCCTTTACAGTGAGAGCGCTAGATATTCCTAAAGACAGACGTGAGAAAAAGATGTATTTTCCTTGATTCTTCCAAAGTCTATTTTGAACAGTGTTGAAATATAGGCAGCCATAAAAATAAGTATGTTATATAATATTGTTGTAGCATTGAGGTTTGCTCATGGGTATATATACCAGACATGACTACTTGTGTTACTAGGCCACACAGAAGGCTACGCATACGTTAGTTGCATGTAGCACCAATGTAGCATTAAGCTAACAGTGTTAGCTTTGATGGCTCAAAAACTATACTTTTGCGGTTCTGATATACACAATAAAGTTGACCTTATAATAAAGTTTACTTATCACCGCATGTGAGAAAGCTGGCTAGGACTAGCTTTCCTTAGCTACAGAAGTTATGCCACTAACCATAGATTATGTTAGCATCAAGACTAACAACGGTAGCCACCAGGTGTAGAGCTAAAGGGCTAACAGCCAGGTGGAGACAGCTGCTCCAGGCAGAAGCCTGCAAGTCTGGCTCTGGTGGAGTCTCCCTTCAGAATGGAAACACACTCTGGAGTCTGCTGGAGAAAGCATGGGTTGTGCTTCAATACTTTTTCTTGTTGCTTAAAGTTAGGAATGGTTGAATTTGATGTAGAAAAAATGTGCTTTCAGGAAACGGTTACAAGTGAGCACCTGCAGTCTGGTTAGGGAGCAGACGACAGTGAAGATCCGGACAGAATGAAGCAGATCCTCTCTTGCTGTGGGCTCTGAGAGAAAGCTTTCTGCTTCACAGTCCAATCTCTGCCGACTCGTCGGCATATGATCAATATAACTTGGTTTTATATTCTTTATTTTGTTTGAGCAAGGATATTCTGCTTTTCTTCCAATAATGTATTTTAAATAATTTTTCAGCAGAAAGTATGCTTCCGAGAGACTGTAACAGGATTTGTTGTGAGAACATGCAATATCGAGCAGCTTCGTTTAGCTATCTTGCTACAAGATATTCCATGGAAGACAATGGAACAAACAGGTAATGTTGAACACATACAAGTAACCAAGTTTAAACGTTAAGTTGAGATAATTGGTAGAGAGGTCCCAAACGTTGAGAGTGCTGACCTGAGGTATTGTAGTACCTGAACTAAGACACACTCACACACGTCACACTCTCTGTGAGCCAGAAGTGGATTTCCATTCTGAAGGGGGATTTGGCTCAGACCAAAATCTGTTGACAAGTCATTGTTCCAGGAAGCCAAGAGGGAGGAGTGGGTGGATCCCCGACCACCTTGACCTAATAGTGAGCGGCAGCATCCTGGGCGCCCCTGCAGCCAGAATCCCCCTGGATACAGCGGGATCACATGACTCCTCATGTACATGATCAGCAGACTGGATCAACATGAAGACTCATCTCTGCAGCCAGAAACCCCCTGAACGAGGACCTACGCTCAGTTTGATGTAGTAAAGAGTCAAGGTTCTGCTCCGAGCGCCAACTAGCCTGCACTTTCTGTACGCTACTGGTCCAGACATTTCTTGTATGCTACAGGCCAATCACAGAGTCCAGACACTTCCTGTACGCTACTGGCCAATCACAGAGTCCAGCCACTTCCTATATGCACGTGCAAAGCGCCCCTGCTCTGTGCTGCAGCCATCCAGGACACCAGCTACAAAGCCCAGCTCCGAGGGCAGCGGGGGCCCCCTCCTCAGCCGCTTGGTGTCCAGGAGGTCCCCGTCCTCCTCCAGGGCCAGTCCGCTCTGGCTGGCAGGGCTTAGCGGGGGGCTGGAGCCCCTGGTGGGGGTGTTGGGATGGGGGGAGTCCTGGCCGGGGTGCTCCCTCCTCCAGTGGTGCCACAGGTAGAACACGTGCCGCCTGGAAAAAACAAGGACGACAAGACAGCCATGTCTGATGCTGGACAGAGAAACCTGCTTCCTTCCAACATGACCCCACCTGGCCAGGGTCACCTCACCTGTACAGACCCCACCTGGCCAGACCTCACCTGTGGCTCCAGAGAGTCTCGTGTCCAGGGTAGGCCTGGATCAGGTCGCTGCAGAGCTCCATCTCCTGCTGGAACAGCTGAGGCGCTCCGGCCACCCAGGACAGCCCCTCCAGGGGTGTGGCCCCGCCCTCCCCGTTGGCCTGGTGATCAGGGCTAGGCGGAGGCGAGCCTGGGGATTGGCTGAGCTCCTGCACCAGGGCTTTGAGCAGGAATTGGCGGTAGTGGAAGCCACTGTGGTCCGACACGTGCATGGAGACCCACACGCGCATGGAGTACAGCTCATCATGCAGGACCTGGGAGGGAGGGAGGGAACAGAGAAAGATTTACAGCACACATTGTAGAGGATTGTTTGAGAACAATGAGAGACTTGAATACAATAAAAAGCTGAAAACCTTTCTTTGATGTTGTTTAACCCTTGTGTTATCTTCGGGTCATTCTGACCCATCAGTCATTGTGACCCACCGTCGTATTGCGACAGATTTACCGCATACAAAGACAAAGTGAAGCATTTTCTTTTAACCGTTGGGCTGTCTCAGACCCCCCACATTGCAAAGGTTAAAAGAAAATTATTTTAATTTGTTTTTGTATTGGGTAAAATTGGGTAAACACAACGATGGTTCGTTATGAACCTGTGGGTCATGTGACCCGAAGGCAGCACGAGGGTTAAGTATCTCAGACAATCCTAGTCATTCAATCTGCTTTTTCACAATCAACAACAACTGGTTAGGGTTGTTGACAAAGATTTCTGTCCTACTATTTTGGCGAAGAGAGAGTGAAAGAGGGACATAGACAGACAGCAAGGAGGGAGAGAGAAAGAGACCTTGACAGACAGCGAGGAGGGAGAGAGAGAGAGAGAGAGAGACATCGACAGACAGCGAGGAGGGAGGGAGGGAGAGAGAGACATCGACAGACAGCGAGGAGGGAGAGACCTCCACTCCTACCTTCAGGTTGCCCTTGGCCATGTTCTCCAGGACCCAGATCCGGTGGGACCAGGCGTTGTAGTTGCTAGGGTAACGTCCGGCGGCGTCGGAGCACACCTTCATCTCAGCGTTCAATGTCCTCTGGAGGCCAGGGGCGGGGCCTACTGGGAGCTTCCTGTCCCCCACACAGGCCTCCCTCAGCACCTGCTGCAGCACCCAGCGCCTGCGCACACACACACACACACACACACACACACACACACAGGTGGACATGAGCTTGCACACACACACACAGGTGGACATGAGCTTGCACACACACACACACAGGTGGACATGAGCTTGCACACACACACACAGGTGGACATGAGCTTGCACACAAACACACAAACTCCAGCCTGAATCTCCACCCCTCCTCTGCCATGCAGCCTCAGATCCTCATCTCCACCCTCCTTCACCCTCTGTCCCTCACTCCTTCACCCTCTGTCCCTCACTCCTTCACCCTCTGTCCCTCACTCCTTCACCCTCTGTTCCTCACTCCTTCACCCTCTGTTCCTCACTCCTTCACCCTCTGTTCCTCCCTCCTTCACCCTCTGTCCCTCACTCCTTCACCCTCTGTTCCTCCCTCCTTCACCCTCTGTCCCTCACTCCTTCACCCTCTGTCCCTCACTCCTTCACCCTCTGTTCCTCCCTCCTTCACCCTCTGTCCCTCACTCCTTCACCCTCTGTTCCTCCCTCCTTCACCCTCTGTCCCTCACTCCTTCACCCTCTGTCCCTCACTCCTTCACCCTCTGTCCCTCACTCCTTCACCCTCTGTTCCTCCCTCCTTCACCCTCTGTTCCTCCCTCCTTCACCCTCTGTTCCTCCCTCCTTCACCCTCTGTTCCTCCCTCCTTCACCTTCACCCAATAAAATGTATTTACTTACTTACTCTGTTCTTCTCTCTCACTAAAGATGTCTTTCTCCATCTCTCGCTCGCATTTTCCTTCCATCTTTCTTTTCCCTCTCGTCCCCCCCTCTCTCCTTCCCCATCTCTTTCTCTCCTTCCCCATATCTCTGTCTGTCTCTCTTTCCCCATCTCTCCATCTGGGTTAGTTGTGGTGATTGCATAACTTGATTTGTCATTAATATTTCAGAGGCTCTTTTCCTGTGGCCTGGTTTAGTACCGAACAGAAATCTGGTCACAGTAGGGTGACCAGATTTTAGTTTGTGAAAAAGAGGACACTTCGTCGCGTCCGAGGGGTGGGGTGCTGGTCGTGTATTGCATGCTGCACTATCTGATCAAAATGACAGTTCTCTCTACAGTCAGAGCTCGCGCAAGAAGGTGGCACGTAAAGGAGATACCCTTTCCAAAACTTGGAAGGGCGTAATAGTCTGTGAAAGACACATAGAAACACAAATATCCGAAGAGGCAAAATTGAACAAATTAATTATTTGGGTCTTGAGACCCAGATAATGGTACTAATCTGGTACTTGAGACAGGCGGCGCCTTACAGCGAGGGGGCGGAGCTTTAGTTCCTTCAGGCGACACGCCCCCCCAGTCTCAAGCAGAGAAGACTGCTGATTTTCTCACGATTTCAAAGCCTAATTTAACATACTTGTCGGGTGTTTTTTTTCATTCGAATTTGGATGGGTAGTTAACAACACATTCTTCTGTGGTGTGATGAACTTAAAACTCGTTTTCAATTCCACTTTACAGGATCTTTAAGGGGTCTATGTATGTAATCCCCCAAGCCTTAACTGAACCTACCCTGGTAACTGCTCCTGCAGCATCCACCAGTGAAACTCGTTTTAAATTTTGTGAAAAGACAGACTTGTGACATCATGTGTCATTGTGTGCCTTTCAAAAACAAACTTAACTTACTGGCTACTGACTTGGTGGTTATTGTGATGCATGATGATCATTATAGTGTGTTGTGGGAGGGGCTGGCTGGTGTACGTGCAGTGTTTCCCCTACCATTATATTAGGGGGGCGCCCCGCCCCCCCAACGGCACCAAATTATAAAAATATATATAAAAAAACATTCATATAGCGCCATATCACAAAATACATTTAGCAGACGCTCTTATCCAGAGCGACTTACAGTAAGTACAGGGACATTCCCCCGAGGCAAGTAGGGTGAAGTGCCTTGCCCAAGGACACAACGTCATTTTGCACAGCCGGAATCGAACCGGCAACCTTTTGATTTCTAGCCCGATTCCCTAACCGCTCAGCCACCTGACAATGTCATTTAAGGTTACCTTTCCTATAAAACAGGTCTATAAACAAACTAAGTGGCCTTATGTTATTTATCTTATTTACACGACGGCATGTCATTTCTGTCTCTACATCAGTGGTTCCCAAAGTGGGGGTCGTGACCAGCGAGGGGGGGTCGTGACCAGTGAGGGGGGGTCGTGACCAGCGAGGGGGGGTCGTGACCAGCGAGGGGGGGTCGTGACCAGCGAGGGGGGGTCGTGACCAGCGAGGGGGGGTCGCAAGATGATTTCCAGAAATCAAGGAACATTTTAAAACAATTAGAAATAGCATATTTTAGCCAAGATTTTAACAAGTAAAAAATAGTAGTTAAATTAATGCATGCAAATAAAAAAGCCATCAGCCTTTTGATTTTCCATTCACTGTAGGAACGGCAAACCATCTGACATCCGACCAGGAGGACGCATTAGTTGAACTGTCAAGCGACCGAACGTTAAAGGCAGCGTTCTCAGCCAAGACACTGGCTGAGTTTTGGATTTCAGTGGAGAGGGAATACCCATGGCCGCGGGAACTAGGGGCGATGAGGGTGCTGCAGCACCTCCTGACAGCACGAGAATGTAAAATAATATGACTTGAAAATCCACCACCGTGGCTTGCGCACTACGCAGGCTCGCATTAACTATCGAACTCCCGAACTAGCATCACATCAAACACAGAATGTGCATGCATTAGCAGGTTAGCTGTGGTGGCGTATACGAGGGCCGGTTCTGGTGGGCCGGTTCTGATCAAAGTCCAGGGCCTATTTTTACTCCCACGTATACGTAAACCACCTCCGTGGATGCGGGGGTAGCGAGTCACTGGCACCATTATTTTAGGGGTCGTGGGCTGAAATGTTTGGGAACCCCTGCTCTACATGGTCTGTCGCCCCCCCCCCCCCCGAAGCCCCCCCCCCACAAAAAACTGTAAACCTAGGGGAAACACTGATGTGTTTGTGTGTGTGTGACTGTGAGGGGCTGATGTGTGTGTGTTTGAGGGTGTACCGGTGTATCCAGGTCTCTGGGCTCTTGGGGAACTTGGTGAGGGCCAGCTGGCCCAGGTACAGGTCCCTCTCTGGCCTCAGGGCCCCACTCTGCAGCAGCTCCTTCCTGGGGAGAAACAGGGGTGTCAGTGTTCCTCAGAATAACTGCTGCTGCGGTTTCAGAGTCAGGGACACAACTCAACCCACAGCTTTGCATCCTGTCTGGAGTGTACTGAGAGAGCAGAGGCAGATGACTGGGCTAATCCTAGAGGAACGTGAGGCAGAGAGGCTACAGCTGCCTCGAGGAAGGAGTCTGGCGCCCCTCCTGGACAGCAGGGAGTACTACTACCCTAACCCTAACTACTACTGTAGGATGTCTGCTAGCCTGGAAGCTCATTCCAGGGGAGAAGCAGCAACACAGTACAATAGTTTGGGTGTTTTTCAGAGCTTCCTAAAGGGATTAAACTTGACTACAAGATAATGTAGGTTTGCTTAGTGTTCACTTACTGGTGTCTAGACAGCAGCCTCGAAACCATGGTCTGAGTTTTAGCGAGCTCTGGGACAGTTTCACATTTCAATAATAATGCTGTTTTTGACTCCTATGTAGTCATGGCCCTGGTCCTAGTACATTACCTACATGCTGGGGACTGAGGGCTAGGGCAGGACCTGGTTACTGCCCAATCACTGTCCTGGCTGGGTCAGAGGAACTGAACCATGCAACAGGCACACAGGCAGTGTGTGTGCGTGCGTGTCTCCCTACCTCACGTTCCAGGCTGTGGTGAAGTCTGGATTGAGCAGCAGCAGAGTGCAGGTGATGTCCAGCAGAGCTGCAGGAGAGACAGAGCTCAGACCTACAATACCCAGAATTCCCCAGCTGCCCTAACATTAACACTACAGTACTACAATACCCAGCTGCCCTAACATTAACACTACAGTACTACAATACCCAGATGCCCTAACATTAACACTACAGTACTACAGTACCCAGCTGCCCTAACATTAACACTACAGTACTACAATACCCAGATGCCCTAACATTAACACTACAGTACTACAGTACCCAGCTGACTCACCTTCTCTGTCCAGCCAAAGCTTGTGCTGGCGGTAGCGCAGCAGCCTGTTGTGGACGTAGGGCAGCAGAAGCTTGACGCACCAGCTCTCCAGGCCCAGCTTGTTGTCCACCAGCACCACGGGGCTGCGGTTGTAGCGTGCCTCGGGACAAGCGATCAGGCCCACCTCATCACTGGAGGGGAGGCAGCATTCAAACACTTCATCACAACAACTACATGGCTAGCCAGCCGGGCAACAACAACAGATCTGTTAACGTAGCTAGCTAGCCGGGCAACAACAACAGATCTGTTAACGTAGCTAGCTAGCCGGGCAACAACAACAGATCTGTTAACGTAGCTAGCTAGCCGGGCAACAACAACAGATCTGTTAACGTAGCTAGCCAGCCGGGCAACAACAACAGATCTGTTAACGTAGCTAGCCAGCCGGGCAACAACAACAGATCTGTTAACGTAGCTAGCCAGCCGGGCAACAACAACAGATCTGTTAACGTAGCTAGCTAGCCGGGCAACAACAACAGATCTGTTAACGTAGCTAGCTAGCTGGACAACAACATCAACACTGTTTCTGGATGAGACAGCTTCAGATCAAGTCCAGAGTTTTGCACACACACTTCTAGAGAGTTCACACACACACAGTTACACACCTAGAATTCACACACACACACTTAGACACCAGCTGAGTTCACTAGAACTCTAGAGTTCTCTAGAGTTCAGGCCTCACTGAGAACTGCTATAAACTGCTGCTACACACAGTCCCTCTACATCTTTTTTTCCATCACACACATGCATGCACCCGCACACACATACATTCACCCGCACACACATGCATCCGCACACACATGCATTCACCCGCACACACATGCATGCACCCGCACACACATGCATTCACCCGCACACACATGCATGCACCCGCACACACATGCATGCACCCGCACACACATGCATGCACCCGCACACACAATTAATCTTGCTCTGTCCTGTGGTCAGTTTGCGTGATGTGTCAATGTGACTACTAAAGCCAGCGTAAGTGACATCAGCGAAATTATAGAAATTCTTTACACCACATTAAGCAGCTTGCCTCTTTTAGCACCTGCCTGACATTATAAACTAGTGGTGCTGCCCTACATTATAAACTAGTGGTGCTGCCCTACATTATAAACTAGTGGTCCTGCCCAACATTATAAACTAGTGGTGCTGCCCTACATTATAAACTAGTGGTGCTGCCCTACATTATAAACTAGTGGTGCTGCCCTACATTATAAACTAGTGGTGCTGCCCTACATTATAAACTAGTGGTGCTGCCCTACATTATAAACTAGTGGTGCTGCCCTACATTATAAACTAGTGGTGCTGCCCTACATTATAAACTAGTGGTGCTGCCCAACATTATAAACTAGTGGTGCTGCCCTACATTATAAACTAGTGGTCCTGCCCAACATTATAAACTAGTGGTCCTGCCCAACATTATAAACTAGTGGTGCTGCCCTACATTATAAACTAGTGGTGCTGCCCTACATTATAAACTAGTGGTCCTGCCCTACATTATAAACTAGTGGTCCTGCCCTACATTATAAACTAGTGGTCCTGCCCTACATTATAAACTAGTGGTCCTGCCCTACATTATAAACTAGTGGTGCTGGTAGATGGTGCTAGGGGCATCAGGGGCATCAGAGACACATAGTTCACACGTTCCAGAACTTACACACTGTCACTTTCAGCTACTGGTTGCACTATCAGTAATATTGCACTATTGTACTTCACTATACTTCACTTAGTTTAGAATAGGTTTATAGGATTAGCAATAGGTTATTATGTGTATTTAGGGTTTAGTATATTGTATTATTTATATGTATCTGTATATTTAGGAGGTTTACTTATTTAAGCTTAGCATATATGTAATTTATGTTCTGTGTACTTATATGTTATGTTATGCAAGGTGCTTGCATTGTCTTGTCTTAAGAATTTCAGTGCCCAGTCTGACCTTGTGTTGTTCTGTGCATCTGACAATAAAAGACTTGAACTTGAACTGGGAGGAATGTACCAGGGCTCATTTACAGCCATTAGTCAGAAACACATCAAGAGACAAAAATATGTTCAAAATAAATATTCAGTTCAATGTTGAATTTCATATTTCGTTAAACACATTAAATCAGACCAGAATGACAGCAACATCTTTCTTTCTAAGCCTCTTACATAACATCCAAGCAGAACCTTAAAGATGCAAAAAGATGTCTGCTTACATGGGTTAGTGTGCCCATGTCAGCCAGAGCTCAACAGTATTTTATTAGCTGGTAAACTACTTTCTATTTAAGGAAAAGCAAGGAGTTTAAAAGTATTTTACCAGCTATAGGGCGCTGGTTAAAGTCACTTAAGGACCATACAAGACTTAACAAGGTCTTCAAATAAATACACAACTATACAAAAAGGTATTGGTTCTAATCCTCTATTGGTTCGGGATGTTTCTCTCGCCTTGAATCCAAACATGCAATGAAAAACAGCAACAGAGACAAGCGGCTAAGTGTGTCAAACTGCTCGCCTCGCTTTGTAACCTGAACAGCTGCTAAACTCCTCCATGAATACATGCGTGTGAAATTTGCATTGACATATTGATGCACTTGAAGCATGCATGAATGTGACACATCTAAAGATGGTATCTATTACAATCTAATCATTATTGATATCAATTGTTTCACTAGACTTCCAAAAATAGCAACCATACAAGCAGAAGTTTCCCTTGCTCTCGCCTACGAAGTAGACTTAACCGCTGTCACAGATAGCATAGCTAGATACTATTAGCAACAGCTAACTAGTTAGCGGGTGTCCCATTGTTACCTCCACTTTGGCGCTTGTAAGACAGCGGAAGCTATCTGTTATGTTAAAATAGTTGAATATACGTACATATTTGGGTTTCTCTTGAAGGCGTTATTAATATCTTTAACAACTCTCTGGAGCAAAACGTCTACCTCCTCCTCCTCCGCCATCTTGGAGCACCTCTGACGTCAGTGAATGCCAGGGACTGTTTCCGGGTCAGTCAGATCACGTGCTTGAGGATGACGTAAACCTAAAGTATGACAATTGGTCAAGCGCTTGTAACGTTAGAAATCAATCAAATTACAGGGCTCTCAAATGTTATCAAGAGTTTGGCGTGAGATTACCATAACGAGACCCTACGTTTTGGTACAAAACAACGTTCAGCGACTGACGACGATGTAAATGTAACGACGAAAACGACGGGGCCTTTTGACTCTGTAACTCAAGACGTCTTTAAACTCGGCAGAAATGTGCGCGTCGTCCATTACTGTATATAGTTGAAGTTATCCCTTACCTCTAAGCGTGAGAAATACAATGTGTTGCGTGAGAGCGTGAGAAATGGTTGAAATGCGTGAGTCTCACAGTGAATGCGTGAGACTTGAGAGCCCTGGACTAATTATATGAAGTTCCAGATTGACAATCAGTGTTCTATTAAACATACATGTTGTCCATAAAAAATCTAAGCACCAAAACAGATGTCCCTTGTCAACATTTTGAAGCATCAGTTTAGAATTGGTTAGTTGGTTGCGGTAATTATACATCCGATCAATTTTATTTAACTAGACAAACCCTGAAACTACAGAAAGGAAGACACACATTAGAAGAGCAGGCCATCCTGCAGGGAGGCTTTTAATTCATTCAGAGTCAGACGTGACGGAGGCCAAGAAGACATTAAAAGATTACATTTAGAACACAGTTGGCCAAATTTATAGATACATTTCTTAATTTAGGATTACATTACTAAACAACAACTAAAGGGATACGGGTCAACTGTAAGTGAAGGTTGTAACTTAGACACTAACACTAACCCTTGTAAGACACGAGACTGTTAGACAGGGAGGGGCTTCTGAGTAGGTAGATGGGTTGTGATAACAGTGTTGGGACCTCCCCATGCTTGGTTAATGGTGGGGATCTCACTGGGACCTCCCCATGCTTGGTTAATGGTGGGGATCTCACTGGGACCTCCCCATGCTTGGTTAATGGTGGGGATCTCACTGGGACCTCCCCATGCTTGGTTAATGGTGGGGATCTCACTGGGACCTCCCCATGCTTGGTTAATGGTGGGGATCTCACTGGGACCTCCCCATGCTTGGTTAATGGTGGGGATCTCACTGGGACCTCCCCATGCTTGGTTAATGGTGGGGATCTCACTGGGACCTCCCTCACTGGGACCTCCCTCACTGGGACCTCCCTCACTGGGACGTCCCTCACTGGGACCTCCCCATGCTGCCCTGCTGAAGAGTGTCGAGTAGCAGGATGCATCTCTATCCTCACGCCTCCCTGCAAGAGCAGCTAACACATCTTCACTGATGAAGAGTGTAGGAGTAGGTAAGCGTGCCTCCCTTCTTCAGGAAGCAGTCGTGCTGGTGGGTGCCGCCCTCCACCTTCCTCTGGCAGGTTCCCAGGTGGTCGTCGACCAGCACGTCGCTGTCATACACGTCCAACCTCAGGACGTCATTCTCCACGGTCTTGAAGGATTTGAACTCCTCCTGCCACCAGGGGTTCTTGTCATTGTTGCGGACGGAGGTTGTCCCGAGGGCGTCGGGGCCGCAGAACACCTTGACGTAGGCGTCGGTGGTGCCCAGGAGGTCGCTGGGGAGGTTGGTGGCACGCAGGTTGAAGATCTTGATCTGGGCATGGGTACCTACCAGGAGCAGCAGCCCCAGGGCCAGGGTCACACAGGAGGGAGACATGGGTAGCTCAGTGGGTCTGAGGAGGAACTATGGGAGGGAGGTAATGAGAGAGAGAGGAAGAAAGAGAGAGGAAGAGATACATATTTAAATTGTTGTCATAGAGAAAACAATTGCACATTGACTGTACTTAGTCTTCAGAAGTCAGAAAGGCATGTAAGGCCTTTCTAGGCAGAGTTATGGGCCAGACTAAAAGGGAAGACAAATATGGTAAAAAATCTTAAAATCCAATCCAAAACACGCCCGTAGAGGGGACTCTGATGAGCAGACCAGACCAAGTTTGGGGCATGTAGGGCCTTTCTAGGCAGAGTTATGGGCCAGACAAAAAGGGAAGACAAATATGGTAAAAAAAATCTTAAAATCCAATCCAAAACACGCCTATAGAGGGGACTCTGATGAGCAGACCACACCAAGTTTGGGGCATGTAGGGCCTTTCTAGGCAGAGTTATGAGCCAGACAAAAAAGGAAGACAAATATGGTCAAATATCTTAAAATCCAATCCAAAACACGCCCGTAGAGGGGACTCTGATGAGCAGACCAGACCAAGTTTGGGGCATGTAGGGCCTTTCTAGGCAGAGTTATGGGCCAGACAAAAAGGGAAGACAAATATGGTCAAAAATCTTAAAATCCAATCCAAAACACACCCGTAGAGGGGACTCTGATGAGCAGACCAGACCAAGTTTGGGGCATGTAGAGCCTTTCTAGGCAGAGTTATGGGTCAGACAAAAAGGGAAGACAAATATGGTCAAAAATCTTAAAATCCAATCCAAAACATGCCCGTAGAGGGGACTCTGATGAGCAGACCAGACCAAGTTTGGGGCATGTAGGGCCTTTCTAGGCAGAGTTATGGGCCAGACAAAAAGGGAAGACAAATATGGTCAAAAATCTTAAAATCCAATCCAAAACACACCCGTAGAGGGGACTCTGATGAGCAGACCAGACCAAGTTTGGGGCATGTAGAGCCTTTCTAGGCAGAGTTATGGGCCAGACAAAAAGGGAAGACAAATATGGTCAAAAATCTTAAAATCCAATCCAAAACATGCCCGTAGAGGGGACTCTGATGAGCAGACCAGACCAAGTTTGGGGCATGTAGGGCCTTTCTAGGCAGAGTTATGGGCCGGACAAAAAGGGAAGACAAATATGGTCAAAAATCTTAAAATCCAATCCAAAACATGCCCGTAGAGGGGACTCTGATGAGCAGACCAGACCAAGTTTGGGGCATGTAGGGCCTTTCTAGGCAGAGTTATGGGCCGGAAAAAAAGGGAAGACAAATATAGTCATTTAAAAAAAAAAATCCATTCCAAAACACGCCCGTAGAGGGGACTCTGATGAGCAGACCAGACCAAGTTTGGGGCATGTAGGGCCTTTCTAGGCAGAGTTATGGGCCAGACAAAAAGGGAAGACAAATATGGTCAAAAATCTTAAAATCCAATCCAAAACACACCCGTAGAGGGGACTCTGATGAGCAGACCAGACCAAGTTTGGGGCATGTAGGGCCTTTCTAGGCAGAGTTATGGGCCAGACAAAAAGGGAAGACAAATATGGTCAAAAATCTTAAAATCCAATCCAAAACACGCCCGTAGAGGGGACTCTGATGAGCAGACCAGACCAAGTTTGGGGCATGTAGGGCCTTTCTAGGCAGAGTTATTGGCCGGACAAAAAGGCAAGACAAATATAGTCATTAAAAAAAAAAAATCCAATCCAAAACACGCCCGTAGAGGGGACTCTGATGAGCAGACCAGACCAAGTTTGGGGCATGTAGGGCCTTTCTAGGCAGAGTTATGGGCCAGACAAAAAGGGAAGACAAATATGGTCAAAAATCTTAAAATCCAATCCAAAACACACCCGTAGAGGGGACTCTGATGAGCAGACCAGACCAAGTTTGGGGCATGTAGGGCCTTTCTAGGCAGAGTTATGGGCCAGACAAAAAGGGAAGACAAATATGGTCAAAAATCTTAAAATCCAATCCAAAACATGCCCGTAGAGGGGACTCTGATGAGCAGACCAGACCAAGTTTGGGGCATGTAGGGCCTTTCTAGGCAGAGTTATGGGCCAGACAAAAAGGGAAGACAAATATGGTCAAAAATCTTAAAATCCAATCCAAAACACACTCGTAGAGGGGACTCTGATGAGCAGACCAGACCAAGTTTGGGGCATGTAGGGCCTTTCTAGGCAGAGTTATGGGCCAGACAAAAAGGGAAGACAAATATGGTCAAAAATCTTAAAATCCAATCCAAAACACACCCGTAGAGGGGACTCTGATGAGCAGACCAGACCAAGTTTGGGGCATGTAGGGCCTTTCTAGGCAGAGTTATGGGCCAGACAAAAAGGGAAGACAAATATGGTCAAAAATCTTAAAATCCAATCCAAAACATGCCCGTAGAGGGGACTCTGATGAGCAGACCAGACCAAGTTTGGGGCATGTAGGGCCTTTCTAGGCAGAGTTATGGGCCAGACAAAAAGGGAAGACAAATATGGTCAAAAATCTTAAAATCCAATCCAAAACACACTCGTAGAGGGGACTCTGATGAGCAGACCAGACCAAGTTTGGGGCATGTAGGGCCTTTCTAGGCAGAGTTATGGGCCAGACAAAAAGGGAAGACAAATATGGTCAAAAATCTTAAAATCCAATCCAAAACATCCCCGTAGAGGGGACTCTGATGAGCAGACCAGACCAAGTTTGGGGCATGTAGGGCCTTTCTAGGCAGAGTTATGGGCCGGACAAAAAGGGAAGACAAATATAGTCATAAAAAAAAAAAATCCAATCCAAAACACGCCCGTAGAGGGGACTCTGATGAGCAGACCAGACCAAGTTTGGGGCATGTAGGGCCTTTCTAGGCAGAGTTATTGGCCGGACAAAAAGGCAAGACAAATATAGTCATTTAAAAAAAAAAATCCAATCCAAAACACGCCCGTAGAGGGGACTCTGATGAGCAGACCAGACCAAGTTTGGGGCATGTAGGGCCTTTCTAGGCAGAGTTATGGGCCAGACAAAAAGGGAAGACAAATATGGTCAAAAATCTTAAAATCCAATCCAAAACACACCCGTAGAGGGGACTCTGATGAGCAGACCAGACCAAGTTTGGGGCATGTAGGGCCTTTCTAGGCAGAGTTATGGGCCAGACAAAAAGGGAAGACAAATATGGTCAAAAATCTTAAAATCCAATCCAAAACATGCCCGTAGAGGGGACTCTGATGAGCAGACCAGACCAAGTTTGGGGCATGTAGGGCCTTTCTAGGCAGAGTTATGGGCCGGACAAAAAGGGAAGACAAATATAGTCATAAAAAAAAAAAAATCCAATCCAAAACACGCCCGTAGAGGGGACTCTGATGAGCAGACCAGACCAAGTTTGGGGCATGTAGGGCCTTTCTAGGCAGAGTTATGGGCCAGACAAAAAGGGAAGACAAATATGGTCAAAAATCTTAAAATCCAATCCAAAACACGCCCGTAGAGGGGACTCTGATGAGCAGACCAGACCAAGTTTGGGGCATGTAGGGCCTTTCTAGGCAGAGTTATTGGCCGGACAAAAAGGCAAGACAAATATAGTCATAAAAAAAGAAAAATCCAATCCAAAACACGCCCGTAGAGGGGACTCTGATGAGCAGACCAGACCAAGTTTGGGGCATGTAGGGCCTTTCTAGGCAGAGTTATGGGCCAGACAAAAAGGGAAGACAAATATGGTCAAAAATCTTAAAATCCAATCCAAAACACGCCCGTAGAGGGGACTCTGATGAGCAGACCAGACCAAGTTTGGGGCATGTAGGGCCTTTCTAGGCAGAGTTATGGGCCAGACAAAAAGGGAAGACAAATATGGTCAAAAATCTTAAAATCCAATCCAAAACACACCCGTAGAGGGGACTCTGATGAGCAGACCAGACCAAGTTTGGGGCATGTAGGGCCTTTCTAGGCAGAGTTATGGGCCAGACAAAAAGGGAAGACAAATATGGTCAAAAATCTTAAAATCCAATCCAAAACATGCCCGTAGAGGGGACTCTGATGAGCAGACCAGACCAAGTTTGGGGCATGTAGGGCCTTTCTAGGCAGAGTTATGGGCCGGACAAAAAGGGAAGACAAATATAGTCATAAAAAAAAAAAAATCCAATCCAAAACACGCCCGTAGAGGGGACTCTGATGAGCAGACCAGACCAAGTTTGGGGCATGTAGGGCCTTTCTAGGCAGAGTTATGGGCCAGACAAAAAGGGAAGACAAATATGGTCAAAAATCTTAAAATCCAATCCAAAACACGCCCGTAGAGGGGACTCTGATGAGCAGACCAGACCAAGTTTGGGGCATGTAGGGCCTTTCTAGGCAGAGTTATTGGCCGGACAAAAAGGCAAGACAAATATAGTCATAAAAAAAGAAAAATCCAAAACACGCCCGTAGAGGGGACTCTGATGAGCAGACCAGACCAAGTTTGGGGCATGTAGGGCCTTTCTAGGCAGAGTTATGGGCCAGACAAAAAGGGAAGACAAATATGGTCAAAAATCTTAAAATCCAATCCAAAACACGCCCGTAGAGGGGACTCTGATGAGCAGACCAGACCAAGTTTGGGGCATGTAGGGCCTTTCTAGGCAGAGTTATGGGCCAGACAAAAAGGGAAGACAAATATGGTCAAAAATCTTAAAATCCAATCCAAAACACACTCGTAGAGGGGACTCTGATGAGCAGACCAGACCAAGTTTGGGGCATGTAGGGCCTTTCTAGGCAGAGTTATGGGCCAGACAAAAAGGGAAGACAAATATGGTCAAAAATCTTAAAATCCAATCCAAAACATCCCCGTAGAGGGGACTCTGATGAGCAGACCAGACCAAGTTTGGGGCATGTAGGGCCTTTCTAGGCAGAGTTATGGGCCGGACAAAAAGGGAAGACAAATATAGTCATAAAAAAAAAAAAATCCAATCCAAAACACGCCCGTAGAGGGGACTCTGATGAGCAGACCAGACCAAGTTTGGGGCATGTAGGGCCTTTCTAGGCAGAGTTATGGGCCAGACAAAAAGGGAAGACAAATATGGTCAAAAATCTTAAAATCCAATCCAAAACACACCCGTAGAGGGGACTCTGATGAGCAGACCAGACCAAGTTTGGGGCATGTAGAGCCTTTCTAGGCAGAGTTATGGGCCAGACAAAAAGGGAAGACAAATATGGTCAAAAATCTTAAAATCCAATCCAAAACATGCCCGTAGAGGGGACTCTGATGAGCAGACCAGACCAAGTTTGGGGCATGTAGGGCATTTCTAGGCAGAGTTATGGGCCAGACAAAAAGGGAAGACAAATATGGTCAAAAATCTTAAAATCCAATCCAAAACACACCCGTAGAGGGGACTCTGATGAGCAGACCAGACCAAGTTTGGGGCATGTAGAGCCTTTCTAGGCAGAGTTATGGGCCAGACAAAAAGGGAAGACAAATATGGTCAAAAATCTTAAAATCCAATCCAAAACATGCCCGTAGAGGGGACTCTGATGAGCAGACCAGACCAAGTTTGGGGCATGTAGGGCCTTTCTAGGCAGAGTTATGGGCCGGACAAAAAGGGAAGACAAATATGGTCAAAAATCTTAAAATCCAATCCAAAACATGCCCGTAGAGGGGACTCTGATGAGCAGACCAGACCAAGTTTGGGGCATGTAGGGCCTTTCTAGGCAGAGTTATGGGCCAGACAAAAAGGGAAGACAAATATGGTCAAAAATCTTAAAATCCAATCCAAAACACGCCCGTAGAGGGGACTCTGATGAGCAGACCAGACCAAGTTTGGGGCATGTAGGGCCTTTCTAGGCAGAGTTATGGGCCGGAAAAAAAGGGAAGACAAATATAGTCATTTAAAAAAAAAAATCCATTCCAAAACACGCCCGTAGAGGGGACTCTGATGAGCAGACCAGACCAAGTTTGGGGCATGTAGGGCCTTTCTAGGCAGAGTTATGGGCCAGACAAAAAGGGAAGACAAATATGGTCAAAAATCTTAAAATCCAATCCAAAACACACCCGTAGAGGGGACTCTGATGAGCAGACCAGACCAAGTTTGGGGCATGTAGGGCCTTTCTAGGCAGAGTTATGGGCCAGACAAAAAGGGAAGACAAATATGGTCAAAAATCTTAAAATCCAATCCAAAACATGCCCGTAGAGGGGACTCTGATGAGCAGACCAGACCAAGTTTGGGGCATGTAGGGCCTTTCTAGGCAGAGTTATGGGCCAGACAAAAAGGGAAGACAAATATGGTCAAAAATCTTAAAATCCAATCCAAAACACGCCCGTAGAGGGGACTCTGATGAGCAGACCAGACCAAGTTTGGGGCATGTAGGGCCTTTCTAGGCAGAGTTATTGGCCGGACAAAAAGGCAAGACAAATATAGTCATTTAAAAAAAAAAATCCAATCCAAAACACGCCCGTAGAGGGGACTCTGATGAGCAGACCAGACCAAGTTTGGGGCATGTAGGGCCTTTCTAGGCAGAGTTATGGGCCAGACAAAAAGGGAAGACAAATATGGTCAAAAATCTTAAAATCCAATCCAAAACACGCCCGTAGAGGGGACTCTGATGAGCAGACCAGACCAAGTTTGGGGCATGTAGGGCCTTTCTAGGCAGAGTTATGGGCCAGACAAAAAGGGAAGACAAATATGGTCAAAAATCTTAAAATCCAATCCAAAACACACCCGTAGAGGGGACTCTGATGAGCAGACCAGACCAAGTTTGGGGCATGTAGGGCCTTTCTAGGCAGAGTTATGGGCCAGACAAAAAGGGAAGACAAATATGGTCAAAAATCTTAAAATCCAATCCAAAACACGCCCGTAGAGGGGACTCTGATGAGCAGACCAGACCAAGTTTGGGGCATGTAGGGCCTTTCTAGGCAGAGTTATGGGCCAGACAAAAAGGGAAGACAAATATGGTCAAAAATCTTAAAATCCAATCCAAAACACGCCCGTAGAGGGGACTCTGATGAGCAGACCAGACCAAGTTTGGGGCATGTAGGGCCTTTCTAGGCAGAGTTATGGGCCAGACAAAAAGGGAAGACAAATATGGTCAAAAATCTTAAAATCCAATCCAAAACACGCCCGTAGAGGGGACTCTGATGAGCAGACCAGACCAAGTTTGGGGCATGTAGGGCCTTTCTAGGCAGAGTTATTGGCCGGACAAAAAGGCAAGACAAATATAGTCATAAAAAAAGAAAAATCCAATCCAAAACACGCCCGTAGAGGGGACTCTGATGAGCAGACCAGACCAAGTTTGGGGCATGTAGGGCCTTTCTAGGCAGAGTTATGGGCCAGACAAAAAGGGAAGACAAATATGGTCAAAAATCTTAAAATCCAATCCAAAACACGCCCGTAGAGGGGACTCTGATGAGCAGACCAGACCAAGTTTGGGGCATGTAGGGCCTTTCTAGGCAGAGTTATGGGCCGGAAAAAAAGGGAAGACAAATATAGTCATTTAAAAAAAAAAATCCATTCCAAAACACGCCCGTAGAGGGGACTCTGATGAGCAGACCAGACCAAGTTTGGGGCATGTAGGGCCTTTCTAGGCAGAGTTATGGGCCAGACAAAAAGGGAAGACAAATATGGTCAAAAATCTTAAAATCCAATCCAAAACACACCCGTAGAGGGGACTCTGATGAGCAGACCAGACCAAGTTTGGGGCATGTAGGGCCTTTCTAGGCAGAGTTATGGGCCAGACAAAAAGGGAAGACAAATATGGTCAAAAATCTTAAAATCCAATCCAAAACATGCCCGTAGAGGGGACTCTGATGAGCAGACCAGACCAAGTTTGGGGCATGTAGGGCCTTTCTAGGCAGAGTTATGGGCCGGACAAAAAGGGAAGACAAATATAGTCATAAAAAAAAAAAAATCCAATCCAAAACACGCCCGTAGAGGGGACTCTGATGAGCAGACCAGACCAAGTTTGGGGCATGTAGGGCCTTTCTAGGCAGAGTTATGGGCCGGACAAAAAGGGAAGACAAATATAGTCATAAAAAAAAAAAAATCCAATCCAAAACACGCCCGTAGAGGGGACTCTGATGAGCAGACCAGACCAAGTTTGGGGCATGTAGGGCCTTTCTAGGCAGAGTTATGGGCCAGACAAAAAGGGAAGACAAATATGGTCAAAAATCTTAAAATCCAATCCAAAACACGCCCGTAGAGGGGACTCTGATGAGCAGACCAGACCAAGTTTGGGGCATGTAGGGCCTTTCTAGGCAGAGTTATTGGCCGGACAAAAAGGCAAGACAAATATAGTCATAAAAAAAGAAAAATCCAATCCAAAACACGCCCGTAGAGGGGACTCTGATGAGCAGACCAGACCAAGTTTGGGGCATGTAGGGCCTTTCTAGGCAGAGTTATGGGCCAGACAAAAAGGGAAGACAAATATGGTCAAAAATCTTAAAATCCAATCCAAAACACGCCCGTAGAGGGGACTCTGATGAGCAGACCAGACCAAGTTTGGGGCATGTAGGGCCTTTCTAGGCAGAGTTATGGGCCAGACAAAAAGGGAAGACAAATATGGTCAAAAATCTTAAAATCCAATCCAAAACACACCCGTAGAGGGGACTCTGATGAGCAGACCAGACCAAGTTTGGGGCATGTAGGGCCTTTCTAGGCAGAGTTATGGGCCAGACAAAAAGGGAAGACAAATATGGTCAAAAATCTTAAAATCCAATCCAAAACATGCCCGTAGAGGGGACTCTGATGAGCAGACCAGACCAAGTTTGGGGCATGTAGGGCCTTTCTAGGCAGAGTTATGGGCCGGACAAAAAGGGAAGACAAATATAGTCATAAAAAAAAAAAAATCCAATCCAAAACACGCCCGTAGAGGGGACTCTGATGAGCAGACCAGACCAAGTTTGGGGCATGTAGGGCCTTTCTAGGCAGAGTTATGGGCCAGACAAAAAGGGAAGACAAATATGGTCAAAAATCTTAAAATCCAATCCAAAACACGCCCGTAGAGGGGACTCTGATGAGCAGACCAGACCAAGTTTGGGGCATGTAGGGCCTTTCTAGGCAGAGTTATTGGCCGGACAAAAAGGCAAGACAAATATAGTCATAAAAAAAGAAAAATCCAAAACACGCCCGTAGAGGGGACTCTGATGAGCAGACCAGACCAAGTTTGGGGCATGTAGGGCCTTTCTAGGCAGAGTTATGGGCCAGACAAAAAGGGAAGACAAATATGGTCAAAAATCTTAAAATCCAATCCAAAACACGCCCGTAGAGGGGACTCTGATGAGCAGACCAGACCAAGTTTGGGGCATGTAGGGCCTTTCTAGGCAGAGTTATGGGCCAGACAAAAAGGGAAGACAAATATGGTCAAAAATCTTAAAATCCAATCCAAAACACACTCGTAGAGGGGACTCTGATGAGCAGACCAGACCAAGTTTGGGGCATGTAGGGCCTTTCTAGGCAGAGTTATGGGCCAGACAAAAAGGGAAGACAAATATGGTCAAAAATCTTAAAATCCAATCCAAAACATCCCCGTAGAGGGGACTCTGATGAGCAGACCAGACCAAGTTTGGGGCATGTAGGGCCTTTCTAGGCAGAGTTATGGGCCGGACAAAAAGGGAAGACAAATATAGTCATAAAAAAAAAAAAATCCAATCCAAAACACGCCCGTAGAGGGGACTCTGATGAGCAGACCAGACCAAGTTTGGGGCATGTAGGGCCTTTCTAGGCAGAGTTATGGGCCAGACAAAAAGGGAAGACAAATATGGTCAAAAATCTTAAAATCCAATCCAAAACACACCCGTAGAGGGGACTCTGATGAGCAGACCAGACCAAGTTTGGGGCATGTAGAGCCTTTCTAGGCAGAGTTATGGGCCAGACAAAAAGGGAAGACAAATATGGTCAAAAATCTTAAAATCCAATCCAAAACATGCCCGTAGAGGGGACTCTGATGAGCAGACCAGACCAAGTTTGGGGCATGTAGGGCATTTCTAGGCAGAGTTATGGGCCAGACAAAAAGGGAAGACAAATATGGTCAAAAATCTTAAAATCCAATCCAAAACACACCCGTAGAGGGGACTCTGATGAGCAGACCAGACCAAGTTTGGGGCATGTAGAGCCTTTCTAGGCAGAGTTATGGGCCAGACAAAAAGGGAAGACAAATATGGTCAAAAATCTTAAAATCCAATCCAAAACATGCCCGTAGAGGGGACTCTGATGAGCAGACCAGACCAAGTTTGGGGCATGTAGGGCCTTTCTAGGCAGAGTTATGGGCCGGACAAAAAGGGAAGACAAATATGGTCAAAAATCTTAAAATCCAATCCAAAACATGCCCGTAGAGGGGACTCTGATGAGCAGACCAGACCAAGTTTGGGGCATGTAGGGCCTTTCTAGGCAGAGTTATGGGCCAGACAAAAAGGGAAGACAAATATGGTCAAAAATCTTAAAATCCAATCCAAAACACGCCCGTAGAGGGGACTCTGATGAGCAGACCAGACCAAGTTTGGGGCATGTAGGGCCTTTCTAGGCAGAGTTATGGGCCGGAAAAAAAGGGAAGACAAATATAGTCATTTAAAAAAAAAAATCCATTCCAAAACACGCCCGTAGAGGGGACTCTGATGAGCAGACCAGACCAAGTTTGGGGCATGTAGGGCCTTTCTAGGCAGAGTTATGGGCCAGACAAAAAGGGAAGACAAATATGGTCAAAAATCTTAAAATCCAATCCAAAACACACCCGTAGAGGGGACTCTGATGAGCAGACCAGACCAAGTTTGGGGCATGTAGGGCCTTTCTAGGCAGAGTTATGGGCCAGACAAAAAGGGAAGACAAATATGGTCAAAAATCTTAAAATCCAATCCAAAACATGCCCGTAGAGGGGACTCTGATGAGCAGACCAGACCAAGTTTGGGGCATGTAGGGCCTTTCTAGGCAGAGTTATGGGCCAGACAAAAAGGGAAGACAAATATGGTCAAAAATCTTAAAATCCAATCCAAAACACGCCCGTAGAGGGGACTCTGATGAGCAGACCAGACCAAGTTTGGGGCATGTAGGGCCTTTCTAGGCAGAGTTATTGGCCGGACAAAAAGGCAAGACAAATATAGTCATTTAAAAAAAAAAATCCAATCCAAAACACGCCCGTAGAGGGGACTCTGATGAGCAGACCAGACCAAGTTTGGGGCATGTAGGGCCTTTCTAGGCAGAGTTATGGGCCAGACAAAAAGGGAAGACAAATATGGTCAAAAATCTTAAAATCCAATCCAAAACACGCCCGTAGAGGGGACTCTGATGAGCAGACCAGACCAAGTTTGGGGCATGTAGGGCCTTTCTAGGCAGAGTTATGGGCCAGACAAAAAGGGAAGACAAATATGGTCAAAAATCTTAAAATCCAATCCAAAACACACCCGTAGAGGGGACTCTGATGAGCAGACCAGACCAAGTTTGGGGCATGTAGGGCCTTTCTAGGCAGAGTTATGGGCCAGACAAAAAGGGAAGACAAATATGGTCAAAAATCTTAAAATCCAATCCAAAACACGCCCGTAGAGGGGACTCTGATGAGCAGACCAGACCAAGTTTGGGGCATGTAGGGCCTTTCTAGGCAGAGTTATGGGCCAGACAAAAAGGGAAGACAAATATGGTCAAAAATCTTAAAATCCAATCCAAAACACGCCCGTAGAGGGGACTCTGATGAGCAGACCAGACCAAGTTTGGGGCATGTAGGGCCTTTCTAGGCAGAGTTATGGGCCAGACAAAAAGGGAAGACAAATATGGTCAAAAATCTTAAAATCCAATCCAAAACACGCCCGTAGAGGGGACTCTGATGAGCAGACCAGACCAAGTTTGGGGCATGTAGGGCCTTTCTAGGCAGAGTTATTGGCCGGACAAAAAGGCAAGACAAATATAGTCATAAAAAAAGAAAAATCCAATCCAAAACACGCCCGTAGAGGGGACTCTGATGAGCAGACCAGACCAAGTTTGGGGCATGTAGGGCCTTTCTAGGCAGAGTTATGGGCCAGACAAAAAGGGAAGACAAATATGGTCAAAAATCTTAAAATCCAATCCAAAACACGCCCGTAGAGGGGACTCTGATGAGCAGACCAGACCAAGTTTGGGGCATGTAGGGCCTTTCTAGGCAGAGTTATGGGCCGGAAAAAAAGGGAAGACAAATATAGTCATTTAAAAAAAAAAATCCATTCCAAAACACGCCCGTAGAGGGGACTCTGATGAGCAGACCAGACCAAGTTTGGGGCATGTAGGGCCTTTCTAGGCAGAGTTATGGGCCAGACAAAAAGGGAAGACAAATATGGTCAAAAATCTTAAAATCCAATCCAAAACACACCCGTAGAGGGGACTCTGATGAGCAGACCAGACCAAGTTTGGGGCATGTAGGGCCTTTCTAGGCAGAGTTATGGGCCAGACAAAAAGGGAAGACAAATATGGTCAAAAATCTTAAAATCCAATCCAAAACATGCCCGTAGAGGGGACTCTGATGAGCAGACCAGACCAAGTTTGGGGCATGTAGGGCCTTTCTAGGCAGAGTTATGGGCCAGACAAAAAGGGAAGACAAATATGGTCAAAAATCTTAAAATCCAATCCAAAACACGCCCGTAGAGGGGACTCTGATGAGCAGACCAGACCAAGTTTGGGGCATGTAGGGCCTTTCTAGGCAGAGTTATTGGCCGGACAAAAAGGCAAGACAAATATAGTCATTTAAAAAAAAAAATCCAATCCAAAACACGCCCGTAGAGGGGACTCTGATGAGCAGACCAGACCAAGTTTGGGGCATGTAGGGCCTTTCTAGGCAGAGTTATGGGCCAGACAAAAAGGGAAGACAAATATGGTCAAAAATCTTAAAATCCAATCCAAAACACGCCCGTAGAGGGGACTCTGATGAGCAGACCAGACCAAGTTTGGGGCATGTAGGGCCTTTCTAGGCAGAGTTATGGGCCAGACAAAAAGGGAAGACAAATATGGTCAAAAATCTTAAAATCCAATCCAAAACACACCCGTAGAGGGGACTCTGATGAGCAGACCAGACCAAGTTTGGGGCATGTAGGGCCTTTCTAGGCAGAGTTATGGGCCGGACAAAAAGGGAAGACAAATATAGTCATTTAAAAAAAAAAATCCAATCCAAAACACACCCGTAGAGGGGACTCTGATGAGCAGACCAGACCAAGTTTGGGGCATGTAGGGCCTTTCTAGGCAGAGTTATGGGCCAGACAAAAAGGGAAGACAAGTATGGTCAAAAATCTTAAAATCCAATCCAAAACACACCCGTAGAGGGGACTCTGATGAGCAGACCAGACCAAGTTTGGGGCATGTAGGGCCTTTCTAGGCAGAGTTATGGGCCAGACAAAAAGGGAAGACAAATATGGTCAAAAATCTTAAAATCCAATCCAAAACACGCCCGTAGAGGGGACTCTGATGAGCAGACCAGACCAAGTTTGGGGCATGTAGGGCCTTTCTAGGCAGAGTTATTGGCCGGACAAAAAGGCAAGACAAATATAGTCATTAAAAAAAAAAAATCCAATCCAAAACACGCCCGTAGAGGGGACTCTGATGAGCAGACCAGACCAAGTTTGGGGCATGTAGGGCCTTTCTAGGCAGAGTTATGGGCCAGACAAAAAGGGAAGACAAATATGGTCAAAAATCTTAAAATCCAATCCAAAACACACCCGTAGAGGGGACTCTGATGAGCAGACCAGACCAAGTTTGGGGCATGTAGGGCCTTTCTAGACAGAGTTATGGGCCAGACAAAAAGGGAAGACAAATATGGTCAAAAATCTTAAAATCCAATCCAAAACATGCCCGTAGAGGGGACTCTGATGAGCAGACCAGACCAAGTTTGGGGCATGTAGGGCCTTTCTAGGCAGAGTTATGGGCCGGACAAAAAGGGAAGACAAATATAGTCATAAAAAAAAAAAAATCCAATCCAAAACACGCCCGTAGAGGGGACTCTGATGAGCAGACCAGACCAAGTTTGGGGCATGTAGGGCCTTTCTAGGCAGAGTTATGGGCCAGACAAAAAGGGAAGACAAATATGGTCAAAAATCTTAAAATCCAATCCAAAACACGCCCGTAGAGGGGACTCTGATGAGCAGACCAGACCAAGTTTGGGGCATGTAGGGCCTTTCTAGGCAGAGTTATTGGCCGGACAAAAAGGCAAGACAAATATAGTCATAAAAAAAGAAAAATCCAATCCAAAACACACTCGTAGAGGGGACTCTGATGAGCAGACCAGACCAAGTTTGGGGCATGTAGGGCCTTTCTAGGCAGAGTTATGGGCCAGACAAAAAGGGAAGACAAATATGGTCAAAAATCTTAAAATCCAATCCAAAACATCCCCGTAGAGGGGACTCTGATGAGCAGACCAGACCAAGTTTGGGGCATGTAGGGCCTTTCTAGGCAGAGTTATGGGCCGGACAAAAAGGGAAGACAAATATAGTCATAAAAAAAAAAAAATCCAATCCAAAACACGCCCGTAGAGGGGACTCTGATGAGCAGACCAGACCAAGTTTGGGGCATGTAGGGCCTTTCTAGGCAGAGTTATGGGCCAGACAAAAAGGGAAGACAAATATGGTCAAAAATCTTAAAATCCAATCCAAAACACACCCGTAGAGGGGACTCTGATGAGCAGACCAGACCAAGTTTGGGGCATGTAGAGCCTTTCTAGGCAGAGTTATGGGCCAGACAAAAAGGGAAGACAAATATGGTCAAAAATCTTAAAATCCAATCCAAAACATGCCCGTAGAGGGGACTCTGATGAGCAGACCAGACCAAGTTTGGGGCATGTAGGGCATTTCTAGGCAGAGTTATGGGCCAGACAAAAAGGGAAGACAAATATGGTCAAAAATCTTAAAATCCAATCCAAAACACACCCGTAGAGGGGACTCTGATGAGCAGACCAGACCAAGTTTGGGGCATGTAGAGCCTTTCTAGGCAGAGTTATGGGCCAGACAAAAAGGGAAGACAAATATGGTCAAAAATCTTAAAATCCAATCCAAAACACACCCGTAGAGGGGACTCTGATGAGCAGACCAGACCAAGTTTGGGGCATGTAGAGCCTTTCTAGGCAGAGTTATGGGCCAGACAAAAAGGGAAGACAAATATGGTCAAAAATCTTAAAATCCAATCCAAAACATGCCCGTAGAGGGGACTCTGATGAGCAGACCAGACCAAGTTTGGGGCATGTAGGGCATTTCTAGGCAGAGTTATGGGCCAGACAAAAAGGGAAGACAAATATGGTCAAAAATCTTAAAATCCAATCCAAAACACACCCGTAGAGGGGACTCTGATGAGCAGACCAGACCAAGTTTGGGGCATGTAGAGCCTTTCTAGGCAGAGTTATGGGCCAGACAAAAAGGGAAGACAAATATGGTCAAAAATCTTAAAATCCAATCCAAAACATGCCCGTAGAGGGGACTCTGATGAGCAGACCAGACCAAGTTTGGGGCATGTAGGGCCTTTCTAGGCAGAGTTATGGGCCGGACAAAAAGGGAAGACAAATATGGTCAAAAATCTTAAAATCCAATCCAAAACATGCCCGTAGAGGGGACTCTGATGAGCAGACCAGACCAAGTTTGGGGCATGTAGGGCTTTTCTAGGCAGAGTTATGGGCCGGAAAAAAAGGGAAGACAAATATAGTCATTTAAAAAAAAAAATCCATTCCAAAACACGCCCGTAGAGGGGACTCTGATGAGCAGACCAGACCAAGTTTGGGGCATGTAGGGCCTTTCTAGGCAGAGTTATGGGCCAGACAAAAAGGGAAGACAAATATGGTCAAAAATCTTAAAATCCAATCCAAAACACACCCGTAGAGGGGACTCTGATGAGCAGACCAGACCAAGTTTGGGGCATGTAGGGCCTTTCTAGGCAGAGTTATGGGCCAGACAAAAAGGGAAGACAAATATGGTCAAAAATCTTAAAATCCAATCCAAAACACGCCCGTAGAGGGGACTCTGATGAGCAGACCAGACCAAGTTTGGGGCATGTAGGGCCTTTCTAGGCAGAGTTATTGGCCGGACAAAAAGGCAAGACAAATATAGTCATTTAAAAAAAAAAATCCAATCCAAAACACGCCCGTAGAGGGGACTCTGATGAGCAGACCAGACCAAGTTTGGGGCATGTAGGGCCTTTCTAGGCAGAGTTATGGGCCAGACAAAAAGGGAAGACAAATCTGGTCAAAAATCTTAAAATCCAATCCAAAACACGCCCGTAGAGGGGACTCTGATGAGCAGACCAGACCAAGTTTGGGGCATGTAGGGCCTTTCTAGGCAGAGTTATTGGCCGGACAAAAAGGCAAGACAAATATAGTCATAAAAAAAAGAAAATCCAATCCAAAACACGCCCGTAGAGGGGACTCTGATGAGCAGACCAGACCAAGTTTGGGGCATGTAGGGCCTTTCTAGGCAGAGTTATGGGCCAGACAAAAAGGGAAGACAAATATGGTCAAAAATCTTAAAATCCAATCCAAAACACACCCGTAGAGGGGACTCTGATGAGCAGACCAGACCAAGTTTGTGGCATGTAGAGCCTTTCTAGGCAGAGTTATGGGCCAGACAAAAAGGGAAGACAAATATGGTCAAAAATCTTAAAATCCAATCCAAAACATGCCCGTAGAGGGGACTCTGATGAGCAGACCAGACCAAGTTTGGGGCATGTAGGGCCTTTCTAGGCAGAGTTATGGGCCGGACAAAAAGGGAAGACAAATATGGTCAAAAATCTTAAAATCCAATCCAAAACATGCCCGTAGAGGGGACTCTGATGAGCAGACCAGACCAAGTTTGGGGCATGTAGGGCCTTTCTAGGCAGAGTTATGGGCCGGAAAAAAAGGGAAGACAAATATAGTCATTTAAAAAAAAAAATCCATTCCAAAACACGCCCGTAGAGGGGACTCTGATGAGCAGACCAGACCAAGTTGGGGGCATGTAGGGCCTTTCTAGGCAGAGTTATGGGCCAGACAAAAAGGGAAGACAAATATGGTCAAAAATCTTAAAATCCAATCCAAAACACACCCGTAGAGGGGACTCTGATGAGCAGACCAGACCAAGTTTGGGGCATGTAGGGCCTTTCTAGGCAGAGTTATGGGCCAGACAAAAAGGGAAGACAAATATGGTCAAAAATCTTAAAATCCAATCCAAAACACGCCCGTAGAGGGGACTCTGATGAGCAGACCAGACCAAGTTTGGGGCATGTAGGGCCTTTCTAGGCAGAGTTATTGGCCGGACAAAAAGGCAAGACAAATATAGTCATAAAAAAAAAAAAATCCAATCCAAAACACGCCCGTAGAGGGGACTCTGATGAGCAGACCAGACCAAGTTTGGGGCATGTAGGGCCTTTCTAGGCAGAGTTATGGGCCAGACAAAAAGGGAAGACAAATATGGTCAAAAATCTTAAAATCCAATCCAAAACACACCCGTAGAGGGGACTCTGATGAGCAGACCAGACCAAGTTTGGGGCATGTAGGGCCTTTCTAGGCAGAGTTATGGGCCAGACAAAAAGGGAAGACAAATATGGTCAAAAATCTTAAAATCCAATCCAAAACATGCCCGTAGAGGGGACTCTGATGAGCAGACCAGACCAAGTTTGGGGCATGTAGGGCCTTTCTAGGCAGAGTTATGGGCCAGACAAAAAGGGAAGACAAATATGGTCAAAAATCTTAAAATCCAATCCAAAACACACTCGTAGAGGGGACTCTGATGAGCAGACCAGACCAAGTTTGGGGCATGTAGGGCCTTTCTAGGCAGAGTTATGGGCCAGACAAAAAGGGAAGACAAATATGGTCAAAAATCTTAAAATCCAATCCAAAACATCCCCGTAGAGGGGACTCTGATGAGCAGACCAGACCAAGTTTGGGGCATGTAGGGCCTTTCTAGGCAGAGTTATGGGCCGGACAAAAAGGGAAGACAAATATAGTCATAAAAAAAAAAAATCCAATCCAAAACACGCCCGTAGAGGGGACTCTGATGAGCAGACCAGACCAAGTTTGGGGCATGTAGGGCCTTTCTAGGCAGAGTTATGGGCCAGACAAAAAGGGAAGACAAATATGGTCAAAAATCTTAAAATCCAATCCAAAACACACCCGTAGAGGGGACTCTGATGAGCAGACCAGACCAAGTTTGGGGCATGTAGAGCCTTTCTAGGCAGAGTTATGGGCCAGACAAAAAGGGAAGACAAATATGGTCAAAAATCTTAAAATCCAATCCAAAACATGCCCGTAGAGGGGACTCTGATGAGCAGACCAGACCAAGTTTGGGGCATGTAGGGCATTTCTAGGCAGAGTTATGGGCCAGACAAAAAGGGAAGACAAATATGGTCAAAAATCTTAAAATCCAATCCAAAACACACCCGTAGAGGGGACTCTGATGAGCAGACCAGACCAAGTTTGGGGCATGTAGAGCCTTTCTAGGCAGAGTTATGGGCCAGACAAAAAGGGAAGACAAATATGGTCAAAAATCTTAAAATCCAATCCAAAACATGCCCGTAGAGGGGACTCTGATGAGCAGACCAGACCAAGTTTGGGGCATGTAGGGCCTTTCTAGGCAGAGTTATGGGCCGGACAAAAAGGGAAGACAAATATGGTCAAAAATCTTAAAATCCAATCCAAAACATGCCCGTAGAGGGGACTCTGATGAGCAGACCAGACCAAGTTTGGGGCATGTAGGGCCTTTCTAGGCAGAGTTATGGGCCGGAAAAAAAGGGAAGACAAATATAGTCATTTAAAAAAAAAAATCCATTCCAAAACACGCCCGTAGAGGGGACTCTGATGAGCAGACCAGACCAAGTTGGGGGCATGTAGGGCCTTTCTAGGCAGAGTTATGGGCCAGACAAAAAGGGAAGACAAATATGGTCAAAAATCTTAAAATCCAATCCAAAACACACCCGTAGAGGGGACTCTGATGAGCAGACCAGACCAAGTTTGGGGCATGTAGGGCCTTTCTAGGCAGAGTTATGGGCCAGACAAAAAGGGAAGACAAATATGGTCAAAAATCTTAAAATCCAATCCAAAACACGCCCGTAGAGGGGACTCTGATGAGCAGACCAGACCAAGTTTGGGGCATGTAGGGCCTTTCTAGGCAGAGTTATTGGCCGGACAAAAAGGCAAGACAAATATAGTCATTAAAAAAAAAAAATCCAATCCAAAACACGCCCGTAGAGGGGACTCTGATGAGCAGACCAGACCAAGTTTGGGGCATGTAGGGCCTTTCTAGGCAGAGTTATGGGCCAGACAAAAAGGGAAGACAAATATGGTCAAAAATCTTAAAATCCAATCCAAAACACACCCGTAGAGGGGACTCTGATGAGCAGACCAGACCAAGTTTGGGGCATGTAGGGCCTTTCTAGGCAGAGTTATGGGCCAGACAAAAAGGGAAGACAAATATGGTCAAAAATCTTAAAATCCAATCCAAAACATGCCCGTAGAGGGGACTCTGATGAGCAGACCAGACCAAGTTTGGGGCATGTAGGGCCTTTCTAGGCAGAGTTATGGGCCAGACAAAAAGGGAAGACAAATATGGTCAAAAATCTTAAAATCCAATCCAAAACACACTCGTAGAGGGGACTCTGATGAGCAGACCAGACCAAGTTTGGGGCATGTAGGGCCTTTCTAGGCAGAGTTATGGGCCAGACAAAAAGGGAAGACAAATATGGTCAAAAATCTTAAAATCCAATCCAAAACATCCCCGTAGAGGGGACTCTGATGAGCAGACCAGACCAAGTTTGGGGCATGTAGGGCCTTTCTAGGCAGAGTTATGGGCCGGACAAAAAGGGAAGACAAATATAGTCATAAAAAAAAAAAAATCCAATCCAAAACACGCCCGTAGAGGGGACTCTGATGAGCAGACCAGACCAAGTTTGGGGCATGTAGGGCCTTTCTAGGCAGAGTTATGGGCCAGACAAAAAGGGAAGACAAATATGGTCAAAAATCTTAAAATCCAATCCAAAACACACCCGTAGAGGGGACTCTGATGAGCAGACCAGACCAAGTTTGGGGCATGTAGAGCCTTTCTAGGCAGAGTTATGGGCCAGACAAAAAGGGAAGACAAATATGGTCAAAAATCTTAAAATCCAATCCAAAACATGCCCGTAGAGGGGACTCTGATGAGCAGACCAGACCAAGTTTGGGGCATGTAGGGCATTTCTAGGCAGAGTTATGGGCCAGACAAAAAGGGAAGACAAATATGGTCAAAAATCTTAAAATCCAATCCAAAACACACCCGTAGAGGGGACTCTGATGAGCAGACCAGACCAAGTTTGGGGCATGTAGAGCCTTTCTAGGCAGAGTTATGGGCCAGACAAAAAGGGAAGACAAATATGGTCAAAAATCTTAAAATCCAATCCAAAACATGCCCGTAGAGGGGACTCTGATGAGCAGACCAGACCAAGTTTGGGGCATGTAGGGCCTTTCTAGGCAGAGTTATGGGCCGGACAAAAAGGGAAGACAAATATGGTCAAAAATCTTAAAATCCAATCCAAAACATGCCCGTAGAGGGGACTCTGATGAGCAGACCAGACCAAGTTTGGGGCATGTAGGGCCTTTCTAGGCAGAGTTATGGGCCGGAAAAAAAGGGAAGACAAATATAGTCATTTAAAAAAAAAAATCCATTCCAAAACACGCCCGTAGAGGGGACTCTGATGAGCAGACCAGACCAAGTTTGGGGCATGTAGGGCCTTTCTAGGCAGAGTTATGGGCCAGACAAAAAGGGAAGACAAATATGGTCAAAAATCTTAAAATCCAATCCAAAACACACCCGTAGAGGGGACTCTGATGAGCAGACCAGACCAAGTTTGGGGCATGTAGGGCCTTTCTAGGCAGAGTTATGGGCCAGACAAAAAGGGAAGACAAATATGGTCAAAAATCTTAAAATCCAATCCAAAACACGCCCGTAGAGGGGACTCTGATGAGCAGACCAGACCAAGTTTGGGGCATGTAGGGCCTTTCTAGGCAGAGTTATTGGCCGGACAAAAAGGCAAGACAAATATAGTCATTTAAAAAAAAAAATCCAATCCAAAACACGCCCGTAGAGGGGACTCTGATGAGCAGACCAGACCAAGTTTGGGGCATGTAGGGCCTTTCTAGGCAGAGTTATGGGCCAGACAAAAAGGGAAGACAAATATGGTCAAAAATCTTAAAATCCAATCCAAAACACGCCCGTAGAGGGGACTCTGATGAGCAGACCAGACCAAGTTTGGGGCATGTAGGGCCTTTCTAGGCAGAGTTATGGGCCAGACAAAAAGGGAAGACAAATATGGTCAAAAATCTTAAAATCCAATCCAAAACACACCCGTAGAGGGGACTCTGATGAGCAGACCAGACCAAGTTTGGGGCATGTAGGGCCTTTCTAGGCAGAGTTATGGGCCAGACAAAAAGGGAAGACAAATATGGTCAAAAATCTTAAAATCCAATCCAAAACATGCCCGTAGAGGGGACTCTGATGAGCAGACCAGACCAAGTTTGGGGCATGTAGTGCCTTTCTAGGCAGAGTTATGGCCCGGACAAAAAGGGAAGACAAATATAGTCATTTAAAAAAAAAAATCCAATCCAAAACACGCCCGTAGAGGGGACTCTGATGAGCAGACCAGACCAAGTTTGGGGCATGTAGGGCCTTTCTAGGCAGAGTTATGGGCCAGACAAAAAGGGAAGACAAGTATGGTCAAAAATCTTAAAATCCAATCCAAAACACACCCGTAGAGGGGACTCTGATGAGCAGACCAGACCAAGTTTGGGGCATGTAGGGCCTTTCTAGGCAGAGTTATGGGCCAGACAAAAAGGGAAGACAAATGTGGTCAAAAATCTTAAAATCCAATCCAAAACACGCCCGTAGAGGGGACTCTGATGAGCAGACCAGACCAAGTTTGGGGCATGTAGGGCCTTTCTAGGCAGAGTTATGGGCCAGACAAAAAGGGAAGACAAATATGGTCAAAAATCTTAAAATCCAATCCAAAACACGCCCGTAGAGGGGACTCTGATGAGCAGACCAGACCAAGTTTGGGGCATGTAGGGCCTTTCTAGGCAGAGTTATGGGCCAGACAAAAAGGGAAGACAAATATGGTCAAAAATCTTAAAATCCAATCCAAAACACGCCCGTAGAGGGGACTCTGATGAGCAGACCAGACCAAGTTTGGGGCATGTAGGGCCTTTCTAGGCAGAGTTATGGGCCGGAAAAAAAGGGAAGACAAATATAGTCATTTAAAAAAAAAAATCCATTCCAAAACACGCCCGTAGAGGGGACTCTGATGAGCAGACCAGACCAAGTTTGGGGCATGTAGGGCCTTTCTAGGCAGAGTTATGGGCCAGACAAAAAGGGAAGACAAATATGGTCAAAAATCTTAAAATCCAATCCAAAACACACCCGTAGAGGGGACTCTGATGAGCAGACCAGACCAAGTTTGGGGCATGTAGGGCCTTTCTAGGCAGAGTTATGGGCCAGACAAAAAGGGAAGACAAATATGGTCAAAAATCTTAAAATCCAATCCAAAACACGCCCGTAGAGGGGACTCTGATGAGCAGACCAGACCAAGTTTGGGGCATGTAGGGCCTTTCTAGGCAGAGTTATTGGCCGGACAAAAAGGCAAGACAAATATAGTCATTTAAAAAAAAAAATCCAATCCAAAACACGCCCGTAGAGGGGACTCTGATGAGCAGACCAGACCAAGTTTGGGGCATGTAGGGCCTTTCTAGGCAGAGTTATGGGCCAGACAAAAAGGGAAGACAAATATGGTCAAAAATCTTAAAATCCAATCCAAAACACGCCCGTAGAGGGGACTCTGATGAGCAGACCAGACCAAGTTTGGGGCATGTAGGGCCTTTCTAGGCAGAGTTATGGGCCAGACAAAAAGGGAAGACAAATATGGTCAAAAATCTTAAAATCCAATCCAAAACACACCCGTAGAGGGGACTCTGATGAGCAGACCAGACCAAGTTTGGGGCATGTAGGGCCTTTCTAGGCAGAGTTATGGGCCAGACAAAAAGGGAAGACAAATATGGTCAAAAATCTTAAAATCCAATCCAAAACATGCCCGTAGAGGGGACTCTGATGAGCAGACCAGACCAAGTTTGGGGCATGTAGTGCCTTTCTAGGCAGAGTTATGGCCCGGACAAAAAGGGAAGACAAATATAGTCATTTAAAAAAAAAAATCCAATCCAAAACACGCCCGTAGAGGGGACTCTGATGAGCAGACCAGACCAAGTTTGGGGCATGTAGGGCCTTTCTAGGCAGAGTTATGGGCCAGACAAAAAGGGAAGACAAGTATGGTCAAAAATCTTAAAATCCAATCCAAAACACACCCGTAGAGGGGACTCTGATGAGCAGACCAGACCAAGTTTGGGGCATGTAGGGCCTTTCTAGGCAGAGTTATGGGCCAGACAAAAAGGGAAGACAAATGTGGTCAAAAATCTTAAAATCCAATCCAAAACACGCCCGTAGAGGGGACTCTGATGAGCAGACCAGACCAAGTTTGGGGCATGTAGGGCCTTTCTAGGCAGAGTTATGGGCCAGACAAAAAGGGAAGACAAATATGGTCAAAAATCTTAAAATCCAATCCAAAACACGCCCGTAGAGGGGACTCTGATGAGCAGACCAGACCAAGTTTGGGGCATGTAGGGCCTTTCTAGGCAGAGTTATGGGCCAGACAAAAAGGGAAGACAAATATGGTCAAAAATCTTAAAATCCAATCCAAAACACACCCGTAGAGGGGACTCTGATGAGCAGACCAGACCAAGTTTGGGGCATGTAGGGCCTTTCTAGGCAGAGTTATGGGCCGGACAAAAAGGGAAGACAAATATAGTCATTTTAAAAAAAAAATCCAATCCAAAACACACCCGTAGAGGGGACTCTGATGAGCAGACCAGACCAAGTTTGGGGCATGTAGGGCCTTTCTAGGCAGAGTTATGGGCCAGACAAAAAGGGAAGACAAATCTGGTCAAAAATCTTAAAATCCAATCCAAAACACGCCCGTAGAGGGGACTCTGATGAGCAGACCAGACCAAGTTTGGGGCATGTAGGGCCTTTCTAGGCAGAGTTATGGGCCAGACAAAAAGGGAAGACAAATCTGGTCAAAAATCTTAAAATCCAATCCAAAACACGCCCGTAGAGGGGACTCTGATGAGCAGACCAGACCAAGTTTGGGGCATGTAGGGCCTTTCTAGGCAGAGTTATGGGCCAGACAAAAAGGGAAGACAAATATGATCAAAAATCTTAAAATCCAATCCAAAACACGCCCGTAGAGGGGACTCTGATGAGCAGACCAGACCAAGTTTGGGGCATGTAGGGCCTTTCTAGGCAGAGTTATGGGCCGGACAAAAAGGGAAGACAAATATGGTCAAAAATCTTAAAATCCAATCCAAAACATGCCCGTAGAGGGGACTCTGATGAGCAGACCAGACCAAGTTTGGGGCATGTAGGGCCTTTCTAGGCAGAGTTATGGGCCGGACAAAAAGGGAAGACAAATATGGTCAAAAATCTTAAAATCCAATCCAAAACATGCCCGTAGAGGGGACTCTGATGAGCAGACCAGACCAAGTTTGGGGCATGTAGGGCCTTTCTAGGCAGAGTTATTGGCCGGACAAAAAGGCAAGACAAATATAGTCATTTAAAAAAAAAAATCCAATCCAAAACACGCCCGTAGAGGGGACTCTGATGAGCAGACCAGACCAAGTTTGGGGCATGTAGGGCCTTTCTAGGCAGAGTTATGGGCCAGACAAAAAGGGAAGACAAATATGGTCAAAAATCTTAAAATCCAATCCAAAACACGCCCGTAGAGGGGACTCTGATGAGCAGACCAGACCAAGTTTGGGGCATGTAGGGCCTTTCTAGGCAGAGTTATGGGCCAGACAAAAAGGGAAGACAAATATGGTCAAAAATCTTAAAATCCAATCCAAAACACACCCGTAGAGGGGACTCTGATGAGCAGACCAGACCAAGTTTGGGGCATGTAGGGCCTTTCTAGGCAGAGTTATGGGCCAGACAAAAAGGGAAGACAAATATGGTCAAAAATCTTAAAATCCAATCCAAAACATGCCCGTAGAGGGGACTCTGATGAGCAGACCAGACCAAGTTTGGGGCATGTAGTGCCTTTCTAGGCAGAGTTATGGGCCGGACAAAAAGGGAAGACAAATATAGTCATTTAAAAAAAAAAATCCAATCCAAAACACGCCCGTAGAGGGGACTCTGATGAGCAGACCAGACCAAGTTTGGGGCATGTAGGGCCTTTCTAGGCAGAGTTATGGGCCAGACAAAAAGGGAAGACAAGTATGGTCAAAAATCTTAAAATCCAATCCAAAACACACCCGTAGAGGGGACTCTGATGAGCAGACCAGACCAAGTTTGGGGCATGTAGGGCCTTTCTAGGCAGAGTTATGGGCCAGACAAAAAGGGAAGACAAATGTGGTCAAAAATCTTAAAATCCAATCCAAAACACGCCCGTAGAGGGGACTCTGATGAGCAGACCAGACCAAGTTTGGGGCATGTAGGGCCTTTCTAGGCAGAGTTATGGGCCAGACAAAAAGGGAAGACAAATATGGTCAAAAATCTTAAAATCCAATCCAAAACACGCCCGTAGAGGGGACTCTGATGAGCAGACCAGACCAAGTTTGGGGCATGTAGGGCCTTTCTAGGCAGAGTTATGGGCCAGACAAAAAGGGAAGACAAATATGGTCAAAAATCTTAAAATCCAATCCAAAACACACCCGTAGAGGGGACTCTGATGAGCAGACCAGACCAAGTTTGGGGCATGTAGGGCCTTTCTAGGCAGAGTTATGGGCCGGACAAAAAGGGAAGACAAATATAGTCATTTAAAAAAAAAAATCCAATCCAAAACACACCCGTAGAGGGGACTCTGATGAGCAGACCAGACCAAGTTTGGGGCATGTAGGGCCTTTCTAGGCAGAGTTATGGGCCAGACAAAAAGGGAAGACAAATCTGGTCAAAAATCTTAAAATCCAATCCAAAACACGCCCGTAGAGGGGACTCTGATGAGCAGACCAGACCAAGTTTGGGGCATGTAGGGCCTTTCTAGGCAGAGTTATGGGCCAGACAAAAAGGGAAGACAAATCTGGTCAAAAATCTTAAAATCCAATCCAAAACACGCCCGTAGAGGGGACTCTGATGAGCAGACCAGACCAAGTTTGGGGCATGTAGGGCCTTTCTAGGCAGAGTTATGGGCCAGACAAAAAGGGAAGACAAATATGGTCAAAAATCTTAAAATCCAATCCAAAACATGCCCGTAGAGGGGACTCTGATGAGCAGACCAGACCAAGTTTGGGGCATGTAGGGCCTTTCTAGGCAGAGTTATGGGCCGGACAAAAAGGGAAGACAAATATGGTCAAAAATCTTAAAATCCAATCCAAAACATGCCCGTAGAGGGGACTCTGATGAGCAGACCAGACCAAGTTTGGGGCATGTAGGGCCTTTCTAGGCAGAGTTATGGGCCAGACAAAAAGGGAAGACAAATATGGTCAAAAATCTTAAAATCCAATCCAAAACACGCCCGTAGAGGGGACTCTGATGAGCAGACCAGACCAAGTTTGGGGCATGTAGGGCCTTTCTAGGCAGAGTTATGGGCCAGACAAAAAGGGAAGACAAATATGGTCAAAAATCTTAAAATCCAATCCAAAACACACCCGTAGAGGGGACTCTGATGAGCAGACCAGACCAAGTTTGGGGCATGTAGGGCCTTTCTAGGCAGAGTTATGGGCCAGACAAAAAGGGAAGACAAATATGGTCAAAAATCTTAAAATCCAATCCAAAACATGCCCGTAGAGGGGACTCTGATGAGCAGACCAGACCAAGTTTGGGGCATGTAGGGCCTTTCTAGGCAGAGTTATGGGCCGGACAAAAAGGGAAGACAAATATAGTCATAAAAAAAAAAAATCCAATCCAAAACACGCCCGTAGAGGGGACTCTGATGAGCAGACCAGACCAAGTTTGGGGCATGTAGGGCCTTTCTAGGCAGAGTTATGGGCCAGACAAAAAGGGAAGACAAATATGGTCAAAAATCTTAAAATCCAATCCAAAACACGCCCGTAGAGGGGACTCTGATGAGCAGACCAGACCAAGTTTGGGGCATGTAGGGCCTTTCTAGGCAGAGTTATTGGCCGGACAAAAAGGCAAGACAAATATAGTCATAAAAAAAGAAAAATCCAAAACACGCCCGTAGAGGGGACTCTGATGAGCAGACCAGACCAAGTTTGGGGCATGTAGGGCCTTTCTAGGCAGAGTTATGGGCCAGACAAAAAGGGAAGACAAATATGGTCAAAAATCTTAAAATCCAATCCAAAACATACCTGTAAAGGGGACTCTGATGAGCAGACCAGACCAAGTTTGGGGCATGTAGGGCCTTTCTAGGCAGAGTTATGGGCCAGACAAAAAGGGAAGACAAATATGGTCAAAAATCTTAAAATCCAATCCAAAACACGCCCGTAGAGGGGACTCTGATGAGCAGACCAGACCAAGTTTGGGGCATGTAGGGCCTTTCTAGGCAGAGTTATGGGCCAGACAAAAAGGGAAGACAAATATGGTCAAAAATCTTAAAATCCAATCCAAAACACACCCGTAGAGGGGACTCTGATGAGCAGACCAGACCAAGTTTGGGGCATGTAGGGCCTTTCTAGGCAGAGTTATGGGCCGGACAAAAAGGGAAGACAAATATAGTCATTTAAAAAAAAAAATCCAATCCAAAACACACCCGTAGAGGGGACTCTGATGAGCAGACCAGACCAAGTTTGGGGCATGTAGGGCCTTTCTAGGCAGAGTTATGGGCCAGACAAAAAGGGAAGACAAATCTGGTCAAAAATCTTAAAATCCAATCCAAAACACGCCCGTAGAGGGGACTCTGATGAGCAGACCAGACCAAGTTTGGGGCATGTAGGGCCTTTCTAGGCAGAGTTATGGGCCAGACAAAAAGGGAAGACAAATCTGGTCAAAAATCTTAAAATCCAATCCAAAACACGCCCGTAGAGGGGACTCTGATGAGCAGACCAGACCAAGTTTGGGGCATGTAGGGCCTTTCTAGGCAGAGTTATGGGCCAGACAAAAAGGGAAGACAAATATGGTCAAAAATCTTAAAATCCAATCCAAAACATGCCCGTAGAGGGGACTCTGATGAGCAGACCAGACCAAGTTTGGGGCATGTAGGGCCTTTCTAGGCAGAGTTATGGGCCGGACAAAAAGGGAAGACAAATATGGTCAAAAATCTTAAAATCCAATCCAAAACATGCCCGTAGAGGGGACTCTGATGAGCAGACCAGACCAAGTTTGGGGCATGTAGGGCCTTTCTAGGCAGAGTTATGGGCCAGACAAAAAGGGAAGACAAATATGGTCAAAAATCTTAAAATCCAATCCAAAACACGCCCGTAGAGGGGACTCTGATGAGCAGACCAGACCAAGTTTGGGGCATGTAGGGCCTTTCTAGGCAGAGTTATGGGCCAGACAAAAAGGGAAGACAAATATGGTCAAAAATCTTAAAATCCAATCCAAAACACACCCGTAGAGGGGACTCTGATGAGCAGACCAGACCAAGTTTGGGGCATGTAGGGCCTTTCTAGGCAGAGTTATGGGCCAGACAAAAAGGGAAGACAAATATGGTCAAAAATCTTAAAATCCAATCCAAAACATGCCCGTAGAGGGGACTCTGATGAGCAGACCAGACCAAGTTTGGGGCATGTAGGGCCTTTCTAGGCAGAGTTATGGGCCGGACAAAAAGGGAAGACAAATATAGTCATAAAAAAAAAAAATCCAATCCAAAACACGCCCGTAGAGGGGACTCTGATGAGCAGACCAGACCAAGTTTGGGGCATGTAGGGCCTTTCTAGGCAGAGTTATGGGCCAGACAAAAAGGGAAGACAAATATGGTCAAAAATCTTAAAATCCAATCCAAAACACGCCCGTAGAGGGGACTCTGATGAGCAGACCAGACCAAGTTTGGGGCATGTAGGGCCTTTCTAGGCAGAGTTATTGGCCGGACAAAAAGGCAAGACAAATATAGTCATAAAAAAAGAAAAATCCAAAACACGCCCGTAGAGGGGACTCTGATGAGCAGACCAGACCAAGTTTGGGGCATGTAGGGCCTTTCTAGGCAGAGTTATGGGCCAGACAAAAAGGGAAGACAAATATGGTCAAAAATCTTAAAATCCAATCCAAAACACGCCCGTAGAGGGGACTCTGATGAGCAGACCAGACCAAGTTTGGGGCATGTAGGGCCTTTCTAGGCAGAGTTATGGGCCAGACAAAAAGGGAAGACAAATATGGTCAAAAATCTTAAAATCCAATCCAAAACACGCCCGTAGAAGGGACTCTGATGAGCAGACCAGACCAAGTTTGGGGCATGTAGGGCCTTTCTAGGCAGAGTTATGGGCCAGACAAAAAGGGAAGACAAATATAGTCATAAAAAAAAAAAAATCCAATCCAAAACACGCCCGTAGAGGGGACTCTGATGAGCAGACCAGACCAAGTTTGGGGCATGTAGGGCCTTTCTAGGCAGAGTTATGGGCCAGACAAAAAGGGAAGACAAATATGGTCAAAAATCTTAAAATCCAATCCAAAACATACCTGTAAAGGGGACTCTGATGAGCAGACCAGACCAAGTTTGGGGCATGTAGGGCCTTTCTAGGCAGAGTTATGGGCCGGACAAAAAGGGAAGACAAATATAGTCATTTAAAAAAAAAAATCCAATCCAAAACATGCCCGTAGAGGGGACTCTGATGAGCAGACCAGAACAAGTTTGGGGCATGTAGGGCCTTTCTAGGCAGAGTTATGGGCCAGACAAAAAGGGAAGACAAATATAGTCAAAAATCTTAAAATCCAATCCAAAACACGCCCGTAGAGGGGACTCTGATGAGCAGACCAGACCAAGTTTGGGGCATGTAGGTCCTTTCTAGGCAGAGTTATGGGCCGGACAAAAAGGGAAGACAAATATGGTCATTTTTTTTTAAAATCCAATCCAAAACATGCCCGTAGAGGGACCTCTGATGAGCAGACCAGACCAAGTTTGGGGCATGTAGGGCCTTTCTAGGCAGAGTTATGGGCCAGACAAAAAGGGAAGACAAATATGGTCAAAAATCTTAAAATCCAATCCAAAACATGCCCGTAGAGGGGACTCTGATGAGCAGACCAGACCAAGTTTGGGGCATGTAGGGCCTTTCTAGGCAGAGTTATGGGCCGGACAAAAAGGGAAGACAAATATAGTCATAAAAAAAAAAAATCCAATCCAAAACACGCCCGTAGAGGGGACTCTGATGAGCAGACCAGACCAAGTTTGGGGCATGTAGGGCCTTTCTAGGCAGAGTTATGGGCCAGACAAAAAGGGAAGACAAATATGGTCAAAAATCTTAAAATCCAATCCAAAACACGCCCGTAGAGGGGACTCTGATGAGCAGACCAGACCAAGTTTGGGGCATGTAGGGCCTTTCTAGGCAGAGTTATTGGCCGGACAAAAAGGCAAGACAAATATAGTCATAAAAAAAGAAAAATCCAAAACACGCCCGTAGAGGGGACTCTGATGAGCAGACCAGACCAAGTTTGGGGCATGTAGGGCCTTTCTAGGCAGAGTTATGGGCCAGACAAAAAGGGAAGACAAATATGGTCAAAAATCTTAAAATCCAATCCAAAACACGCCCGTAGAGGGGACTCTGATGAGCAGACCAGACCAAGTTTGGGGCATGTAGGGCCTTTCTAGGCAGAGTTATGGGCCAGACAAAAAGGGAAGACAAATATGGTCAAAAATCTTAAAATCCAATCCAAAACACGCCCGTAGAAGGGACTCTGATGAGCAGACCAGACCAAGTTTGGGGCATGTAGGGCCTTTCTAGGCAGAGTTATGGGCCAGACAAAAAGGGAAGACAAATATAGTCATAAAAAAAAAAAAATCCAATCCAAAACACGCCCGTAGAGGGGACTCTGATGAGCAGACCAGACCAAGTTTGGGGCATGTAGGGCCTTTCTAGGCAGAGTTATGGGCCAGACAAAAAGGGAAGACAAATATGGTCAAAAATCTTAAAATCCAATCCAAAACATACCTGTAAAGGGGACTCTGATGAGCAGACCAGACCAAGTTTGGGGCATGTAGGGCCTTTCTAGGCAGAGTTATGGGCCGGACAAAAAGGGAAGACAAATATAGTCATTTAAAAAAAAAAATCCAATCCAAAACATGCCCGTAGAGGGGACTCTGATGAGCAGACCAGACCAAGTTTGGGGCATGTAGGGCCTTTCTAGGCAGAGTTATGGGCCAGACAAAAAGGGAAGACAAATATAGTCAAAAATCTTAAAATCCAATCCAAAACACGCCCGTAGAGGGGACTCTGATGAGCAGACCAGACCAAGTTTGGGGCATGTAGGTCCTTTCTAGGCAGAGTTATGGGCCGGACAAAAAGGGAAGACAAATATGGTCATTTTTTTTTAAAATCCAATCCAAAACATGCCCGTAGAGGGACCTCTGATGAGCAGACCAGACCAAGTTTGGGGCATGTAGGGCCTTTCTAGGCAGAGTTATGGGCCAGACAAAAAGGGAAGACAAATATGGTCATTTTTTTTAAAAATCCAATCCAAAACATGCCCGTAGAGGGACCTCTGATGAGCAGACCAGACCAAGTTTGGGGCATGTAGGGCCTTTCTAGGCAGAGTTATGGGCCAGACAAAAAGGGAAGACAAATATGGTCAAAAATCTTAAAATCCAATCCAAAACACGCCCGTAGAGGGGACTCTGATGAGCAGACCAGACCAAGTTTGGGGCATGTAGGGCTTTTCTAGGCAGAGTTATGGGCCGGACAAAAAGGGAAGACAAATATGGTCAATTTTAAAAAAAATCCAATCCAAAACATGCCCGTAGAGGGACCTCTGATGAGCAGACCAGACCAAGTTTGGGGCATGTAGGGCCTTTCTAGGCAGAGTTATGGGCCAGACAAAAAGGGAAGACAAATATGGTCAAAAATCTTAAAATCCAATCCAAAACATGCCCGTAGAGGGGACTCTGATGAGCAGACCAGAACAAGTTTGGGGCATGTAGGGCCTTTCTAGGCAGAGTTATGGGCCAGACAAAAAGGGAAGACAAATATGGTCATTTTTTTTTAAATCCAATCCAAAACATGCCCGTAGAGGGACCTCTGATGAGCAGACCAGACCAAGTTTGGGGCATGTAGGGCCTTTCTAGGCAGAGTTATGGGCCAGACAAAAAGGGAAGACAAATATGGTCAAAAATCTTAAAATCCAATCCAAAACACGCCCGTAGAGGGGACTCTGATGAGCAGACCAGACCAAGTTTGGGGCATGTAGGGCCTTTCTAGGCAGAGTTATGGGCCAGACAAAAAGGGAAGACAAATATGGTCAAAAATCTTAAAATCCAATCCAAAACACGCCCGTAGAGGGGACTCTGATGAGCAGACCAGACCAAGTTTGGGGCATGTAGGGCCTTTCTAGGCAGAGTTATGGGCCAGACAAAAAGGGAAGACAAATATGGTCAAAAATCTTAAAATCCAATCCAAAACATGCCCGTAGAGGGATCTCTGATGAGCAGACCAGACCAAGTTTGGGGCATGTAGGGCCTTTCTAGGCAGAGTTATGTGCCAGACAAAAAGGGAAGACAAATATGGTCAAAAATCTTAAAATCCAATCCAAAACATGCCCGTAGAGGGATCTCTGATGAGCAGACCAGACCAAGTTTGGGGCATGTAGGGCCTTTCTAGGCAGAGTTATGGGCCGGACAATAAGGGAAGAAAAATATAGTCAAAAATCTTAAAATCCAATCCAAAACATACCTGTAAAGGGGACTCTGATGAGCAGACCAGACCAAGTTTGGGGCATGTAGGGCCTTTCTAGGCAGAGTTATGGGCCGGACAAAAAGGGAAGACAAATATAGTCATTTAAAAAAAAAAATCCAATCCAAAACACGCCCGTAGAGGGGACTCTGATGAGCAGACCAGACCAAGTTTGGGGCATATAGGGCCTTTCTAGGCAGAGTTATGTGCCAGACAATAAGGGAAGACAAATATGGTCAAAAATCTTAAAATCCAATCCAAAACATGCCCGTAGAGGGATCTCTGATGAGCAGACCAGACCAAGTTTGGGGCATGTAGGGCCTTTCTAGGCAGAGTTATGGGCCGGACAAAAAGGGAAGACAAATATAGTCATTTAAAAAAAAAATCCAATCCAAAACACGCCCGTAGAGGGGACTCTGATGAGCAGACCAGACAAAGTTTGGGGCATGTAGGGCCTTTCTAGGCAGAGTTATGGGCCGGACAAAAAGGGAAGACAAATATAGTCATTTAAAAATAAAAAATCCAATCCAAAACACGCCCGTAGAGGGGACTCTGATGAGCAGACCAGACCAAGTTTGGGGCATGTAGGGCCTTTCTAGGCAGAGTTATGGGCCAGACAAAAAGGGAAGACAAATATGGTCAAAAATCTTAAAATCCAATCCAAAACATACCTGTAAAGGGGACTCTGATGAGCAGACCAGACCAAGTTTGGGGCATGTAGGGCCTTTCTAGGCAGAGTTATGGGCCAGACAAAAAGGGAAGACAAATATGGTCAAAAATCTTAAAATCCAATCCAAAACATGCCCGTAGAGGGGACTCTGATGAGCAGACCAGAACAAGTTTGGGGCATGTAGGGCCTTTCTAGGCAGAGTTATGGGCCAGACAAAAAGGGAAGACAAATATGGTCATTTTTTTTTTAAATCCAATCCAAAACATGCCCGTAGAGGGACCTCTGATGAGCAGACCAGACCAAGTTTGGGGCATGTAGGGCCTTTCTAGGCAGAGTTATGGGCCAGACAAAAAGGGAAGACAAATATGGTCAAAAATCTTAAAATCCAATCCAAAACACGCCCGTAGAGGGGACTCTGATGAGCAGACCAGACCAAGTTTGGGGCATGTAGGGCCTTTCTAGGCAGAGTTATGGGCCAGACAAAAAGGGAAGACAAATATGGTCAAAAATCTTAAAATCCAATCCAAAACACGCCCGTAGAGGGGACTCTGATGAGCAGACCAGACCAAGTTTGGGGCATGTAGGGCCTTTCTAGGCAGAGTTATGGGCCAGACAAAAAGGGAAGACAAATATGGTCAAAAATCTTAAAATCCAATCCAAAACATGCCCGTAGAGGGATCTCTGATGAGCAGACCAGACCAAGTTTGGGGCATGTAGGGCCTTTCTAGGCAGAGTTATGTGCCAGACAAAAAGGGAAGACAAATATGGTCAAAAATCTTAAAATCCAATCCAAAACATGCCCGTAGAGGGATCTCTGATGAGCAGACCAGACCAAGTTTGGGGCATGTAGGGCCTTTCTAGGCAGAGTTATGGGCCGGACAATAAGGGAAGAAAAATATAGTCAAAAATCTTAAAATCCAATCCAAAACATACCTGTAAAGGGGACTCTGATGAGCAGACCAGACCAAGTTTGGGGCATGTAGGGCCTTTCTAGGCAGAGTTATGGGCCGGACAAAAAGGGAAGACAAATATAGTCATTTAAAAAAAAAAATCCAATCCAAAACACGCCCGTAGAGGGGACTCTGATGAGCAGACCAGACCAAGTTTGGGGCATATAGGGCCTTTCTAGGCAGAGTTATGTGCCAGACAATAAGGGAAGACAAATATGGTCAAAAATCTTAAAATCCAATCCAAAACATGCCCGTAGAGGGATCTCTGATGAGCAGACCAGACCAAGTTTGGGGCATGTAGGGCCTTTCTAGGCAGAGTTATGGGCCGGACAAAAAGGGAAGACAAATATAGTCATTTAAAAAAAAAATCCAATCCAAAACACGCCCGTAGAGGGGACTCTGATGAGCAGACCAGACAAAGTTTGGGGCATGTAGGGCCTTTCTAGGCAGAGTTATGGGCCGGACAAAAAGGGAAGACAAATATAGTCATTTAAAAATAAAAAATCCAATCCAAAACACGCCCGTAGAGGGGACTCTGATGAGCAGACCAGACCAAGTTTGGGGCATGTAGGGCCTTTCTAGGCAGAGTTATGGGCCAGACAAAAAGGGAAGACAAATATGGTCAAAAATCTTAAAATCCAATCCAAAACATACCTGTAAAGGGGACTCTGATGAGCAGACCAGACCAAGTTTGGGGCATGTAGGGCCTTTCTAGGCAGAGTTATGGGCCGGACAAAAAGGGAAGACAAATATAGTCATTTAAAAAAAAAAATCCAATCCAAAACACGCCCGTAGAGGGGACCCTGATGAGCAGATCAGACCAAGTTTGGGGCATGTAGGGCCTTTCTAGGCAGAGTTATGGGCCGGACAAAAAGGGAAGTCAAATATGGTCAATTTTTTTTTAAATACAATCCAAAACACGCCCGTAGAGGGGACTCTGATGAGCAGACCAGACCACGTTTGGGGCATGTAGGGCCTTTCTAGGCAGAGTTATGGGCCGGACAATAAGGGAAGACAAATATGGTCAAAAATCTTAAAATCCAATCCAAAACATACCTGTAGAGGGAACTCTGATGAGCAGACCAGACCAAGTTTGGGGCATGTAGGGCCTTTCTAGGCAGAGTTATGGGCCGGACAATAAGGGAAGACAAATATGGTCAAAAATCTTAAAATCCAATCCAAAACATACCTGTAGAGGGAACTCTGATGAGCAGACCAGACCAAGTTTGGGGCATGTAGGGCCTTTCTAGGCAGAGTTATGGGCCGGACAAAAAGGGAAGACAAATATAGTCATTTAAAAAAAAAAATCCAATCCAAAACACGCCCGTAGAGGGGACTCTGATGAGCAGACCAGACCAAGTTTGGGGCATATAGGGCCTTTCTAGGCAGAGTTATGTGCCAGACAATAAGGGAAGACAAATATGGTCAAAAATCTTAAAATCCAATCCAAAACATGCCCGTAGAGGGATCTCTGATGAGCAGACCAGACCAAGTTTGGGGCATGTAGGGCCTTTCTAGGCAGAGTTATGGGCCGGACAAAAAGGGAAGACAAATATAGTCATTTAAAAAAAAAATCCAATCCAAAACACGCCCGTAGAGGGGACTCTGATGAGCAGACCAGACAAAGTTTGGGGCATGTAGGGCCTTTCTAGGCAGAGTTATGGGCCGGACAAAAAGGGAAGACAAATATAGTCATTTAAAAATAAAAAATCCAATCCAAAACACGCCCGTAGAGGGGACTCTGATGAGCAGACCAGACCAAGTTTGGGGCATGTAGGGCCTTTCTAGGCAGAGTTATGGGCCGGACAAAAAGGGAAGTCAAATATGGTCAATTTTTAAAAAAAATACAATCCAAAACACGCCCGTAGAGGGGACTCTGATGAGCAGATCAGACCAAGTTTGGGGCATGTAGGGCCTTTCTAGGCAGAGTTATGGGCCGGACAAAAAGGGAAGTCAAATATGGTCAATTTTTTTAAAAAATACAATCCAAAACACGCCCGTAGAGGGGACTCTGATGAGCAGATCAGACCAAGTTTGGGGCATGTAGGGCCTTTCTAGGCAGAGTTATGGGCCAGACAAAAAGGGAAGACAAATATGGTCAAAAATCTTAAAATCCAATCCAAAACACGCCCGTAGAGGGGACTCTGATGAGCAGACCAGACCAAGTTTGGGGCATGTAGGGCCTTTCTAGGCAGAGTTATTGGCCGGACAAAAAGGCAAGACAAATATAGTCATTTAAAAAAAAAAATCCAATCCAAAACACGCCCGTAGAGGGGACTCTGATGAGCAGACCAGACCAAGTTTGGGGCATGTAGGGCCTTTCTAGGCAGAGTTATGGGCCAGACAAAAAGGGAAGACAAATATGGTCAAAAATCTTAAAATCCAATCCAAAACACGCCCGTAGAGGGGACTCTGATGAGCAGACCAGACCAAGTTTGGGGCATGTAGGGCCTTTCTAGGCAGAGTTATGGGCCAGACAAAAAGGGAAGACAAATATGGTCAAAAATCTTAAAATCCAATCCAAAACACGCCCGTAGAGGGGACTCTGATGAGCAGACCAGACCAAGTTTGGGGCATGTAGGGCCTTTCTAGGCAGAGTTATTGGCCGGACAAAAAGGCAAGACAAATATAGTCATAAAAAAAAGAAAATCCAATCCAAAACACGCCCGTAGAGGGGACTCTGATGAGCAGACCAGACCAAGTTTGGGGCATGTAGGGCCTTTCTAGGCAGAGTTATGGGCCAGACAAAAAGGGAAGACAAATATGGTCAAAAATCTTAAAATCCAATCCAAAACACGCCCGTAGAGGGGACTCTGATGAGCAGACCAGACCAAGTTTGGGGCATGTAGGGCCTTTCTAGGCAGAGTTATGGGCCAGACAAAAAGGGAAGACAAATATGGTCAAAAATCTTAAAATCCAATCCAAAACACGCCCGTAGAGGGGACTCTGATGAGCAGACCAGACCAAGTTTGGGGCATGTAGGGCCTTTCTAGGCAGAGTTATTGGCCGGACAAAAAGGCAAGACAAATATAGTCATAAAAAAAAGAAAATCCAATCCAAAACACGCCCGTAGAGGGGACTCTGATGAGCAGACCAGACCAAGTTTGGGGCATGTAGGGCCTTTCTAGGCAGAGTTATGGGCCAGACAAAAAGGGAAGACAAATATGGTCAAAAATCTTAAAATCCAATCCAAAACACGCCCGTAGAGGGGACTCTGATGAGCAGACCAGACCAAGTTTGGGGCATGTAGGGCCTTTCTAGGCAGAGTTATGGGCCAGACAAAAAGGGAAGACAAATCTGGTCAAAAATCTTAAAATCCAATCCAAAACACGCCCGTAGAGGGGACTCTGATGAGCAGACCAGACCAAGTTTGGGGCATGTAGGGCCTTTCTAGGCAGAGTTATTGGCCGGACAAAAAGGCAAGACAAATATAGTCATAAAAAAAAGAAAATCCAATCCAAAACACGCCCGTAGAGGGGACTCTGATGAGCAGACCAGACCAAGTTTGGGGCATGTAGGGCCTTTCTAGGCAGAGTTATGTGCCAGACAAAAAGGGAAGACAAATATGGTCAAAAATCTTAAAATCCAATCCAAAACATGCCCGTAGAGGGATCTCTGATGAGCAGACCAGACCAAGTTTGGGGCATGTAGGGCCTTTCTAGGCAGAGTTATGTGCCAGACAAAAAGGGAAGACAAATATGGTCAAAAATCTTAAAATCCAATCCAAAACATGCCCGTAGAGGGATCTCTGATGAGCAGACCAGACCAAGTTTGGGGCATGTAGGGCCTTTCTAGGCAGAGTTATGGGCCGGACAATAAGGGAAGACAAATATAGTCAAAAATCTTAAAATCCAATCCAAAACATACCTGTAAAGGGGACTCTGATGAGCAGACCAGACCAAGTTTGGGGCATGTAGGGCCTTTCTAGGCAGAGTTATGGGCCGGACAAAAAGGGAAGACAAATATAGTCATTTAAAAAAAAAAAATCCAATCCAAAACACGCCCGTAGAGGGGACTCTGATGAGCAGACCAGACCAAGTTTGGGGCATATAGGGCCTTTCTAGGCAGAGTTATGTGCCAGACAATAAGGGAAGACAAATATGGTCAAAAATCTTAAAATCCAATCCAAAACATGCCCGTAGAGGGATCTCTGATGAGCAGACCAGACCAAGTTTGGGGCATGTAGGGCCTTTCTAGGCAGAGTTATGGGCCGGACAAAAAGGGAAGACAAATATAGTCATTTAAAAAAAAAATCCAATCCAAAACACGCCCGTAGAGGGGACTCTGATGAGCAGACCAGACAAAGTTTGGGGCATGTAGGGCCTTTCTAGGCAGAGTTATGGGCCGGACAAAAAGGGAAGACAAATATAGTCATTTAAAAATAAAAAATCCAATCCAAAACACGCCCGTAGAGGGGACTCTGATGAGCAGACCAGACCAAGTTTGGGGCATGTAGGGCCTTTCTAGGCAGAGTTATGGGCCAGACAAAAAGGGAAGACAAATATGGTCAAAAATCTTAAAATCCAATCCAAAACATACCTGTAAAGGGGACTCTGATGAGCAGACCAGACCAAGTTTGGGGCATGTAGGGCCTTTCTAGGCAGAGTTATGGGCCGGACAAAAAGGGAAGACAAATAGAGTCATTTAAAAAAAAAAATCCAATCCAAAACACGCCCGTAGAGGGGACCCTGATGAGCAGATCAGACCAAGTTTGGGGCATGTAGGGCCTTTCTAGGCAGATTTATGGGCCAGACAAAAAGGGAAGACAAATATGGTCAAAAATCTTAAAATCCAATCCAAAACACGCCCGTAGAGGGGACTCTGATGAGCAGACCAGACCAAGTTTGGGGCATGTAGGGCCTTTCTAGGCAGAGTTATGGGCCAGACAAAAAGGGAAGACAAATATAGTCATAAAAAAAAAAAAATCCAATCCAAAACACGCCCGTAGAGGGGACTCTGATGAGCAGACCAGACCAAGTTTGGGGCATGTAGGGCCTTTCTAGGCAGAGTTATGGGCCAGACAAAAAGGGAAGACAAATATGGTCAAAAATCTTAAAATCCAATCCAAAACATACCTGTAAAGGGGACTCTGATGAGCAGACCAGACCAAGTTTGGGGCATGTAGGGCCTTTCTAGGCAGAGTTATGGGCCGGACAAAAAGGGAAGACAAATATAGTCATTTAAAAAAAAAAATCCAATCCAAAACATGCCCGTAGAGGGGACTCTGATGAGCAGACCAGACCAAGTTTGGGGCATGTAGGGCCTTTCTAGGCAGAGTTATGGGCCAGACAAAAAGGGAAGACAAATATAGTCAAAAATCTTAAAATCCAATCCAAAACACGCCCGTAGAGGGGACTCTGATGAGCAGACCAGACCAAGTTTGGGGCATGTAGGTCCTTTCTAGGCAGAGTTATGGGCTGGACAAAAAGGGAAGACAAATATGGTCATTTTTTTTTTAAATCCAATCCAAAACATGCCCGTAGAGGGACCTCTGATGAGCAGACCAGACCAAGTTTGGGGCATGTAGGGCCTTTCTAGGCAGAGTTATGGGCCAGACAAAAAGGGAAGACAAATATGGTCATTTTTTTTAAAAATCCAATCCAAAACATGCCCGTAGAGGGACCTCTGATGAGCAGACCAGACCAAGTTTGGGGCATGTAGGGCCTTTCTAGGCAGAGTTATGGGCCAGACAAAAAGGGAAGACAAATATGGTCAAAAATCTTAAAATCCAATCCAAAACACGCCCGTAGAGGGGACTCTGATGAGCAGACCAGACCAAGTTTGGGGCATGTAGGGCTTTTCTAGGCAGAGTTATGGGCCGGACAAAAAGGGAAGACAAATATGGTCAATTTAAAAAAAAATCCAATCCAAAACATGCCCGTAGAGGGACCTCTGATGAGCAGACCAGACCAAGTTTGGGGCATGTAGGGCCTTTCTAGGCAGAGTTATGGGCCAGACAAAAAGGGAAGACAAATATGGTCAAAAATCTTAAAATCCAATCCAAAACATGCCCGTAGAGGGGACTCTGATGAGCAGACCAGAACAAGTTTGGGGCATGTAGGGCCTTTCTAGGCAGAGTTATGGGCCAGACATAAAGGGAAGACAAATATGGTCATTTTTTTTTTAAATCCAATCCAAAACATGCCCGTAGAGGGACCTCTGATGAGCAGACCAGACCAAGTTTGGGGCATGTAGGGCCTTTCTAGGCAGAGTTATGGGCCAGACAAAAAGGGAAGACAAATATGGTCAAAAATCTTAAAATCCAATCCAAAACACGCCCGTAGAGGGGACTCTGATGAGCAGACCAGACCAAGTTTGGGGCATGTAGGGCCTTTCTAGGCAGAGTTATGGGCCAGACAAAAAGGGAAGACAAATATGGTCATTTCTTTTTTAAATCCAATCCAAAACATGCCCGTAGAGGGACCTCTGATGAGCAGACCAGACCAAGTTTGGGGCATGTAGGGCCTTTATAGGCAGAGTTATGGGCCAGACAAAAAGGGAAGACAAATATGGTCAAAAATCTTAAAATCCAATCCAAAACACGCCCGTAGAGGGGACTCTGATGAGCAGACCAGACCAAGTTTGGGGCATGTAGGGCCTTTCTAGGCAGAGTTATGGGCCAGACAAAAAGGGAAGACAAATATGGTCATTTTTTTTTAAAATCCAATCCAAAACATGCCAGTAGAGGGACCTCTGATGAGCAGACCAGACCAAGTTTGGGGCATGTAGGGCCTTTCTAGGCAGAGTTATGGGCCAGACAAAAAGGGAAGACAAATATGGTAAAAAATCTTAAAATCCAATCCAAAACACGCCCGTAGAGGGGACTCTGATGAGCAGACCAGACCAAGTTTGGGGCATGTAGGGCTTTTCTAGGCAGAGTTATGGGCCGGACAAAAAGGGAAGACAAATATGGTCAATTTAAAAAAAAATCCAATCCAAAACATGCCCGTAGAGGGACCTCTGATGAGCAGACCAGACCAAGTTTGGGGCATGTAGGGCCTTTCTAGGCAGAGTTATGGGCCAGACAAAAAGGGAAGACAAATATGGTCAAAAATCTTAAAATCCAATCCAAAACATGCCCGTAGAGGGGACTCTGATGAGCAGATCAGACCAAGTTTGGGGCATGTAGGGCCTTTCTAGGCAGAGTTATGGGCCGGACAAAAAGGGAAGTCAAATATGGTCAATTTTTTTAAAAAATACAATCCAAAACACGCCCGTAGAGGGGACTCTGATGAGCAGATCAGACCAAGTTTGGGGCATGTAGGGCCTTTCTAGGCAGAGTTATGGGCCAGACAAAAAGGGAAGACAAATATGGTCAAAAATCTTAAAATCCAATCCAAAACACGCCCGTAGAGGGGACTCTGATGAGCAGACCAGACCAAGTTTGGGGCATGTAGGGCCTTTCTAGGCAGAGTTATTGGCCGGACAAAAAGGCAAGACAAATATAGTCATTTAAAAAAAAAAATCCAATCCAAAACACGCCCGTAGAGGGGACTCTGATGAGCAGACCAGACCAAGTTTGGGGCATGTAGGGCCTTTCTAGGCAGAGTTATGGGCCAGACAAAAAGGGAAGACAAATATGGTCAAAAATCTTAAAATCCAATCCAAAACACGCCCGTAGAGGGGACTCTGATGAGCAGACCAGACCAAGTTTGGGGCATGTAGGGCCTTTCTAGGCAGAGTTATGGGCCAGACAAAAAGGGAAGACAAATATGGTCAAAAATCTTAAAATCCAATCCAAAACACGCCCGTAGAGGGGACTCTGATGAGCAGACCAGACCAAGTTTGGGGCATGTAGGGCCTTTCTAGGCAGAGTTATTGGCCGGACAAAAAGGCAAGACAAATATAGTCATAAAAAAAAGAAAATCCAATCCAAAACACGCCCGTAGAGGGGACTCTGATGAGCAGACCAGACCAAGTTTGGGGCATGTAGGGCCTTTCTAGGCAGAGTTATGGGCCAGACAAAAAGGGAAGACAAATATGGTCAAAAATCTTAAAATCCAATCCAAAACACGCCCGTAGAGGGGACTCTGATGAGCAGACCAGACCAAGTTTGGGGCATGTAGGGCCTTTCTAGGCAGAGTTATGGGCCAGACAAAAAGGGAAGACAAATATGGTCAAAAATCTTAAAATCCAATCCAAAACACGCCCGTAGAGGGGACTCTGATGAGCAGACCAGACCAAGTTTGGGGCATGTAGGGCCTTTCTAGGCAGAGTTATTGGCCGGACAAAAAGGCAAGACAAATATAGTCATAAAAAAAAGAAAATCCAATCCAAAACACGCCCGTAGAGGGGACTCTGATGAGCAGACCAGACCAAGTTTGGGGCATGTAGGGCCTTTCTAGGCAGAGTTATGGGCCAGACAAAAAGGGAAGACAAATATGGTCAAAAATCTTAAAATCCAATCCAAAACACGCCCGTAGAGGGGACTCTGATGAGCAGACCAGACCAAGTTTGGGGCATGTAGGGCCTTTCTAGGCAGAGTTATGGGCCAGACAAAAAGGGAAGACAAATCTGGTCAAAAATCTTAAAATCCAATCCAAAACACGCCCGTAGAGGGGACTCTGATGAGCAGACCAGACCAAGTTTGGGGCATGTAGGGCCTTTCTAGGCAGAGTTATTGGCCGGACAAAAAGGCAAGACAAATATAGTCATAAAAAAAAGAAAATCCAATCCAAAACACGCCCGTAGAGGGGACTCTGATGAGCAGACCAGACCAAGTTTGGGGCATGTAGGGCCTTTCTAGGCAGAGTTATGTGCCAGACAAAAAGGGAAGACAAATATGGTCAAAAATCTTAAAATCCAATCCAAAACATGCCCGTAGAGGGATCTCTGATGAGCAGACCAGACCAAGTTTGGGGCATGTAGGGCCTTTCTAGGCAGAGTTATGTGCCAGACAAAAAGGGAAGACAAATATGGTCAAAAATCTTAAAATCCAATCCAAAACATGCCCGTAGAGGGATCTCTGATGAGCAGACCAGACCAAGTTTGGGGCATGTAGGGCCTTTCTAGGCAGAGTTATGGGCCGGACAATAAGGGAAGACAAATATAGTCAAAAATCTTAAAATCCAATCCAAAACATACCTGTAAAGGGGACTCTGATGAGCAGACCAGACCAAGTTTGGGGCATGTAGGGCCTTTCTAGGCAGAGTTATGGGCCGGACAAAAAGGGAAGACAAATATAGTCATTTAAAAAAAAAAAATCCAATCCAAAACACGCCCGTAGAGGGGACTCTGATGAGCAGACCAGACCAAGTTTGGGGCATATAGGGCCTTTCTAGGCAGAGTTATGTGCCAGACAATAAGGGAAGACAAATATGGTCAAAAATCTTAAAATCCAATCCAAAACATGCCCGTAGAGGGATCTCTGATGAGCAGACCAGACCAAGTTTGGGGCATGTAGGGCCTTTCTAGGCAGAGTTATGGGCCGGACAAAAAGGGAAGACAAATATAGTCATTTAAAAAAAAAATCCAATCCAAAACACGCCCGTAGAGGGGACTCTGATGAGCAGACCAGACAAAGTTTGGGGCATGTAGGGCCTTTCTAGGCAGAGTTATGGGCCGGACAAAAAGGGAAGACAAATATAGTCATTTAAAAATAAAAAATCCAATCCAAAACACGCCCGTAGAGGGGACTCTGATGAGCAGACCAGACCAAGTTTGGGGCATGTAGGGCCTTTCTAGGCAGAGTTATGGGCCAGACAAAAAGGGAAGACAAATATGGTCAAAAATCTTAAAATCCAATCCAAAACATACCTGTAAAGGGGACTCTGATGAGCAGACCAGACCAAGTTTGGGGCATGTAGGGCCTTTCTAGGCAGAGTTATGGGCCGGACAAAAAGGGAAGACAAATAGAGTCATTTAAAAAAAAAAATCCAATCCAAAACACGCCCGTAGAGGGGACCCTGATGAGCAGATCAGACCAAGTTTGGGGCATGTAGGGCCTTTCTAGGCAGATTTATGGGCCAGACAAAAAGGGAAGACAAATATGGTCAAAAATCTTAAAATCCAATCCAAAACACGCCCGTAGAGGGGACTCTGATGAGCAGACCAGACCAAGTTTGGGGCATGTAGGGCCTTTCTAGGCAGAGTTATGGGCCAGACAAAAAGGGAAGACAAATATAGTCATAAAAAAAAAAAAATCCAATCCAAAACACGCCCGTAGAGGGGACTCTGATGAGCAGACCAGACCAAGTTTGGGGCATGTAGGGCCTTTCTAGGCAGAGTTATGGGCCAGACAAAAAGGGAAGACAAATATGGTCAAAAATCTTAAAATCCAATCCAAAACATACCTGTAAAGGGGACTCTGATGAGCAGACCAGACCAAGTTTGGGGCATGTAGGGCCTTTCTAGGCAGAGTTATGGGCCGGACAAAAAGGGAAGACAAATATAGTCATTTAAAAAAAAAAATCCAATCCAAAACATGCCCGTAGAGGGGACTCTGATGAGCAGACCAGACCAAGTTTGGGGCATGTAGGGCCTTTCTAGGCAGAGTTATGGGCCAGACAAAAAGGGAAGACAAATATAGTCAAAAATCTTAAAATCCAATCCAAAACACGCCCGTAGAGGGGACTCTGATGAGCAGACCAGACCAAGTTTGGGGCATGTAGGTCCTTTCTAGGCAGAGTTATGGGCTGGACAAAAAGGGAAGACAAATATGGTCATTTTTTTTTTAAATCCAATCCAAAACATGCCCGTAGAGGGACCTCTGATGAGCAGACCAGACCAAGTTTGGGGCATGTAGGGCCTTTCTAGGCAGAGTTATGGGCCAGACAAAAAGGGAAGACAAATATGGTCATTTTTTTTAAAAATCCAATCCAAAACATGCCCGTAGAGGGACCTCTGATGAGCAGACCAGACCAAGTTTGGGGCATGTAGGGCCTTTCTAGGCAGAGTTATGGGCCAGACAAAAAGGGAAGACAAATATGGTCAAAAATCTTAAAATCCAATCCAAAACACGCCCGTAGAGGGGACTCTGATGAGCAGACCAGACCAAGTTTGGGGCATGTAGGGCTTTTCTAGGCAGAGTTATGGGCCGGACAAAAAGGGAAGACAAATATGGTCAATTTAAAAAAAAATCCAATCCAAAACATGCCCGTAGAGGGACCTCTGATGAGCAGACCAGACCAAGTTTGGGGCATGTAGGGCCTTTCTAGGCAGAGTTATGGGCCAGACAAAAAGGGAAGACAAATATGGTCAAAAATCTTAAAATCCAATCCAAAACATGCCCGTAGAGGGGACTCTGATGAGCAGACCAGAACAAGTTTGGGGCATGTAGGGCCTTTCTAGGCAGAGTTATGGGCCAGACATAAAGGGAAGACAAATATGGTCATTTTTTTTTTAAATCCAATCCAAAACATGCCCGTAGAGGGACCTCTGATGAGCAGACCAGACCAAGTTTGGGGCATGTAGGGCCTTTCTAGGCAGAGTTATGGGCCAGACAAAAAGGGAAGACAAATATGGTCAAAAATCTTAAAATCCAATCCAAAACACGCCCGTAGAGGGGACTCTGATGAGCAGACCAGACCAAGTTTGGGGCATGTAGGGCCTTTCTAGGCAGAGTTATGGGCCAGACAAAAAGGGAAGACAAATATGGTCATTTCTTTTTTAAATCCAATCCAAAACATGCCCGTAGAGGGACCTCTGATGAGCAGACCAGACCAAGTTTGGGGCATGTAGGGCCTTTATAGGCAGAGTTATGGGCCAGACAAAAAGGGAAGACAAATATGGTCAAAAATCTTAAAATCCAATCCAAAACACGCCCGTAGAGGGGACTCTGATGAGCAGACCAGACCAAGTTTGGGGCATGTAGGGCCTTTCTAGGCAGAGTTATGGGCCAGACAAAAAGGGAAGACAAATATGGTCATTTTTTTTTAAAATCCAATCCAAAACATGCCAGTAGAGGGACCTCTGATGAGCAGACCAGACCAAGTTTGGGGCATGTAGGGCCTTTCTAGGCAGAGTTATGGGCCAGACAAAAAGGGAAGACAAATATGGTAAAAAATCTTAAAATCCAATCCAAAACACGCCCGTAGAGGGGACTCTGATGAGCAGACCAGACCAAGTTTGGGGCATGTAGGGCTTTTCTAGGCAGAGTTATGGGCCGGACAAAAAGGGAAGACAAATATGGTCAATTTAAAAAAAAATCCAATCCAAAACATGCCCGTAGAGGGACCTCTGATGAGCAGACCAGACCAAGTTTGGGGCATGTAGGGCCTTTCTAGGCAGAGTTATGGGCCAGACAAAAAGGGAAGACAAATATGGTCAAAAATCTTAAAATCCAATCCAAAACATGCCCGTAGAGGGGACTCTGATGAGCAGACCAGACCAAGTTTGGGGCATGTAGGGCCTTTCTAGGCAGAGTTATGGGCCAGACAAAAAGGGAAGACAAATATGGTCAAAAATCTTAAAATCCAATCCAAAACACTCCCGTAGAGGGGACCCTGATGAGCAGACCAGACCAAGTTTGGGGCATGTAGGGCCTTTCTAGGCAGAGTTATGGGCCGGACAAAAAGGGAAGACAAGTATAGTCATAAAAAAAAAAAAATCCAATCCAAAACACGCCCGTAGAGGGGACTCTGATGAGCAGACCAGACCAAGTTTGGGGCATGTAGGGCCTTTCTAGGCAGAGTTATGGGCCAGACAAAAAGGGAAGACAAATATGGTCAATTTAAAAAAAAATCCAATCCAAAACATGCCCGTAGAGGGGACTCTGATGAGCAGACCAGACCAAGTTTGGGGCATGTAGGGCCTTTCTAGGCAGAGTTATGGGCCAGACAAAAAGGGAAGACAAATATGGTCAAAAATCTTAAAATCCAATCCAAAACATGCCCGTAGAGGGGACTCTGATGAGCAGACCAGACCAAGTTTGGGGCATGTAGGGCCTTTCTAGGCAGAGTTATGGGCCAGACAAAAAGGGAAGACAAATATGGTCATTTTTTTTTAAAATCCAATCCAAAACATGCCCGTAGAGGGACCTCTGATGAGCAGACCAGACCAAGTTTGGGGCATGTAGGGCCTTTCTAGGCAGAGTTATGGGCCAAACAAAAAGGGAAGACAAATATGGTCATTTTTTTTTTTAAATACAATCCAAAACATGCCCGTAGAGGGACCTCTGATGAGCAGACCAGACCAAGTTTGGGGCATGTAGGGCCTTTCTAGGCAGAGTTATGGGCCAGACAAAAAGGGAAGACAAATATGGTCAAAAATCTTAAAATCCAATCCAAAACACACCCGTAGAGGGGACTCTGATGAGCAGACCAGACCAAGTTTGGGGCATGTAGGGCCTTTCTAGGCAGAGTTATGGGCCAGACAAAAAGGGAAGACAAATATGGTCATTTTTTTTAAAAATCCAATCCAAAACATGCCCGTAGAGGGACCTCTGATGAGCAGACCAGACCAAGTTTGGGGCATGTAGGGCCTTTCTAGGCAGAGTTATGGGCCAGACAAAAAGGGAAGACAAATATGGTCATTTTTTTTAAAAATCCAATCCAAAACATGCCCGTAGAGGGACCTCTGATGAGCAGACCAGACCAAGTTTGGGGCATGTAGGGCCTTTCTAGGCAGAGTTATGGGCCAGACAAAAAGGGAAGACAAATATGGTCAAAAATCTTAAAATCCAATCCAAAACACGCCCGTAGAGGGGACTCTGATGAGCAGACCAGACCAAGTTTGGGGCATGTAGGGCCTTTCTAGGCAGAGTTATGGGCCAGACAAAAAGGGAAGACAAATATGGTCATTTTTTTTTTAAATCCAATCCAAAACATGCCAGTAGAGGGACCTCTGATGAGCAGACCAGACCAAGTTTGGGGCATGTAGGGCCTTTCTAGGCAGAGTTATGGGCCAGACAAAAAGGGAAGACAAATATGGTAAAAAATCTTAAAATCCAATCCAAAACACGCCCGTAGAGGGGACTCTGATGAGCAGACCAGACCAAGTTTGGGGCATGTAGGGCTTTTCTAGGCAGAGTTATGGGCCGGACAAAAAGGGAAGACAAATATGGTCAATTTAAAAAAAAATCCAATCCAAAACATGCCCGTAGAGGGACCTCTGATGAGCAGACCAGACCAAGTTTGGGGCATGTAGGGCCTTTCTAGGCAGAGTTATGGGCCAGACAAAAAGGGAAGACAAATATGGTCAAAAATCTTAAAATCCAATCCAAAACATGCCCGTAGAGGGGACTCTGATGAGCAGACCAGACCAAGTTTGGGGCATGTAGGGCCTTTCTAGGCAGAGTTATGGGCCAGACAAAAAGGGAAGACAAATATGGTCAAAAATCTTAAAATCCAATCCAAAACACTCCCGTAGAGGGGACCCTGATGAGCAGACCAGACCAAGTTTGGGGCATGTAGGGCCTTTCTAGGCAGAGTTATGGGCCGGACAAAAAGGGAAGACAAGTATAGTCATAAAAAAAAAAAAATCCAATCCAAAACACGCCCGTAGAGGGGACTCTGATGAGCAGACCAGACCAAGTTTGGGGCATGTAGGGCCTTTCTAGGCAGAGTTATGGGCCAGACAAAAAGGGAAGACAAATATGGTCAATTTAAAAAAAAATCCAATCCAAAACATGCCCGTAGAGGGGACTCTGATGAGCAGACCAGACCAAGTTTGGGGCATGTAGGGCCTTTCTAGGCAGAGTTATGGGCCAGACAAAAAGGGAAGACAAATATGGTCAAAAATCTTAAAATCCAATCCAAAACATGCCCGTAGAGGGGACTCTGATGAGCAGACCAGACCAAGTTTGGGGCATGTAGGGCCTTTCTAGGCAGAGTTATGGGCCAGACAAAAAGGGAAGACAAATATGGTCATTTTTTTTTAAAATCCAATCCAAAACATGCCCGTAGAGGGACCTCTGATGAGCAGACCAGACCAAGTTTGGGGCATGTAGGGCCTTTCTAGGCAGAGTTATGGGCCAAACAAAAAGGGAAGACAAATATGGTCTTTTTTTTTTTTAAATACAATCCAAAACATGCCCGTAGAGGGACCTCTGATGAGCAGACCAGACCAAGTTTGGGGCATGTAGGGCCTTTCTAGGCAGAGTTATGGGCCAGACAAAAAGGGAAGACAAATATGGTCAAAAATCTTAAAATCCAATCCAAAACACGCCCGTAGAGGGGACTCTGATGAGCAGACCAGACCAAGTTTGGGGCATGTAGGGCCTTTCTAGGCAGAGTTATGGGCCAGACAAAAAGGGAAGACAAATATGGTCATTTTTTTTAAAAATCCAATCCAAAACATGCCCGTAGAGGGACCTCTGATGAGCAGACCAGACCAAGTTTGGGGCATGTAGGGCCTTTCTAGGCAGAGTTATGGGCCAGACAAAAAGGGAAGACAAATATGGTCATTTTTTTTAAAAATCCAATCCAAAACATGCCCGTAGAGGGACCTCTGATGAGCAGACCAGACCAAGTTTGGGGCATGTAGGGCCTTTCTAGGCAGAGTTATGGGCCAGACAAAAAGGGAAGACAAATATGGTCAAAAATCTTAAAATCCAATCCAAAACACGCCCGTAGAGGGGACTCTGATGAGCAGACCAGACCAAGTTTGGGGCATGTAGGGCCTTTCTAGGCAGAGTTATGGGCCAGACAAAAAGGGAAGACAAATATGGTCATTTTTTTTTAAATCCAATCCAAAACATGCCCGTAGAGGGACCTCTGATGAGCAGACCAGACCAAGTTTGGGGCATGTAGGGCCTTTCTAGGCAGAGTTATGGGCCAGACAAAAAGGGAAGACAAATATGGTCAATTTAAAAAAAAATCCAATCCAAAACATGCCCGTAGAGGGGACTCTGATGAGCAGACCAGACCAAGTTTGGGGCATGTAGGGCCTTTCTAGGCAGAGTTATGGGCCAGACAAAAAGGGAAGACAAATATGGTCAAAAATCTTAAAATCCAATCCAAAACATGCCCGTAGAGGGGACTCTGATGAGCAGACCAGACCAAGTTTGGGGCATGTAGGGCCTTTCTAGGCAGAGTTATGGGCCAGACAAAAAGGGAAGACAAATATGGTCATTTTTTTTTTTAAATCCAATCCAAAACATGCCCGTAGAGGGACCTCTGATGAGCAGACCAGACCAAGTTTGGGGCATGTAGGGCCTTTCTAGGCAGAGTTATGGGCCAAACAAAAAGGGAAGACAAATATGGTCAATTTAAAAAAAAAATCCAATCCAAAACATGCCCGTAGAGGGACCTCTGATGAGCAGACCAGACCAAGTTTGGGGCATGTAGGGCCTTTCTAGGCAGAGTTATGGGCCAGACAAAAAGGGAAGACAAATATGGTCAAAAATCTTAAAATCCAATCCAAAACATGCCCGTAGAGGGGACTCTGATGAGCAGACCAGACCAAGTTTGGGGCATGTAGGGCCTTTCTAGGCAGAGTTATGGGCCAGACAAAAAGGGAAGACAAATATGGTCAAAAATCTTAAAATCCCATCCAAAACACTCCCGTAGAGGGGACCCTGATGAGCAGACCAGACCAAGTTTGGGGCATGTAGGGCCTTTCTAGGCAGAGTTATGGGCCGGACAAAAAGGGAAGACAAGTATAGTCATAAAAAAAAAAAAATCCAATCCAAAACACGCCCGTAGAGGGGACTCTGATGAGCAGACCAGACCAAGTTTGGGGCATGTAGGGCCTTTCTAGGCAGAGTTATGGGCCAGACAAAAAGGGAAGACAAATATGGTCAATTTAAAAAAAAATCCAATCCAAAACATGCCCGTAGAGGGGACTCTGATGAGCAGACCAGACCAAGTTTGGGGCATGTAGGGCCTTTCTAGGCAGAGTTATGGGCCAGACAAAAAGGGAAGACAAATATGGTCAAAAATCTTAAAATCCAATCCAAAACATGCCCGTAGAGGGGACTCTGATGAGCAGACCAGACCAAGTTTTGGGCATGTAGGGCCTTTCTAGGCAGAGTTATGGGCCAGACAAAAAGGGAAGACAAATATGGTCATTTTTTTTAAAAATCCAATCCAAAACATGCCCGTAGAGGGACCTCTGATGAGCAGACCAGACCAAGTTTGGGGCATGTAGGGCCTTTCTAGGCAGAGTTATGGGCCAAACAAAAAGGGAAGACAAATATGGTCATTTTTTTTTTTAAATACAATCCAAAACATGCCCGTAGAGGGACCTCTGATGAGCAGACCAGACCAAGTTTGGGGCATGTAGGGCCTTTCTAGGCAGAGTTATGGGCCAGACAAAAAGGGAAGACAAATATGGTCAAAAATCTTAAAATCCAATCCAAAACACGCCCGTAGAGGGGACTCTGATGAGCAGACCAGACCAAGTTTGGGGCATGTAGGGCCTTTCTAGGCAGAGTTATGGGCCAGACAAAAAGGGAAGACAAATATGGTCATTTTTTTTAAAAATCCAATCCAAAACATGCCCGTAGAGGGACCTCTGATGAGCAGACCAGACCAAGTTTGGGGCATGTAGGGCCTTTCTAGGCAGAGTTATGGGCCAGACAAAAAGGGAAGACAAATATGGTCATTTTTTTTTTAAATCCAATCCAAAACATGCCCGTAGAGGGACCTCTGATGAGCAGACCAGACCAAGTTTGGGGCATGTAGGGCCTTTCTAGGCAGAGTTATGGGCCAGACAAAAAGGGAAGACAAATATGGTCAAAAATCTTAAAATCCAATCCAAAACACGCCCGTAGAGGGGACTCTGATGAGCAGACCAGACCAAGTTTGGGGCATGTAGGGCCTTTCTAGGCAGAGTTATGGGCCAGACAAAAAGGGAAGACAAATATGGTCATTTTTTTTTTAAATCCAATCCAAAACATGCCCGTAGAGGGACCTCTGATGAGCAGACCAGACCAAGTTTGGGGCATGTAGGGCCTTTCTAGGCAGAGTTATGGGCCAGACAAAAAGGGAAGACAAATATGGTCAATTTAAAAAAAAATCCAATCCAAAACATGCCCGTAGAGGGGACTCTGATGAGCAGACCAGACCAAGTTTGGGGCATGTAGGGCCTTTCTAGGCAGAGTTATGGGCCAGACAAAAAGGGAAGACAAATATGGTCAAAAATCTTAAAATCCAATCCAAAACATGCCCGTAGAGGGGACTCTGATGAGCAGACCAGACCAAGTTTGGGGCATGTAGGGCCTTTCTAGGCAGAGTTATGGGCCAGACAAAAAGGGAAGACAAATATGGTCATTTTTTTTTTAAATCCAATCCAAAACATGCCCGTAGAGGGACCTCTGATGAGCAGACCAGACCAAGTTTGGGGCATGTAGGGCCTTTCTAGGCAGAGTTATGGGCCAAACAAAAAGGGAAGACAAATATGGTCATTTTTTTGTTTAAATACAATCCAAAACATGCCCGTAGAGGGACCTCTGATGAGCAGACCAGACCAAGTTTGGGGCATGTAGGGCCTTTCTAGGCAGAGTTATGGGCCAGACAAAAAGGGAAGACAAATATGGTCAAAAATCTTAAAATCCAATCCAAAACACGCCCGTAGAGGGGACTCTGATGAGCAGACCAGACCAAGTTTGTGGCATGTAGGGCCTTTCTAGGCAGAGTTATGGGCCAGACAAAAAGGGAAGACAAATATAGTCAAAAATCTTAAAATCCAATCCAAAACACGCCCGTAGAGGGGACTCTGATGAGCAGACCAGACCAAGTTTGGGGCATGTAGGGCCTTTCTAGGCAGAGTTATGGGCCAGACAAAAAGGGAAGACAAATATGGTCAAAAATCTTAAAATCCAATCCAAAACATGCCCGTAGAGGGGACTCTGATGAGCAGACCAGACCAAGTTTGGGGCATGTAGGGCCTTTCTAGGCAGAGTTATGGGCCGGACAAAAAGGGAAGACAAATATGGTCATTTAAAAAAAAAAATCCAATCCAAAACACGCCCGTAGAGGGGACTCTGATGAGCAGACCAGACCAAGTTTGGGGCATGTAGGGCCTTTCTAGGCAGAGTTATGGGCCAGACAAAAAGGGAAGACAAATATGGTCAAAAATCTTAAAATCCAATCCAAAACACGCCCGTAGAGGGGACTCTGATGAGCAGACCAGACCAAGTTTGGGGCATGTAGGGCCTTTCTAGGCAGAGTTATGGGCCGGACAAAAAGGGAAGACAAATATGGTCAAAAATCTTAAAATCCAATCCAATACACGCCCGTAGAGGGGACTCTGATGAGCAGACCAGACCAAGTTTGGGGCATGTAGGGCCTTTCTAGGCAGAGTTATGGGCCAGACAAAAAGGGAAGACAAATATGGTCAAAAATCTTAAAATCCAATCCAAAACACGCCCGTAGAGGGGACCCTGATGAGCAGACCAGACCAAGTTTGGGGCATGTAGGGCCTTTCTAGGCAGAGTTATGGGCCAGACAAAAAGGGAAGACAAATATGGTCAAAAATCTTAAAATCCAATTCAAAACACGCCCGTAGAGGGGACTCTGATGAGCAGACCAGACCAAGTTTGGGGCATGTAGGGCCTTTCTAGGCAGAGTTATGGGCCAGACAAAAAGGGAAGACAAATATGGTCAAAAATCTTAAAATCCAATCCAAAACACGCCCGTAGAGGGGACTCTGATGAGCAGACCAGACCAAGTTTGGGGCATGTAGGGCCTTTCTAGGCAGAGTTATGGGCCGGACAAAAAGGGAAGACAAATATGGTCAAAAATCTTAAAATCCAATCCAAAACACGCCCGTAGAGGGACCTCTGATGAGCAGACCAGACCAAGTTTGGGGCATGTAGGGCCTTTCTAGGCAGAGTTATGGGCCAAACAAAAAGGGAAGACAAATATGGTCATTTTTTTGTTTAAATCCAATCCAAAACATGCCCGTAGAGGGACCTCTGATGAGCAGACCAGACCAAGTTTGGGGCATGTAGGGCCTTTCTAGGCAGAGTTATGGGCCGGACAAAAAGGGAAGACAAATATGGTCATTTTTTTTTTTATCCAATCCAAAACATGCCCGTAGAGGGACCTCTGATGAGCAGACCAGACCAAGTTTGGGGCATGTAGGGCCTTTCTAGGCAGAGTTATGGGCCAGACAAAAAGGGAAGACAAATATGGTCTTTTTTTTTTTAAATCCAATCCAAAACATGCCCGTAGAGGGACCTCTGATGAGCAGACCAGACCAAGTTTGGGGCATGTAGGGCCTTTCTAGGCAGAGTTAATGGGCCAGACAAAAAGGGAAGACAAATATGGTCAAAAATCTTAAAATCCAATCCAAAACAAGCCCGTAGAGGGGACTCTGATGAGCAGACCAGACCAAGTTTGGGGCATGTAGGGCCTTTCTAGGCAGAGTTATGGGCCGGACAAAAAGGGAAGACAAATATGGTCATTTTTTTTTTTATCCAATCCAAAACATGCCCGTAGAGGGACCTCTGATGAGCAGACCAGACCAAGTTTGGGGCATGTAGGGCCTTTCTAGGCAGAGTTATGGGCCAGACAAAAAGGGAAGACAAATATGGTCTTTTTTTTTTTAAATCCAATCCAAAACATGCCCGTAGAGGGACCTCTGATGAGCAGACCAGACCAAGTTTGGGGCATGTAGGGCCTTTCTAGGCAGAGTTATGGGCCAGACAAAAAGGGAAGACAAATATGGTCTTTTTTTTTTAAAATCCAATCCAAAACATGCCCGTAGAGGGACCTCTGATGAGCAGACCAGACCAAGTTTGTGGCATGTAGGGCCTTTCTAGGCAGAGTTATGGGCCAGACAAAAAGGGAAGACAAATATGGTCATTTTTTTGTTTAAATCCAATCCAAAACATGCCCGTAGAGGGACCTCTGATGAGCAGACCAGACCAAGTTTGGGGCATGTAGGGCCTTTCTAGGCAGAGTTATGGGCCAGACAAAAAGGGAAGACAAATATGGTCAAAAATCTTAAAATCCAATCCAAAACACGCCCGTAGAGGGGACTCTGATGAGCAGACCAGACCAAGTTTGTGGCATGTAGGGCCTTTCTAGGCAGAGTTATGGGCCAGACAAAAAGGGAAGACAAATATGGTCTTTTTTTTTTTAAATCCAATCCAAAACATGCCCGTAGAGGGACCTCTGATGAGCAGACCAGACCAAGTTTGGGGCATGTAGGGCCTTTCTAGGCAGAGTTATGGGCCAAACAAAAAGGGAAGACAAATATGGTCATTTTTTTTTAAAAATCCAATCCAAAACATGCCCGTAGAGGGACCTCTGATGAGCAGACCAGACCAAGTTTGTGGCATGTAGGGCCTTTCTAGGCAGAGTTATGGGCCAGACAAAAAGGGAAGACAAATATGGTCATTTTTTTGTTTAAATCCAATCCAAAACATGCCCGTAGAGGGACCTCTGATGAGCAGACCAGACCAAGTTTGGGGCATGTAGGGCCTTTCTAGGCAGAGTTATGGGCCAGACAAAAAGGGAAGACAAATATGGTCAAAAATCTTAAAATCCAATCCAAAACACGCCCGTAGAGGGGACTCTGATGAGCAGACCAGACCAAGTTTGTGGCATGTAGGGCCTTTCTAGGCAGAGTTATGGGCCAGACAAAAAGGGAAGACAAATATGGTCTTTTTTTTTTTAAATCCAATCCAAAACATGCCCGTAGAGGGACCTCTGATGAGCAGACCAGACCAAGTTTGGGGCATGTAGGGCCTTTCTAGGCAGAGTTAATGGCCAGACAAAAAGGGAAGACAAATATGGTCAAAAATCTTAAAATCCAATCCAAAACACGCCCGTAGAGGGGACTCTGATGAGCAGACCAGACCAAGTTTGGGGCATGTAGGGCCTTTCTAGGCAGAGTTATGGGCCGGACAAAAAGGGAAGACAAATATGGTCATTTTTTTTTTTATCCAATCCAAAACATGCCCGTAGAGGGACCTCTGATGAGCAGACCAGACCAAGTTTGGGGCATGTAGGGCCTTTCTAGGCAGAGTTATGGGCCAGACAAAAAGGGAAGACAAATATGGTCTTTTTTTTTTTAAATCCAATCCAAAACATGCCCGTAGAGGGACCTCTGATGAGCAGACCAGACCAAGTTTGGGGCATGTAGGGCCTTTCTAGGCAGAGTTATGGGCCAGACAAAAAGGGAAGACAAATATGGTCTTTTTTTTTTTAAATCCAATCCAAAACATGCCCGTAGAGGGGACTCTGATGAGCAGACCAGACCAAGTTTGGGGCATGTAGGGCCTTTCTAGGCAGAGTTATGGGCCAGACAAAAAGGGAAGACAAATATGGTCAAAAATCTTAAAATCCAATCCAAAACACGCCCGTAGAGGGGACCCTGATGAGCAGACCAGACCAAGTTTGGGGCATGTAGGGCCTTTCTAGGCAGAGTTATGGGCCAGACAAAAAGGGAAGACAAATATGGTCAAAAATCTTAAAATCCAATCCAAAACACGCCCGTAGAGGGGACTCTGATGAGCAGACCAGACCAAGTTTGGGGCATGTAGGGCCTTTCTAGGCAGAGTTATGGGCCGGACAAAAAGGGAAGACAAATATGGTCAAAAATCTTAAAATCCAATCCAATACACGCCCGTAGAGGGGACTCTGATGAGCAGACCAGACCAAGTTTGGGGCATGTAGGGCCTTTCTAGGCAGAGTTATGGGCCAGACAAAAAGGGAAGACAAATATGGTCAAAAATCTTAAAATCCAATCCAAAACACGCCCGTAGAGGGGACCCTGATGAGCAGACCAGACCAAGTTTGGGGCATGTAGGGCCTTTCTAGGCAGAGTTATGGGCCAGACAAAAAGGGAAGACAAATATGGTCAAAAATCTTAAAATCCAATTCAAAACACGCCCGTAGAGGGGACTCTGATGAGCAGACCAGACCAAGTTTGGGGCATGTAGGGCCTTTCTAGGCAGAGTTATGGGCCAGACAAAAAGGGAAGACAAATATGGTCAAAAATCTTAAAATCCAATCCAAAACACGCCCGTAGAGGGGACTCTGATGAGCAGACCAGACCAAGTTTGGGGCATGTAGGGCCTTTCTAGGCAGAGTTATGGGCCGGACAAAAAGGGAAGACAAATATGGTCAAAAATCTTAAAATCCAATCCAAAACACGCCCGTAGAGGGACCTCTGATGAGCAGACCAGACCAAGTTTGGGGCATGTAGGGCCTTTCTAGGCAGAGTTATGGGCCAGACAAAAAGGGAAGACAAATATGGTCAAAAATCTTAAAATCCAATCCAAAACACGCCCGTAGAGGGGACTCTGATGAGCAGACCAGACCAAGTTTGGGGCATGTAGGGCCTTTCTAGGCAGAGTTATGGGCCAGACAAAAAGGGAAGACAAATATGGTCATTTTTTTTTAAATCCAATCCAAAACATGCCCGTAGAGGGACCTCTGATGAGCAGACCAGACCAAGTTTGGGGCATGTAGGGCCTTTCTAGGCAGAGTTATGGGCCAGACAAAAAGGGAAGACAAATATGGTCAATTTAAAAAAAAATCCAATCCAAAACATGCCCGTAGAGGGGACTCTGATGAGCAGACCAGACCAAGTTTGGGGCATGTAGGGCCTTTCTAGGCAGAGTTATGGGCCAGACAAAAAGGGAAGACAAATATGGTCAAAAATCTTAAAATCCAATCCAAAACATGCCCGTAGAGGGGACTCTGATGAGCAGACCAGACCAAGTTTGGGGCATGTAGGGCCTTTCTAGGCAGAGTTATGGGCCAGACAAAAAGGGAAGACAAATATGGTCATTTTTTTTTTAAATCCAATCCAAAACATGCCCGTAGAGGGACCTCTGATGAGCAGACCAGACCAAGTTTGGGGCATGTAGGGCCTTTCTAGGCAGAGTTATGGGCCAAACAAAAAGGGAAGACAAATATGGTCATTTTTTTTTAAAAATCCAATCCAAAACATGCCCGTAGAGGGACCTCTGATGAGCAGACCAGACCAAGTTTGGGGCATGTAGGGCCTTTCTAGGCAGAGTTATGGGCCAGACAAAAAGGGAAGACAAATATGGTCAAAAATCTTAAAATCCAATCCAAAACATGCCCGTAGAGGGGACTCTGATGAGCAGACCAGACCAAGTTTGGGGCATGTAGGGCCTTTCTAGGCAGAGTTATGGGCCAGACAAAAAGGGAAGACAAATATGGTCATTTTTTTTTTAAATCCAATCCAAAACATGCCCGTAGAGGGACCTCTGATGAGCAGACCAGACCAAGTTTGGGGCATGTAGGGCCTTTCTAGGCAGAGTTATGGGCCAAACAAAAAGGGAAGACAAATATGGTCATTTTTTTGTTTAAATCCAATCCAAAACATGCCCGTAGAGGGACCTCTGATGAGCAGACCAGACCAAGTTTGGGGCATGTAGGGCCTTTCTAGGCAGAGTTATGGGCCAGACAAAAAGGGAAGACAAATATGGTCAAAAATCTTAAAATCCAATCCAAAACACGCCCGTAGAGGGGACTCTGATGAGCAGACCAGACCAAGTTTGTGGCATGTAGGGCCTTTCTAGGCAGAGTTATGGGCCAGACAAAAAGGGAAGACAAATATAGTCAAAAATCTTAAAATCCAATCCAAAACACGCCCGTAGAGGGGACTCTGATGAGCAGACCAGACCAAGTTTGGGGCATGTAGGGCCTTTCTAGGCAGAGTTATGGGCCAGACAAAAAGGGAAGACAAATATGGTCAAAAATCTTAAAATCCAATCCAAAACATGCCCGTAGAGGGGACTCTGATGAGCAGACCAGACCAAGTTTGGGGCATGTAGGGCCTTTCTAGGCAGAGTTATGGGCCGGACAAAAAGGGAAGACAAATATGGTCATTTAAAAAAAAAAATCCAATCCAAAACACGCCCGTAGAGGGGACTCTGATGAGCAGACCAGACCAAGTTTGGGGCATGTAGGGCCTTTCTAGGCAGAGTTATGGGCCAGACAAAAAGGGAAGACAAATATGGTCAAAAATCTTAAAATCCAATCCAAAACACGCCCGTAGAGGGGACTCTGATGAGCAGACCAGACCAAGTTTGGGGCATGTAGGGCCTTTCTAGGCAGAGTTATGGGCCGGACAAAAAGGGAAGACAAATATGGTCAAAAATCTTAAAATCCAATCCAATACACGCCCGTAGAGGGGACTCTGATGAGCAGACCAGACCAAGTTTGGGGCATGTAGGGCCTTTCTAGGCAGAGTTATGGGCCAGACAAAAAGGGAAGACAAATATGGTCAAAAATCTTAAAATCCAATCCAAAACACGCCCGTAGAGGGGACCCTGATGAGCAGACCAGACCAAGTTTGGGGCATGTAGGGCCTTTCTAGGCAGAGTTATGGGCCAGACAAAAAGGGAAGACAAATATGGTCAAAAATCTTAAAATCCAATTCAAAACACGCCCGTAGAGGGGACTCTGATGAGCAGACCAGACCAAGTTTGGGGCATGTAGGGCCTTTCTAGGCAGAGTTATGGGCCAGACAAAAAGGGAAGACAAATATGGTCAAAAATCTTAAAATCCAATCCAAAACACGCCCGTAGAGGGGACTCTGATGAGCAGACCAGACCAAGTTTGGGGCATGTAGGGCCTTTCTAGGCAGAGTTATGGGCCGGACAAAAAGGGAAGACAAATATGGTCAAAAATCTTAAAATCCAATCCAAAACACGCCCGTAGAGGGACCTCTGATGAGCAGACCAGACCAAGTTTGGGGCATGTAGGGCCTTTCTAGGCAGAGTTATGGGCCAAACAAAAAGGGAAGACAAATATGGTCATTTTTTTGTTTAAATCCAATCCAAAACATGCCCGTAGAGGGACCTCTGATGAGCAGACCAGACCAAGTTTGGGGCATGTAGGGCCTTTCTAGGCAGAGTTATGGGCCGGACAAAAAGGGAAGACAAATATGGTCATTTTTTTTTTTATCCAATCCAAAACATGCCCGTAGAGGGACCTCTGATGAGCAGACCAGACCAAGTTTGGGGCATGTAGGGCCTTTCTAGGCAGAGTTATGGGCCAGACAAAAAGGGAAGACAAATATGGTCTTTTTTTTTTAAAATCCAATCCAAAACATGCCCGTAGAGGGACCTCTGATGAGCAGACCAGACCAAGTTTGGGGCATGTAGGGCCTTTCTAGGCAGAGTTAATGGCCAGACAAAAAGGGAAGACAAATATGGTCAAAAATCTTAAAATCCAATCCAAAACACGCCCGTAGAGGGGACTCTGATGAGCAGACCAGACCAAGTTTGGGGCATGTAGGGCCTTTCTAGGCAGAGTTATGGGCCGGACAAAAAGGGAAGACAAATATGGTCATTTTTTTTTTTATCCAATCCAAAACATGCCCGTAGAGGGACCTCTGATGAGCAGACCAGACCAAGTTTGGGGCATGTAGGGCCTTTCTAGGCAGAGTTATGGGCCAGACAAAAAGGGAAGACAAATATGGTCTTTTTTTTTTTAAATCCAATCCAAAACATGCCCGTAGAGGGACCTCTGATGAGCAGACCAGACCAAGTTTGGGGCATGTAGGGCCTTTCTAGGCAGAGTTATGGGCCAGACAAAAAGGGAAGACAAATATGGTCTTTTTTTTTTTAAATCCAATCCAAAACATGCCCGTAGAGGGACCTCTGATGAGCAGACCAGACCAAGTTTGTGGCATGTAGGGCCTTTCTAGGCAGAGTTATGGGCCAGACAAAAAGGGAAGACAAATATGGTCATTTTTTTGTTTAAATCCAATCCAAAACATGCCCGTAGAGGGACCTCTGATGAGCAGACCAGACCAAGTTTGGGGCATGTAGGGCCTTTCTAGGCAGAGTTATGGGCCAGACAAAAAGGGAAGACAAATATGGTCAAAAATCTTAAAATCCAATCCAAAACACGCCCGTAGAGGGGACTCTGATGAGCAGACCAGACCAAGTTTGGGGCATGTAGGGCCTTTCTAGGCAGAGTTATGGGCCGGACAAAAAGGGAAGACAAATATGGTCATTTTTTTTTTTATCCAATCCAAAACATGCCCGTAGAGGGACCTCTGATGAGCAGACCAGACCAAGTTTGGGGCATGTAGGGCCTTTCTAGGCAGAGTTATGGGCCAGACAAAAAGGGAAGACAAATATGGTCTTTTTTTTTTTAAATCCAATCCAAAACATGCCCGTAGAGGGACCTCTGATGAGCAGACCAGACCAAGTTTGGGGCATGTAGGGCCTTTCTAGGCAGAGTTAATGGCCAGACAAAAAGGGAAGACAAATATGGTCAAAAATCTTAAAATCCAATCCAAAACACGCCCGTAGAGGGGACTCTGATGAGCAGACCAGACCAAGTTTGGGGCATGTAGGGCCTTTCTAGGCAGAGTTATGGGCCGGACAAAAAGGGAAGACAAATATGGTCATTTTTTTTTTTATCCAATCCAAAACATGCCCGTAGAGGGACCTCTGATGAGCAGACCAGACCAAGTTTGGGGCATGTAGGGCCTTTCTAGGCAGAGTTATGGGCCAGACAAAAAGGGAAGACAAATATGGTCTTTTTTTTTTTAAATCCAATCCAAAACATGCCCGTAGAGGGACCTCTGATGAGCAGACCAGACCAAGTTTGGGGCATGTAGGGCCTTTCTAGGCAGAGTTATGGGCCAGACAAAAAGGGAAGACAAATATGGTCTTTTTTTTTTTAAATCCAATCCAAAACATGCCCGTAGAGGGGACTCTGATGAGCAGACCAGACCAAGTTTGGGGCATGTAGGGCCTTTCTAGGCAGAGTTATGGGCCAGACAAAAAGGGAAGACAAATATGGTCAAAAATCTTAAAATCCAATCCAAAACACGCCCGTAGAGGGGACCCTGATGAGCAGACCAGACCAAGTTTGGGGCATGTAGGGCCTTTCTAGGCAGAGTTATGGGCCAGACAAAAAGGGAAGACAAATATGGTCAAAAATCTTAAAATCCAATCCAAAACACGCCCGTAGAGGGGACTCTGATGAGCAGACCAGACCAAGTTTGGGGCATGTAGGGCCTTTCTAGGCAGAGTTATGGGCCGGACAAAAAGGGAAGACAAATATGGTCAAAAATCTTAAAATCCAATCCAAAACACGCCCGTAGAGGGACCTCTGATGAGCAGACCAGACCAAGTTTGGGGCATGTAGGGCCTTTCTAGGCAGAGTTATGGGCCAAACAAAAAGGGAAGACAAATATGGTCATTTTTTTGTTTAAATCCAATCCAAAACATGCCCGTAGAGGGACCTCTGATGAGCAGACCAGACCAAGTTTGGGGCATGTAGGGCCTTTCTAGGCAGAGTTATGGGCCGGACAAAAAGGGAAGACAAATATGGTCATTTTTTTTTTTATCCAATCCAAAACATGCCCGTAGAGGGACCTCTGATGAGCAGACCAGACCAAGTTTGTGGCATGTAGGGCCTTTCTAGGCAGAGTTATGGGCCAGACAAAAAGGGAAGACAAATATAGTCAAAAATCTTAAAATCCAATCCAAAACACGCCCGTAGAGGGGACTCTGATGAGCAGACCAGACCAAGTTTGGGGCATGTAGGGCCTTTCTAGGCAGAGTTATGGGCCAGACAAAAAGGGAAGACAAATATGGTCAAAAATCTTAAAATCCAATCCAAAACATGCCCGTAGAGGGGACTCTGATGAGCAGACCAGACCAAGTTTGGGGCATGTAGGGCCTTTCTAGGCAGAGTTATGGGCCGGACAAAAAGGGAAGACAAATATGGTCATTTAAAAAAAAAAATCCAATCCAAAACACGCCCGTAGAGGGGACTCTGATGAGCAGACCAGACCAAGTTTGGGGCATGTAGGGCCTTTCTAGGCAGAGTTATGGGCCAGACAAAAAGGGAAGACAAATATGGTCAAAAATCTTAAAATCCAATCCAAAACACGCCCGTAGAGGGGACTCTGATGAGCAGACCAGACCAAGTTTGGGGCATGTAGGGCCTTTCTAGGCAGAGTTATGGGCCGGACAAAAAGGGAAGACAAATATGGTCAAAAATCTTAAAATCCAATCCAATACACGCCCGTAGAGGGGACTCTGATGAGCAGACCAGACCAAGTTTGGGGCATGTAGGGCCTTTCTAGGCAGAGTTATGGGCCAGACAAAAAGGGAAGACAAATATGGTCAAAAATCTTAAAATCCAATCCAAAACACGCCCGTAGAGGGGACCCTGATGAGCAGACCAGACCAAGTTTGGGGCATGTAGGGCCTTTCTAGGCAGAGTTATGGGCCAGACAAAAAGGGAAGACAAATATGGTCAAAAATCTTAAAATCCAATTCAAAACACGCCCGTAGAGGGGACTCTGATGAGCAGACCAGACCAAGTTTGGGGCATGTAGGGCCTTTCTAGGCAGAGTTATGGGCCAGACAAAAAGGGAAGACAAATATGGTCAAAAATCTTAAAATCCAATCCAAAACACGCCCGTAGAGGGGACTCTGATGAGCAGACCAGACCAAGTTTGGGGCATGTAGGGCCTTTCTAGGCAGAGTTATGGGCCGGACAAAAAGGGAAGACAAATATGGTCAAAAATCTTAAAATCCAATCCAAAACACGCCCGTAGAGGGACCTCTGATGAGCAGACCAGACCAAGTTTGGGGCATGTAGGGCCTTTCTAGGCAGAGTTATGGGCCAAACAAAAAGGGAAGACAAATATGGTCATTTTTTTGTTTAAATCCAATCCAAAACATGCCCGTAGAGGGACCTCTGATGAGCAGACCAGACCAAGTTTGGGGCATGTAGGGCCTTTCTAGGCAGAGTTATGGGCCGGACAAAAAGGGAAGACAAATATGGTCATTTTTTTTTTTATCCAATCCAAAACATGCCCGTAGAGGGACCTCTGATGAGCAGACCAGACCAAGTTTGGGGCATGTAGGGCCTTTCTAGGCAGAGTTATGGGCCAGACAAAAAGGGAAGACAAATATGGTCTTTTTTTTTTAAAATCCAATCCAAAACATGCCCGTAGAGGGACCTCTGATGAGCAGACCAGACCAAGTTTGGGGCATGTAGGGCCTTTCTAGGCAGAGTTAATGGCCAGACAAAAAGGGAAGACAAATATGGTCAAAAATCTTAAAATCCAATCCAAAACACGCCCGTAGAGGGGACTCTGATGAGCAGACCAGACCAAGTTTGGGGCATGTAGGGCCTTTCTAGGCAGAGTTATGGGCCGGACAAAAAGGGAAGACAAATATGGTCATTTTTTTTTTTATCCAATCCAAAACATGCCCGTAGAGGGACCTCTGATGAGCAGACCAGACCAAGTTTGGGGCATGTAGGGCCTTTCTAGGCAGAGTTATGGGCCAGACAAAAAGGGAAGACAAATATGGTCTTTTTTTTTTTAAATCCAATCCAAAACATGCCCGTAGAGGGACCTCTGATGAGCAGACCAGACCAAGTTTGGGGCATGTAGGGCCTTTCTAGGCAGAGTTATGGGCCAGACAAAAAGGGAAGACAAATATGGTCTTTTTTTTTTTAAATCCAATCCAAAACATGCCCGTAGAGGGACCTCTGATGAGCAGACCAGACCAAGTTTGTGGCATGTAGGGCCTTTCTAGGCAGAGTTATGGGCCAGACAAAAAGGGAAGACAAATATGGTCATTTTTTTGTTTAAATCCAATCCAAAACATGCCCGTAGAGGGACCTCTGATGAGCAGACCAGACCAAGTTTGGGGCATGTAGGGCCTTTCTAGGCAGAGTTATGGGCCAGACAAAAAGGGAAGACAAATATGGTCAAAAATCTTAAAATCCAATCCAAAACACGCCCGTAGAGGGGACTCTGATGAGCAGACCAGACCAAGTTTGGGGCATGTAGGGCCTTTCTAGGCAGAGTTATGGGCCGGACAAAAAGGGAAGACAAATATGGTCATTTTTTTTTTTATCCAATCCAAAACATGCCCGTAGAGGGACCTCTGATGAGCAGACCAGACCAAGTTTGGGGCATGTAGGGCCTTTCTAGGCAGAGTTATGGGCCAGACAAAAAGGGAAGACAAATATGGTCTTTTTTTTTTTAAATCCAATCCAAAACATGCCCGTAGAGGGACCTCTGATGAGCAGACCAGACCAAGTTTGGGGCATGTAGGGCCTTTCTAGGCAGAGTTAATGGCCAGACAAAAAGGGAAGACAAATATGGTCAAAAATCTTAAAATCCAATCCAAAACACGCCCGTAGAGGGGACTCTGATGAGCAGACCAGACCAAGTTTGGGGCATGTAGGGCCTTTCTAGGCAGAGTTATGGGCCGGACAAAAAGGGAAGACAAATATGGTCATTTTTTTTTTTATCCAATCCAAAACATGCCCGTAGAGGGACCTCTGATGAGCAGACCAGACCAAGTTTGGGGCATGTAGGGCCTTTCTAGGCAGAGTTATGGGCCAGACAAAAAGGGAAGACAAATATGGTCTTTTTTTTTTTAAATCCAATCCAAAACATGCCCGTAGAGGGACCTCTGATGAGCAGACCAGACCAAGTTTGGGGCATGTAGGGCCTTTCTAGGCAGAGTTATGGGCCAGACAAAAAGGGAAGACAAATATGGTCTTTTTTTTTTTAAATCCAATCCAAAACATGCCCGTAGAGGGGACTCTGATGAGCAGACCAGACCAAGTTTGGGGCATGTAGGGCCTTTCTAGGCAGAGTTATGGGCCAGACAAAAAGGGAAGACAAATATGGTCAAAAATCTTAAAATCCAATCCAAAACACGCCCGTAGAGGGGACCCTGATGAGCAGACCAGACCAAGTTTGGGGCATGTAGGGCCTTTCTAGGCAGAGTTATGGGCCAGACAAAAAGGGAAGACAAATATGGTCAAAAATCTTAAAATCCAATCCAAAACACGCCCGTAGAGGGGACTCTGATGAGCAGACCAGACCAAGTTTGGGGCATGTAGGGCCTTTCTAGGCAGAGTTATGGGCCGGACAAAAAGGGAAGACAAATATGGTCAAAAATCTTAAAATCCAATCCAATACACGCCCGTAGAGGGGACTCTGATGAGCAGACCAGACCAAGTTTGGGGCATGTAGGGCCTTTCTAGGCAGAGTTATGGGCCAGACAAAAAGGGAAGACAAATATGGTCAAAAATCTTAAAATCCAATCCAAAACACGCCCGTAGAGGGGACCCTGATGAGCAGACCAGACCAAGTTTGGGGCATGTAGGGCCTTTCTAGGCAGAGTTATGGGCCAGACAAAAAGGGAAGACAAATATGGTCAAAAATCTTAAAATCCAATCCAAAACACGCCCGTAGAGGGGACCCTGATGAGCAGACCAGACCAAGTTTGGGGCATGTAGGGCCTTTCTAGGCAGAGTTATGGGCCAGACAAAAAGGGAAGACAAATATGGTCAAAAATCTTAAAATCCAATTCAAAACACGCCCGTAGAGGGGACTCTGATGAGCAGACCAGACCAAGTTTGGGGCATGTAGGGCCTTTCTAGGCAGAGTTATGGGCCAGACAAAAAGGGAAGACAAATATGGTCAAAAATCTTAAAATCCAATCCAAAACACGCCCGTAGAGGGGACTCTGATGAGCAGACCAGACCAAGTTTGGGGCATGTAGGGCCTTTCTAGGCAGAGTTATGGGCCGGACAAAAAGGGAAGACAAATATGGTCAAAAATCTTAAAATCCAATCCAAAACACGCCCGTAGAGGGACCTCTGATGAGCAGACCAGACCAAGTTTGGGGCATGTAGGGCCTTTCTAGGCAGAGTTATGGGCCAGACAAAAAGGGAAGACAAATATGGTCAAAAATCTTAAAATCCAATCCAAAACACGCCCGTAGAGGGGACTCTGATGAGCAGACCAGACCAAGTTTGGGGCATGTAGGGCCTTTCTAGGCAGAGTTATGGGCCGGACAAAAAGGGAAGACAAATATGGTCATTTTTTTTTTTATCCAATCCAAAACATGCCCGTAGAGGGACCTCTGATGAGCAGACCAGACCAAGTTTGGGGCATGTAGGGCCTTTCTAGGCAGAGTTATGGGCCAGACAAAAAGGGAAGACAAATATGGTCTTTTTTTTTTTAAATCCAATCCAAAACATGCCCGTAGAGGGACCTCTGATGAGCAGACCAGACCAAGTTTGGGGCATGTAGGGCCTTTCTAGGCAGAGTTAATGGCCAGACAAAAAGGGAAGACAAATATGGTCAAAAATCTTAAAATCCAATCCAAAACACGCCCGTAGAGGGGACTCTGATGAGCAGACCAGACCAAGTTTGGGGCATGTAGGGCCTTTCTAGGCAGAGTTATGGGCCGGACAAAAAGGGAAGACAAATATGGTCATTTTTTTTTTTTATCCAATCCAAAACATGCCCGTAGAGGGACCTCTGATGAGCAGACCAGACCAAGTTTGGGGCATGTAGGGCCTTTCTAGGCAGAGTTATGGGCCAGACAAAAAGGGAAGACAAATATGGTCTTTTTTTTTTAAAATCCAATCCAAAACATGCCCGTAGAGGGACCTCTGATGAGCAGACCAGACCAAGTTTGGGGCATGTAGGGCCTTTCTAGGCAGAGTTATGGGCCAGACAAAAAGGGAAGACAAATATGGTCAAAAATCTTAAAATCCAATCCAAAACACGCCCGTAGAGGGGACTCTGATGAGCAGACCAGACCAAGTTTGGGGCATGTAGGGCCTTTCTAGGCAGAGTTATGGGCCGGACAAAAAGGGAAGACAAATATGGTTAAAAATCTTAAAATCCAATCCAAAACACGCCCGTAGAGGGACCTCTGATGAGCAGACCAGACCAAGTTTGGGGCATGTAGGGCCTTTCTAGGCAGAGTTATGGGCCAGACAAAAAGGGAAGACAAATATGGTCAAAAATCTTAAAATCCAATCCAAAACACGCCCGTAGAGGGACCTCTGATGAGCAGACCAGACCAAGTTTGGGGCATGTAGGGCCTTTCTAGGCAGAGTTATGGGCCAGACAAAAAGGGAAGACAAATATGGTCAAAAATCTTAAAATCCAATCCAAAACACGCCCGTAGAGGGACCTCTGATGAGCAGACCAGACCAAGTTTGGGGCATGTAGGGCCTTTCTAGGCAGAGTTATGGGCCAGACAAAAAGGGAAGACAAATATGGTCAAAAATCTTAAAATCCAATCCAAAACACGCCCGTAGAGGGGACTCTGATGAGCAGACCAGACCAAGTTTGGGGCATGTAGGGCCTTTCTAGGCAGAGTTATGGGCCGGACAAAAAGGGAAGACAAATATGGTCATTTTTTTTTTTATCCAATCCAAAACATGCCCGTAGAGGGACCTCTGATGAGCAGACCAGACCAAGTTTGGGGCATGTAGGGCCTTTCTAGGCAGAGTTATGGGCCAGACAAAAAGGGAAGACAAATATGGTCAAAAATCTTAAAATCCAATCCAAAACATGCCCGTAGAGGGGACTCTGATGAGCAGACCAGACCAAGTTTGGGGCATGTAGGGCCTTTCTAGGCAGAGTTATGGGCCGGACAAAAAGGGAAGACAAATATGGTCATTTTTTTTTTTATCCAATCCAAAACATGCCCGTAGAGGGACCTCTGATGAGCAGACCAGACCAAGTTTGGGGCATGTAGGGCCTTTCTAGGCAGAGTTATGGGCCAGACAAAAAGGGAAGACAAATATGGTCATTTTTTTTTTAAATCCAATCCAAAACACGCCCGTAGAGGGACCTCTGATGAGCAGACCAGACCAAGTTTGGGGCATGTAGGGCCTTTCTAGGCAGAGTTATGGGCCAGACAAAAAGGGAAGACAAATATGGTCAAAAATCTTAAAATCCAATCCAAAACACGCCCGTAGAGGGGACTCTGATGAGCAGACCAGACCAAGTTTGGGGCATGTAGGGCCTTTCTAGGCAGAGTTATGGGCCGGACAAAAAGGGAAGACAAATATGGTCAATTTAAAAAAAAATCCAATCCAAAACATGCCCGTAGAGGGACCTCTGATGAGCAGACCAGACCAAGTTTGGGGCATGTAGGGCCTTTCTAGGCAGAGTTATGGGCCAGACAAAAAGGGAAGACAAATATGGTCAAAAATCTTAAAATCCAATCCAAAACATGCCCGTAGAGGGGACTCTGATGAGCAGACCAGACCAAGTTTGGGGCATGTAGGGCCTTTCTAGGCAGAGTTATGGGCCGGACAAAAAGGGAAGACAAATATGGTCATTTTTTTTTTTATCCAATCCAAAACATGCCCGTAGAGGGACCTCTGATGAGCAGACCAGACCAAGTTTGGGGCATGTAGGGCCTTTCTAGGCAGAGTTATGGGCCAGACAAAAAGGGAAGACAAATATGGTCATTTTTTTTTAAAATCCAATCCAAAACACGCCCGTAGAGGGACCTCTGATGAGCAGACCAGACCAAGTTTGGGGCATGTAGGGCCTTTCTAGGCAGAGTTATGGGCCAGACAAAAAGGGAAGACAAATATGGTCAAAAATCTTAAAATCCAATCCAAAACACGCCCGTAGAGGGGACTCTGATGAGCAGACCAGACCAAGTTTGGGGCATGTAGGGCCTTTCTAGGCAGAGTTATGGGCCGGACAAAAAGGGAAGACAAATATGGTCAATTTAAAAAAAAATCCAATCCAAAACATGCCCGTAGAGGGACCTCTGATGAGCAGACCAGACCAAGTTTGGGGCATGTAGGGCCTTTCTAGGCAGAGTTATGGGCCAGACAAAAAGGGAAGACAAATATGGTCAAAAATCTTAAAATCCAATCCAAAACACGCCCGTAGAGGGGACTCTGATGAGCAGACCAGACCAAGTTTGGGGCATGTAGGGCCTTTCTAGGCAGAGTTATGGGCCGGACAAAAAGGGAAGACAAATATGGTCAATTTAAAAAAAGATTCAATCCAAAACATGCCCGTAGAGGGACCTCTGATGAGCAGACCAGACCAAGTTTGGGGCATGTAGGGCCTTTCTAGGCAGAGTTATGGGCCAGACAAAAAGGGAAGACAAATATGGTCAAAAATCTTAAAATCCAATCCAAAACACGCCCGTAGAGGGGACTCTGATGAGCAGACCAGACCAAGTTTGGGGCATGTAGGGCCTTTCTAGGCAGAGTTATGGGCCAGACAAAAAGGGAAGACAAATATGGTCAAAAATCTTAAAATCCAAAACACGCCCGTAGAGGGGACTCTGATGAGCAGACCAGACCAAGTTTGGGGCATGTAGGGCCTTTCTAGGCAGAGTTATGGGCCGGACAAAAAGGGAAGACAAATATGGTCATAAAAAAAAAAAAATCCAATCCAAAACACGCCCGTAGAGGGGACTCTGATGAGCAGACCAGACCAAGTTTGGGGCATGTAGGGCCTTTCTAGGCAGAGTTATGGGCCAGACAAAAAGGGAAGACAAATATGGTCAAAAATCTTAAAATCCAATCCAAAACACGCCCGTAGAGGGGACTCTGATGAGCAGACCAGACCAAGTTTGGGGCATGTAGGGCCTTTCTAGGCAGAGTTATGGGCCAGACAAAAAGGGAAGACAAATATGGTCAAAAATCTTAAAATCCAAAACACGCCCGTAGAGGGGACTCTGATGAGCAGACCAGACCAAGTTTGGGGCATGTAGGGCCTTTCTAGGCAGAGTTATGGGCCGGACAAAAAGGGAAGACAAATATGGTCATTAAAAAAAAAAAATCCAATCCAAAACACGCCCGTAGAGGGGACTCTGATGAGCAGACCAGACCAAGTTTGGGGCATGTAGGGCCTTTCTAGGCAGAGTTATGGGCCAGACAAAAAGGGAAGACAAATATGGTCAAAAATCTTAAAATACAATCCAAAACACGCCCGTAGAGGGGACTCTGATGAGCAGACCAGACCAAGTTTGGGGCATGTAGGGCCTTTCTAGGCAGAGTTATGGGCCAGACAAAAAGGGAAGACAAATATGGTCAAAAATCTTAAAATCCAATCCAAAACACGCCCGTAGAGGGGACTCTGATGAGCAGACCAGACCAAGTTTGGGGCATGTAGGGCCTTTCTAGGCAGAGTTATGGGCCAGACAAAAAGGGAAGACAAATATGGTCAAAAATCTTAAAATACAATCCAAAACACGCCCGTAGAGGGGACTCTGATGAGCAGACCAGACCAAGTGTGGGGCATGTAGGGCCTTTCTAGGCAGAGTTATGGGCCGGACAATAAGGGAAGACAAATATGGTCAAAAATCTTAAAATCCAATCCAAAACATACCTGTAGAGGGGACTCTGATGAGCAGACCAGACCAAGTTTGGGGCATGTAGGGCCTTTCTAGGCAGAGTTATGGGCCAGACAAAAAGGGAAGATAAATATGGTCATTTTTTTTTAAAATCCAATCCAAAACATGCCCGTAGAGGGACCTCTGATGAGCAGACCAGACCAAGTTTGGGGCATGTAGGGCCTTTCTAGGCAGAGTTATGGGCCAGACAAAAAGGGAAGACAAATATGGTCAAAAATCTTAAAATCCAATCCAAAACACGCCCGTAGAGGGGACTCTGATGAGCAGACCAGACCAAGTTTGGGGCATGTAGGGCCTTTCTAGGCAGAGTTATGGGCCGGACAATAAGGGAAGACAAATATGGTCAAAAATCTTAAAATCCAATCCAAAACATACCTGTAGAGGGGACTCTGATGAGCAGACCAGACCAAGTTTGGGGCATGTAGGGCCTTTCTAGGCAGAGTTATGGGCCAGACAAAAAGGGAAGATAAATATGGTCAAAAATCTTAAAATCCAATCCAAAACACGCCCGTAGAGGGGACTCTGATGAGCAGACCAGACCAAGTTTGGGGCATGTAGGGCCTTTCTAGGCAGAGTTATGGGCCAGACAAAAAGGGAAGACAAATATGGTCAAAAATCTTAAAATACAAAACACGCCCGTAGAGGGGACTCTGATGAGCAGACCAGACCAAGTGTGGGGCATGTAGGGCCTTTCTAGGCAGAGTTATGGGCCGGACAATAAGGGAAGACAAATATGGTCAAAAATCTTAAAATCCAATCCAAAACATACCTGTAGAGGGGACTCTGATGAGCAGACCAGACCAAGTTTGGGGCATGTAGGGCCTTTCTAGGCAGAGTTATGGGTCAGACAAAAAGGGAAGATAAATATGGTCAAAAATCTTAAAATCCAATCCAAAACATGCCCGTAGAGGGGACTCTGATGAGCAGACCAGACCAAGTTTGGGGCATGTAGGGCCTTTCTAGGCAGAGTTATGGGCCAGACAAAAAGGGAAGACAAATATGGTCAAAAATCTTAAAATACAAAACACGCCCGTAGAGGGGACTCTGATGAGCAGACCAGACCAAGTGTGGGGCATGTAGGGCCTTTCTAGGCAGAGTTATGGGCCGGACAATAAGGGAAGACAAATATGGTCAAAAATCTTAAAATCCAATCCAAAACATACCTGTAGAGGGGACTCTGATGAGCAGACCAGACCAAGTTTGGGGCATGTAGGGCCTTTCTAGGCAGAGTTATGGGCCGGACAAAAAGGGAAGACAAATATGGTCATTTAAAAAAAAAAATCCAATCCAAAACACGCCCGTAGAGGGGACTCTGATGAGCAGACCAGACCAAGTTTGGGGCATGTAGGGCCTTTCTAGGCAGAGTTATGGGCCAGACAAAAAGGGAAGATAAATATGGTCAAAAAACTTAAAATACAATCCAAAACACGCCCGTAGAGGGGACTCTGATGAGCAGACCAGACCAAGTTTGGGGCATGTAGGGCCTTTCTAGGCAGAGTTATGGGCCAGACAAAAAGGGAAGACAAATATGGTCAAAAATCTTAAAATACAATCCAAAACACGCCCGTAGAGGGGACTCTGATGAGCAAAGTCTGGGGCATGTAGGGCCTTTCTAGGCAGAGTTATGGGCCAGACAAAAAGGGAAGACAAATATGGTCAAAAATCTTAAAATCCAATCCAAAACACGCCCGTAGAGGGGACTCTGATGAGCAGACCAGACCAAGTCTGGGGCATGTAGGGCCTTTCTAGGCAGAGTTATGGGCCAGACAAAAAGGGTAGACAAATATGGTCATTTTTTTTTTTTATCCAATCCAAAACATGCCCGTAGAGGGACCTCTGATGAGCAGACCAGACCAAGTTTGGGGCATGTAGGGCCTTTCTAGGCAGAGTTATGGGCCAGACAAAAAGGGAAGACAAATATGGTCATTTTTTTTTAAAATCCAATCCAAAACACGCCCGTAGAGGGACCTCTGATGAGCAGACCAGACCAAGTTTGGGGCATGTAGGGCCTTTCTAGGCAGAGTTATGGGCCAGACAAAAAGGGAAGATAAATATGGTCAAAAATCTTAAAATACAATCCAAAACACGCCCGTAGAGGGGACTCTGATGAGCAGACCAGACCAAGTTTGGGGCATGTAGGGCCTTTCTAGGCAGAGTTATGGGCCAGACAAAAAGGGAAGACAAATATGGTCAAAAATCTTAAAATACAATCCAAAACATACCTGTAGAGGGGACTCTGATGAGCAGACCAGACCAAGTTTGGGGCATGTAGGGCCTTTCTAGGCAGAGTTATGGGCCGGACAAAAAGGGAAGACAAATATGGTCATTAAAAAAAAAAAATCCAATCCAAAACACGCCCGTAGAGGGGACTCTGATGAGCAGACCAGACCAAGTTTGGGGCATGTAGGGCCTTTCTAGGCAGAGTTATGGGCCAGACAAAAAGGGAAGACAAATATGGTCAAAAATCTTAAAATACAATCCAAAACACGCCCGTAGAGGGGACTCTGATGAGCAGACCAGACCAAGTTTGGGGCATGTAGGGCCTTTCTAGGCAGAGTTATGGGCCAGACAAAAAGGGAAGACAAATATGGTCAAAAATCTTAAAATCCAATCCAAAACACGCCCGTAGAGGGGACTCTGATGAGCAGACCAGACCAAGTTTGGGGCATGTAGGGCCTTTCTAGGCAGAGTTATGGGCCAGACAAAAAGGGAAGACAAATATGGTCAAAAATCTTAAAATACAATCCAAAACACGCCCGTAGAGGGGACTCTGATGAGCAGACCAGACCAAGTGTGGGGCATGTAGGGCCTTTCTAGGCAGAGTTATGGGCCGGACAATAAGGGAAGACAAATATGGTCAAAAATCTTAAAATCCAATCCAAAACATACCTGTAGAGGGGACTCTGATGAGCAGACCAGACCAAGTTTGGGGCATGTAGGGCCTTTCTAGGCAGAGTTATGGGCCAGACAAAAAGGGAAGACAAATATGGTCATTTTTTTTTAAAATCCAATCCAAAACATGCCCGTAGAGGGACCTCTGATGAGCAGACCAGACCAAGTTTGGGGCATGTAGGGCCTTTCTAGGCAGAGTTATGGGCCAGACAAAAAGGGAAGACAAATATGGTCAAAAATCTTAAAATCCAATCCAAAACACGCCCGTAGAGGGGACTCTGATGAGCAGACCAGACCAAGTTTGGGGCATGTAGGGCCTTTCTAGGCAGAGTTATGGGCCGGACAATAAGGGAAGACAAATATGGTCAAAAATCTTAAAATCCAATCCAAAACATACCTGTAGAGGGGACTCTGATGAGCAGACCAGACCAAGTTTGGGGCATGTAGGGCCTTTCTAGGCAGAGTTATGGGCCAGACAAAAAGGGAAGATAAATATGGTCAAAAATCTTAAAATCCAATCCAAAACACGCCCGTAGAGGGGACTCTGATGAGCAGACCAGACCAAGTTTGGGGCATGTAGGGCCTTTCTAGGCAGAGTTATGGGCCAGACAAAAAGGGAAGACAAATATGGTCAAAAATCTTAAAATACAAAACACGCCCGTAGAGGGGACTCTGATGAGCAGACCAGACCAAGTGTGGGGCATGTAGGGCCTTTCTAGGCAGAGTTATGGGCCGGACAATAAGGGAAGACAAATATGGTCAAAAATCTTAAAATCCAATCCAAAACATACCTGTAGAGGGGACTCTGATGAGCAGACCAGACCAAGTTTGGGGCATGTAGGGCCTTTCTAGGCAGAGTTATGGGTCAGACAAAAAGGGAAGATAAATATGGTCAAAAATCTTAAAATCCAATCCAAAACATGCCCGTAGAGGGGACTCTGATGAGCAGACCAGACCAAGTTTGGGGCATGTAGGGCCTTTCTAGGCAGAGTTATGGGCCAGACAAAAAGGGAAGACAAATATGGTCAAAAATCTTAAAATACAAAACACGCCCGTAGAGGGGACTCTGATGAGCAGACCAGACCAAGTGTGGGGCATGTAGGGCCTTTCTAGGCAGAGTTATGGGCCGGACAATAAGGGAAGACAAATATGGTCAAAAATCTTAAAATCCAATCCAAAACATACCTGTAGAGGGGACTCTGATGAGCAGACCAGACCAAGTTTGGGGCATGTAGGGCCTTTCTAGGCAGAGTTATGGGCCGGACAAAAAGGGAAGACAAATATGGTCATTTAAAAAAAAAAATCCAATCCAAAACACGCCCGTAGAGGGGACTCTGATGAGCAGACCAGACCAAGTTTGGGGCATGTAGGGCCTTTCTAGGCAGAGTTATGGGCCAGACAAAAAGGGAAGATAAATATGGTCAAAAAACTTAAAATACAATCCAAAACACGCCCGTAGAGGGGACTCTGATGAGCAGACCAGACCAAGTTTGGGGCATGTAGGGCCTTTCTAGGCAGAGTTATGGGCCAGACAAAAAGGGAAGACAAATATGGTCAAAAATCTTAAAATACAATCCAAAACACGCCCGTAGAGGGGACTCTGATGAGCAAAGTCTGGGGCATGTAGGGCCTTTCTAGGCAGAGTTATGGGCCAGACAAAAAGGGAAGACAAATATGGTCAAAAATCTTAAAATCCAATCCAAAACACGCCCGTAGAGGGGACTCTGATGAGCAGACCAGACCAAGTCTGGGGCATGTAGGGCCTTTCTAGGCAGAGTTATGGGCCAGACAAAAAGGGTAGACAAATATGGTCATTTTTTTTTTTTATCCAATCCAAAACATGCCCGTAGAGGGACCTCTGATGAGCAGACCAGACCAAGTTTGGGGCATGTAGGGCCTTTCTAGGCAGAGTTATGGGCCAGACAAAAAGGGAAGACAAATATGGTCATTTTTTTTTAAAATCCAATCCAAAACACGCCCGTAGAGGGACCTCTGATGAGCAGACCAGACCAAGTTTGGGGCATGTAGGGCCTTTCTAGGCAGAGTTATGGGCCAGACAAAAAGGGAAGATAAATATGGTCAAAAATCTTAAAATACAATCCAAAACACGCCCGTAGAGGGGACTCTGATGAGCAGACCAGACCAAGTTTGGGGCATGTAGGGCCTTTCTAGGCAGAGTTATGGGCCAGACAAAAAGGGAAGACAAATATGGTCAAAAATCTTAAAATACAATCCAAAACACGCCCGTAGAGGGGACTCTGATGAGCAAAGTCTGGGGCATGTAGGGCCTTTCTAGGCAGAGTTATGGGCCAGACAAAAAGGGAAGACAAATATGGTCAAAAATCTTAAAATCCAATCCAAAACACGCCCGTAGAGGGGACTCTGATGAGCAGACCAGACCAAGTTTGGGGCATGTAGGGCCTTTCTAGGCAGAGTTATGGGCCGGACAAAAAGGGAAGACAAATATGGTCATTTTTTTTTTTATCCAATCCAAAACATGCCCGTAGAGGGACCTCTGATGAGCAGACCAGACCAAGTTTGGGGCATGTAGGGCCTTTCTAGGCAGAGTTATGGGCCAGACAAAAAGGGAAGACAAATATGGTCTTTTTTTTTTTAAATCCAATCCAAAACATGCCCGTAGAGGGACCTCTGATGAGCAGACCAGACCAAGTTTGGGGCATGTAGGGCCTTTCTAGGCAGAGTTATGGGCCAGACAAAAAGGGAAGACAAATATGGTCTTTTTTTTTTTAAATCCAATCCAAAACATGCCCGTAGAGGGGACTCTGATGAGCAGACCAGACCAAGTTTGGGGCATGTAGGGCCTTTCTAGGCAGAGTTATGGGCCAGACAAAAAGGGAAGACAAATATGGTCAAAAATCTTAAAATCCAATCCAAAACACGCCCGTAGAGGGGACCCTGATGAGCAGACCAGACCAAGTTTGGGGCATGTAGGGCCTTTCTAGGCAGAGTTATGGGCCAGACAAAAAGGGAAGACAAATATGGTCAAAAATCTTAAAATCCAATCCAAAACACGCCCGTAGAGGGGACTCTGATGAGCAGACCAGACCAAGTTTGGGGCATGTAGGGCCTTTCTAGGCAGAGTTATGGGCCGGACAAAAAGGGAAGACAAATATGGTCAAAAATCTTAAAATCCAATCCAATACACGCCCGTAGAGGGGACTCTGATGAGCAGACCAGACCAAGTTTGGGGCATGTAGGGCCTTTCTAGGCAGAGTTATGGGCCAGACAAAAAGGGAAGACAAATATGGTCAAAAATCTTAAAATCCAATCCAAAACACGCCCGTAGAGGGGACCCTGATGAGCAGACCAGACCAAGTTTGGGGCATGTAGGGCCTTTCTAGGCAGAGTTATGGGCCAGACAAAAAGGGAAGACAAATATGGTCAAAAATCTTAAAATCCAATTCAAAACACGCCCGTAGAGGGGACTCTGATGAGCAGACCAGACCAAGTTTGGGGCATGTAGGGCCTTTCTAGGCAGAGTTATGGGCCAGACAAAAAGGGAAGACAAATATGGTCAAAAATCTTAAAATCCAATCCAAAACACGCCCGTAGAGGGGACTCTGATGAGCAGACCAGACCAAGTTTGGGGCATGTAGGGCCTTTCTAGGCAGAGTTATGGGCCAGACAAAAAGGGAAGACAAATATGGTCAAAAATCTTAAAATACAATCCAAAACACGCCCGTAGAGGGGACTCTGATGAGCAGACCAGACCAAGTGTGGGGCATGTAGGGCCTTTCTAGGCAGAGTTATGGGCCGGACAATAAGGGAAGACAAATATGGTCAAAAATCTTAAAATCCAATCCAAAACATACCTGTAGAGGGGACTCTGATGAGCAGACCAGACCAAGTTTGGGGCATGTAGGGCCTTTCTAGGCAGAGTTATGGGCCAGACAAAAAGGGAAGATAAATATGGTCATTTTTTTTTAAAATCCAATCCAAAACATGCCCGTAGAGGGACCTCTGATGAGCAGACCAGACCAAGTTTGGGGCATGTAGGGCCTTTCTAGGCAGAGTTATGGGCCAGACAAAAAGGGAAGACAAATATGGTCAAAAATCTTAAAATCCAATCCAAAACACGCCCGTAGAGGGGACTCTGATGAGCAGACCAGACCAAGTTTGGGGCATGTAGGGCCTTTCTAGGCAGAGTTATGGGCCGGACAATAAGGGAAGACAAATATGGTCAAAAATCTTAAAATCCAATCCAAAACATACCTGTAGAGGGGACTCTGATGAGCAGACCAGACCAAGTTTGGGGCATGTAGGGCCTTTCTAGGCAGAGTTATGGGCCAGACAAAAAGGGAAGATAAATATGGTCAAAAATCTTAAAATCCAATCCAAAACACGCCCGTAGAGGGGACTCTGATGAGCAGACCAGACCAAGTTTGGGGCATGTAGGGCCTTTCTAGGCAGAGTTATGGGCCAGACAAAAAGGGAAGACAAATATGGTCAAAAATCTTAAAATACAAAACACGCCCGTAGAGGGGACTCTGATGAGCAGACCAGACCAAGTGTGGGGCATGTAGGGCCTTTCTAGGCAGAGTTATGGGCCGGACAATAAGGGAAGACAAATATGGTCAAAAATCTTAAAATCCAATCCAAAACATACCTGTAGAGGGGACTCTGATGAGCAGACCAGACCAAGTTTGGGGCATGTAGGGCCTTTCTAGGCAGAGTTATGGGTCAGACAAAAAGGGAAGATAAATATGGTCAAAAATCTTAAAATCCAATCCAAAACATGCCCGTAGAGGGGACTCTGATGAGCAGACCAGACCAAGTTTGGGGCATGTAGGGCCTTTCTAGGCAGAGTTATGGGCCAGACAAAAAGGGAAGACAAATATGGTCAAAAATCTTAAAATACAAAACACGCCCGTAGAGGGGACTCTGATGAGCAGACCAGACCAAGTGTGGGGCATGTAGGGCCTTTCTAGGCAGAGTTATGGGCCGGACAATAAGGGAAGACAAATATGGTCAAAAATCTTAAAATCCAATCCAAAACATACCTGTAGAGGGGACTCTGATGAGCAGACCAGACCAAGTTTGGGGCATGTAGGGCCTTTCTAGGCAGAGTTATGGGCCGGACAAAAAGGGAAGACAAATATGGTCATTTAAAAAAAAAAATCCAATCCAAAACACGCCCGTAGAGGGGACTCTGATGAGCAGACCAGACCAAGTTTGGGGCATGTAGGGCCTTTCTAGGCAGAGTTATGGGCCAGACAAAAAGGGAAGATAAATATGGTCAAAAAACTTAAAATACAATCCAAAACACGCCCGTAGAGGGGACTCTGATGAGCAGACCAGACCAAGTTTGGGGCATGTAGGGCCTTTCTAGGCAGAGTTATGGGCCAGACAAAAAGGGAAGACAAATATGGTCAAAAATCTTAAAATACAATCCAAAACACGCCCGTAGAGGGGACTCTGATGAGCAAAGTCTGGGGCATGTAGGGCCTTTCTAGGCAGAGTTATGGGCCAGACAAAAAGGGAAGACAAATATGGTCAAAAATCTTAAAATCCAATCCAAAACACGCCCGTAGAGGGGACTCTGATGAGCAGACCAGACCAAGTCTGGGGCATGTAGGGCCTTTCTAGGCAGAGTTATGGGCCAGACAAAAAGGGTAGACAAATATGGTCATTTTTTTTTTTTATCCAATCCAAAACATGCCCGTAGAGGGACCTCTGATGAGCAGACCAGACCAAGTTTGGGGCATGTAGGGCCTTTCTAGGCAGAGTTATGGGCCAGACAAAAAGGGAAGACAAATATGGTCATTTTTTTTTAAAATCCAATCCAAAACACGCCCGTAGAGGGACCTCTGATGAGCAGACCAGACCAAGTTTGGGGCATGTAGGGCCTTTCTAGGCAGAGTTATGGGCCAGACAAAAAGGGAAGATAAATATGGTCAAAAATCTTAAAATACAATCCAAAACACGCCCGTAGAGGGGACTCTGATGAGCAGACCAGACCAAGTTTGGGGCATGTAGGGCCTTTCTAGGCAGAGTTATGGGCCAGACAAAAAGGGAAGACAAATATGGTCAAAAATCTTAAAATACAATCCAAAACACGCCCGTAGAGGGGACTCTGATGAGCAAAGTCTGGGGCATGTAGGGCCTTTCTAGGCAGAGTTATGGGCCAGACAAAAAGGGAAGACAAATATGGTCAAAAATCTTAAAATCCAATCCAAAACACGCCCGTAGAGGGGACTCTGATGAGCAGACCAGACCAAGTTTGGGGCATGTAGGGCCTTTCTAGGCAGAGTTATGGGCCGGACAAAAAGGGAAGACAAATATGGTCATTTTTTTTTTTATCCAATCCAAAACATGCCCGTAGAGGGACCTCTGATGAGCAGACCAGACCAAGTTTGGGGCATGTAGGGCCTTTCTAGGCAGAGTTATGGGCCAGACAAAAAGGGAAGACAAATATGGTCTTTTTTTTTTTAAATCCAATCCAAAACATGCCCGTAGAGGGACCTCTGATGAGCAGACCAGACCAAGTTTGGGGCATGTAGGGCCTTTCTAGGCAGAGTTATGGGCCAGACAAAAAGGGAAGACAAATATGGTCTTTTTTTTTTTAAATCCAATCCAAAACATGCCCGTAGAGGGGACTCTGATGAGCAGACCAGACCAAGTTTGGGGCATGTAGGGCCTTTCTAGGCAGAGTTATGGGCCAGACAAAAAGGGAAGACAAATATGGTCAAAAATCTTAAAATCCAATCCAAAACACGCCCGTAGAGGGGACCCTGATGAGCAGACCAGACCAAGTTTGGGGCATGTAGGGCCTTTCTAGGCAGAGTTATGGGCCAGACAAAAAGGGAAGACAAATATGGTCAAAAATCTTAAAATCCAATCCAAAACACGCCCGTAGAGGGGACTCTGATGAGCAGACCAGACCAAGTTTGGGGCATGTAGGGCCTTTCTAGGCAGAGTTATGGGCCGGACAAAAAGGGAAGACAAATATGGTCAAAAATCTTAAAATCCAATCCAATACACGCCCGTAGAGGGGACTCTGATGAGCAGACCAGACCAAGTTTGGGGCATGTAGGGCCTTTCTAGGCAGAGTTATGGGCCAGACAAAAAGGGAAGACAAATATGGTCAAAAATCTTAAAATCCAATCCAAAACACGCCCGTAGAGGGGACCCTGATGAGCAGACCAGACCAAGTTTGGGGCATGTAGGGCCTTTCTAGGCAGAGTTATGGGCCAGACAAAAAGGGAAGACAAATATGGTCAAAAATCTTAAAATCCAATTCAAAACACGCCCGTAGAGGGGACTCTGATGAGCAGACCAGACCAAGTTTGGGGCATGTAGGGCCTTTCTAGGCAGAGTTATGGGCCAGACAAAAAGGGAAGACAAATATGGTCAAAAATCTTAAAATCCAATCCAAAACACGCCCGTAGAGGGGACTCTGATGAGCAGACCAGACCAAGTTTGGGGCATGTAGGGCCTTTCTAGGCAGAGTTATGGGCCGGACAAAAAGGGAAGACAAATATGGTCAAAAATCTTAAAATCCAATCCAAAACACGCCCGTAGAGGGACCTCTGATGAGCAGACCAGACCAAGTTTGGGGCATGTAGGGCCTTTCTAGGCAGAGTTATGGGCCAGACAAAAAGGGAAGACAAATATGGTCAAAAATCTTAAAATCCAATCCAAAACACGCCCGTAGAGGGGACTCTGATGAGCAGACCAGACCAAGTTTGGGGCATGTAGGGCCTTTCTAGGCAGAGTTATGGGCCGGACAAAAAGGGAAGACAAATATGGTCATTTTTTTTTTTATCCAATCCAAAACATGCCCGTAGAGGGACCTCTGATGAGCAGACCAGACCAAGTTTGGGGCATGTAGGGCCTTTCTAGGCAGAGTTATGGGCCAGACAAAAAGGGAAGACAAATATGGTCAAAAATCTTAAAATCCAATCCAAAACATGCCCGTAGAGGGGACTCTGATGAGCAGACCAGACCAAGTTTGGGGCATGTAGGGCCTTTCTAGGCAGAGTTATGGGCCGGACAAAAAGGGAAGACAAATATGGTCATTTTTTTTTTTATCCAATCCAAAACATGCCCGTAGAGGGACCTCTGATGAGCAGACCAGACCAAGTTTGGGGCATGTAGGGCCTTTCTAGGCAGAGTTATGGGCCAGACAAAAAGGGAAGACAAATATGGTCATTTTTTTTTAAAATCCAATCCAAAACACGCCCGTAGAGGGACCTCTGATGAGCAGACCAGACCAAGTTTGGGGCATGTAGGGCCTTTCTAGGCAGAGTTATGGGCCAGACAAAAAGGGAAGACAAATATGGTCAAAAATCTTAAAATCCAATCCAAAACACGCCCGTAGAGGGGACTCTGATGAGCAGACCAGACCAAGTTTGGGGCATGTAGGGCCTTTCTAGGCAGAGTTATGGGCCGGACAAAAAGGGAAGACAAATATGGTCAATTTAAAAAAAAATCCAATCCAAAACATGCCCGTAGAGGGACCTCTGATGAGCAGACCAGACCAAGTTTGGGGCATGTAGGGCCTTTCTAGGCAGAGTTATGGGCCAGACAAAAAGGGAAGACAAATATGGTCAAAAATCTTAAAATCCAATCCAAAACATGCCCGTAGAGGGGACTCTGATGAGCAGACCAGACCAAGTTTGGGGCATGTAGGGCCTTTCTAGGCAGAGTTATGGGCCGGACAAAAAGGGAAGACAAATATGGTCATTTTTTTTTTTATCCAATCCAAAACATGCCCGTAGAGGGACCTCTGATGAGCAGACCAGACCAAGTTTGGGGCATGTAGGGCCTTTCTAGGCAGAGTTATGGGCCAGACAAAAAGGGAAGACAAATATGGTCATTTTTTTTTAAAATCCAATCCAAAACACGCCCGTAGAGGGACCTCTGATGAGCAGACCAGACCAAGTTTGGGGCATGTAGGGCCTTTCTAGGCAGAGTTATGGGCCAGACAAAAAGGGAAGACAAATATGGTCAAAAATCTTAAAATCCAATCCAAAACACGCCCGTAGAGGGGACTCTGATGAGCAGACCAGACCAAGTTTGGGGCATGTAGGGCCTTTCTAGGCAGAGTTATGGGCCGGACAAAAAGGGAAGACAAATATGGTCAATTTAAAAAAAAATCCAATCCAAAACATGCCCGTAGAGGGACCTCTGATGAGCAGACCAGACCAAGTTTGGGGCATGTAGGGCCTTTCTAGGCAGAGTTATGGGCCAGACAAAAAGGGAAGACAAATATGGTCAAAAATCTTAAAATCCAATCCAAAACACGCCCGTAGAGGGGACTCTGATGAGCAGACCAGACCAAGTTTGGGGCATGTAGGGCCTTTCTAGGCAGAGTTATGGGCCGGACAAAAAGGGAAGACAAATATGGTCAATTTAAAAAAAGATTCAATCCAAAACATGCCCGTAGAGGGACCTCTGATGAGCAGACCAGACCAAGTTTGGGGCATGTAGGGCCTTTCTAGGCAGAGTTATGGGCCAGACAAAAAGGGAAGACAAATATGGTCAAAAATCTTAAAATCCAATCCAAAACACGCCCGTAGAGGGGACTCTGATGAGCAGACCAGACCAAGTTTGGGGCATGTAGGGCCTTTCTAGGCAGAGTTATGGGCCAGACAAAAAGGGAAGACAAATATGGTCAAAAATCTTAAAATCCAAAACACGCCCGTAGAGGGGACTCTGATGAGCAGACCAGACCAAGTTTGGGGCATGTAGGGCCTTTCTAGGCAGAGTTATGGGCCGGACAAAAAGGGAAGACAAATATGGTCATAAAAAAAAAAAAATCCAATCCAAAACACGCCCGTAGAGGGGACTCTGATGAGCAGACCAGACCAAGTTTGGGGCATGTAGGGCCTTTCTAGGCAGAGTTATGGGCCAGACAAAAAGGGAAGACAAATATGGTCAAAAATCTTAAAATCCAATCCAAAACACGCCCGTAGAGGGGACTCTGATGAGCAGACCAGACCAAGTTTGGGGCATGTAGGGCCTTTCTAGGCAGAGTTATGGGCCAGACAAAAAGGGAAGACAAATATGGTCAAAAATCTTAAAATCCAAAACACGCCCGTAGAGGGGACTCTGATGAGCAGACCAGACCAAGTTTGGGGCATGTAGGGCCTTTCTAGGCAGAGTTATGGGCCGGACAAAAAGGGAAGACAAATATGGTCATTAAAAAAAAAAAATCCAATCCAAAACACGCCCGTAGAGGGGACTCTGATGAGCAGACCAGACCAAGTTTGGGGCATGTAGGGCCTTTCTAGGCAGAGTTATGGGCCAGACAAAAAGGGAAGACAAATATGGTCAAAAATCTTAAAATACAATCCAAAACACGCCCGTAGAGGGGACTCTGATGAGCAGACCAGACCAAGTTTGGGGCATGTAGGGCCTTTCTAGGCAGAGTTATGGGCCAGACAAAAAGGGAAGACAAATATGGTCAAAAATCTTAAAATCCAATCCAAAACACGCCCGTAGAGGGGACTCTGATGAGCAGACCAGACCAAGTTTGGGGCATGTAGGGCCTTTCTAGGCAGAGTTATGGGCCAGACAAAAAGGGAAGACAAATATGGTCAAAAATCTTAAAATACAATCCAAAACACGCCCGTAGAGGGGACTCTGATGAGCAGACCAGACCAAGTGTGGGGCATGTAGGGCCTTTCTAGGCAGAGTTATGGGCCGGACAATAAGGGAAGACAAATATGGTCAAAAATCTTAAAATCCAATCCAAAACATACCTGTAGAGGGGACTCTGATGAGCAGACCAGACCAAGTTTGGGGCATGTAGGGCCTTTCTAGGCAGAGTTATGGGCCAGACAAAAAGGGAAGATAAATATGGTCATTTTTTTTTAAAATCCAATCCAAAACATGCCCGTAGAGGGACCTCTGATGAGCAGACCAGACCAAGTTTGGGGCATGTAGGGCCTTTCTAGGCAGAGTTATGGGCCAGACAAAAAGGGAAGACAAATATGGTCAAAAATCTTAAAATCCAATCCAAAACACGCCCGTAGAGGGGACTCTGATGAGCAGACCAGACCAAGTTTGGGGCATGTAGGGCCTTTCTAGGCAGAGTTATGGGCCGGACAATAAGGGAAGACAAATATGGTCAAAAATCTTAAAATCCAATCCAAAACATACCTGTAGAGGGGACTCTGATGAGCAGACCAGACCAAGTTTGGGGCATGTAGGGCCTTTCTAGGCAGAGTTATGGGCCAGACAAAAAGGGAAGATAAATATGGTCAAAAATCTTAAAATCCAATCCAAAACACGCCCGTAGAGGGGACTCTGATGAGCAGACCAGACCAAGTTTGGGGCATGTAGGGCCTTTCTAGGCAGAGTTATGGGCCAGACAAAAAGGGAAGACAAATATGGTCAAAAATCTTAAAATACAAAACACGCCCGTAGAGGGGACTCTGATGAGCAGACCAGACCAAGTGTGGGGCATGTAGGGCCTTTCTAGGCAGAGTTATGGGCCGGACAATAAGGGAAGACAAATATGGTCAAAAATCTTAAAATCCAATCCAAAACATACCTGTAGAGGGGACTCTGATGAGCAGACCAGACCAAGTTTGGGGCATGTAGGGCCTTTCTAGGCAGAGTTATGGGTCAGACAAAAAGGGAAGATAAATATGGTCAAAAATCTTAAAATCCAATCCAAAACATGCCCGTAGAGGGGACTCTGATGAGCAGACCAGACCAAGTTTGGGGCATGTAGGGCCTTTCTAGGCAGAGTTATGGGCCAGACAAAAAGGGAAGACAAATATGGTCAAAAATCTTAAAATACAAAACACGCCCGTAGAGGGGACTCTGATGAGCAGACCAGACCAAGTGTGGGGCATGTAGGGCCTTTCTAGGCAGAGTTATGGGCCGGACAATAAGGGAAGACAAATATGGTCAAAAATCTTAAAATCCAATCCAAAACATACCTGTAGAGGGGACTCTGATGAGCAGACCAGACCAAGTTTGGGGCATGTAGGGCCTTTCTAGGCAGAGTTATGGGCCGGACAAAAAGGGAAGACAAATATGGTCATTTAAAAAAAAAAATCCAATCCAAAACACGCCCGTAGAGGGGACTCTGATGAGCAGACCAGACCAAGTTTGGGGCATGTAGGGCCTTTCTAGGCAGAGTTATGGGCCAGACAAAAAGGGAAGATAAATATGGTCAAAAAACTTAAAATACAATCCAAAACACGCCCGTAGAGGGGACTCTGATGAGCAGACCAGACCAAGTTTGGGGCATGTAGGGCCTTTCTAGGCAGAGTTATGGGCCAGACAAAAAGGGAAGACAAATATGGTCAAAAATCTTAAAATACAATCCAAAACACGCCCGTAGAGGGGACTCTGATGAGCAAAGTCTGGGGCATGTAGGGCCTTTCTAGGCAGAGTTATGGGCCAGACAAAAAGGGAAGACAAATATGGTCAAAAATCTTAAAATCCAATCCAAAACACGCCCGTAGAGGGGACTCTGATGAGCAGACCAGACCAAGTCTGGGGCATGTAGGGCCTTTCTAGGCAGAGTTATGGGCCAGACAAAAAGGGTAGACAAATATGGTCATTTTTTTTTTTTATCCAATCCAAAACATGCCCGTAGAGGGACCTCTGATGAGCAGACCAGACCAAGTTTGGGGCATGTAGGGCCTTTCTAGGCAGAGTTATGGGCCAGACAAAAAGGGAAGACAAATATGGTCATTTTTTTTTAAAATCCAATCCAAAACACGCCCGTAGAGGGACCTCTGATGAGCAGACCAGACCAAGTTTGGGGCATGTAGGGCCTTTCTAGGCAGAGTTATGGGCCAGACAAAAAGGGAAGATAAATATGGTCAAAAATCTTAAAATACAATCCAAAACACGCCCGTAGAGGGGACTCTGATGAGCAGACCAGACCAAGTTTGGGGCATGTAGGGCCTTTCTAGGCAGAGTTATGGGCCAGACAAAAAGGGAAGACAAATATGGTCAAAAATCTTAAAATACAATCCAAAACACGCCCGTAGAGGGGACTCTGATGAGCAAAGTCTGGGGCATGTAGGGCCTTTCTAGGCAGAGTTATGGGCCAGACAAAAAGGGAAGACAAATATGGTCAAAAATCTTAAAATCCAATCCAAAACACGCCCGTAGAGGGGACTCTGATGAGCAGACCAGACCAAGTTTGGGGCATGTAGGGCCTTTCTAGGCAGAGTTATGGGCCAGACAAAAAGGGTAGACAAATATGGTCATTTTTTTTTTTTATCCAATCCAAAACATGCCCGTAGAGGGACCTCTGATGAGCAGACCAGACCAAGTTTGGGGCATGTAGGGCCTTTCTAGGCAGAGTTATGGGCCAGACAAAAAGGGAAGATAAATATGGTCAAAAATCTTAAAATACAATCCAAAACACGCCCGTAGAGGGGACTCTGATGAGCAGACCAGACCAAGTTTGGGGCATGTAGGGCCTTTCTAGGCAGAGTTATGGGCCAGACAAAAAGGGAAGATAAATATGGTCAAAAATCTTAAAATACAATCCAAAACACGCCCGTAGAGGGGACTCTGATGAGCAGACCAGACCAAGTTTGGGGCATGTAGGGCCTTTCTAGGCAGAGTTATGGGCCAGACAAAAAGGGAAGACAAATATGGTCAAAAATCTTAAAATACAATCCAAAACACGCCCGTAGAGGGGACTCTGATGAGCAAAGTCTGGGGCATGTAGGGCCTTTCTAGGCAGAGTTATGGGCCAGACAAAAAGGGAAGACAAATATGGTCAAAAATCTTAAAATCCAATCCAAAACACGCCCGTAGAGGGGACTCTGATGAGCAGACCAGACCAAGTTTGGGGCATGTAGGGCCTTTCTAGGCAGAGTTATGGGCCAGACAAAAAGGGTAGACAAATATGGTCATTTTTTTTTTTATCCAATCCAAAACATGCCCGTAGAGGGACCTCTGATGAGCAGACCAGACCAAGTTTGGGGCATGTAGGGCCTTTCTAGGCAGAGTTATGGGCCAGACAAAAAGGGAAGACAAATATGGTCATTTTTTTTAAAAATCCAATCCAAAACACGCCCGTAGAGGGACCTCTGATGAGCAGACCAGACCAAGTTTGGGGCATGTAGGGCCTTTCTAGGCAGAGTTATGGGCCAGACAAAAAGGGAAGATAAATATGGTCAAAAATCTTAAAATACAATCCAAAACACGCCCGTAGAGGGGACTCTGATGAGCAGACCAGACCAAGTTTGGGGCATGTAGGGCCTTTCTAGGCAGAGTTATGGGCCAGACAAAAAGGGAAGACAAATATGGTCAAAAATCTTAAAATACAATCCAAAACACGCCCGTAGAGGGGACTCTGATGAGCAAAGTCTGGGGCATGTAGGGCCTTTCTAGGCAGAGTTATGGGCCAGACAAAAAGGGAAGACAAATATGGTCAAAAATCTTAAAATCCAATCCAAAACACGCCCGTAGAGGGGACTCTGATGAGCAGACCAGACCAAGTTTGGGGCATGTAGGGCCTTTCTAGGCAGAGTTATGGGCCAGACAAAAAGGGTAGACAAATATGGTCATTTTTTTTTTTTATCCAATCCAAAACATGCCCGTAGAGGGACCTCTGATGAGCAGACCAGACCAAGTTTGGGGCATGTAGGGCCTTTCTAGGCAGAGTTATGGGCCAGACAAAAAGGGAAGACAAATATGGTCAAAAATCTTAAAATCCAATCCAAAACACGCCCGTAGAGGGGACTCTGATGAGCAGACCAGACCAAGTTTGGGGCATGTAGGGCCTTTCTAGGCAGAGTTATGGGCCGGACAAAAAGGGAAGACAAATATGGTCAATTAAAAAAAAAATCCAATCCAAAACATGCCCGTAGAGGGACCTCTGATGAGCAGACCAGACCAAGTTTGGGGCATGTAGGGCCTTTCTAGGCAGAGTTATGGGCCAGACAAAAAGGGAAGATAAATATGGTCAAAAATCTTAAAATCCAATCCAAAACACGCCCGTAGAGGGACCTCTGATGAGCAGACCAGACCAAGTTTGGGGCATGTAGGGCCTTTCTAGGCAGAGTTATGGGCCGGACAAAAAGGGAAGACAAATATGGTCAAAAATCTTAAAATCCAATCCAAAACACGCCCGTAGAGGGACCTCTGATGAGCAGACCAGACCAAGTTTGGGGCATGTAGGGCCTTTCTAGGCAGAGTTATGGGCCAGACAAAAAGGGAAGACAAATATGGTCAAAAATCTTAAAATCCAATCCAAAACACGCCCGTAGAGGGGACTCTGATGAGCAGACCAGACCAAGTTTGGGGCATGTAGGGCCTTTCTAGGCAGAGTTATGGGCCGGACAAAAAGGGAAGACAAATATGGTCTTTTTTTTTTTTATCCAATCCAAAACATGCCCGTAGAGGCACCTCTGATGAGCAGACCAGACCAAGTTTGGGGCATGTAGGGCCTTTCTAGGCAGAGTTATGGGCCAGACAAAAAGGGAAGACAAATATGGTCATTTTTTTTTAAAATCCAATCCAAAACATGCCCGTAGAGGGACCTCTGATGAGCAGACCAGACCAAGTTTGGGGCATGTAGGGCCTTTCTAGGCAGAGTTATGGGCCAGACAAAAAGGGAAGACAAATATGGTCAAAAATCTTAAAATCCAAAACACGCCCGTAGAGGGGACTCTGATGAGCAGACCAGACCAAGTTTGGGGCATGTAGGGCCTTTCTAGGCAGAGTTATGGGCCGGACAAAAAGGGAAGACAAATATGGTCATAAAAAAAAAAAAATCCAATCCAAAACACGCCCGTAGAGGGGACTCTGATGAGCAGACCAGACCAAGTTTGGGGCATGTAGGGCCTTTCTAGGCAGAGTTATGGGCCAGACAAAAAGGGAAGACAAATATGGTCAAAAATCTTAAAATACAATCCAAAACACGCCCGTAGAGGGGACTCTGATGAGCAGACCAGACCAAGTTTGGGGCATGTAGGGCCTTTCTAGGCAGAGTTATGGGCCGGACAAAAAGACAGCTCAATTTGTCATGGTATAACATTGTTTTACATAGCCAAAGCACACATTATTTCTTCTAGCACCAGCAAAACTATATATGTGTATATATAGTTTATATATAAGTTACAACAGAAGTTCATGTGTATGTGTGTCTCTCTGTTTCAAAGTGTGAACTGAATCTGGGGGAGGTGTGTGTGTCTCTTTGTTTTCAAGGTGTGAACTGAGTGTGGGGGTGTCTTTGTGTCAATGTGTGAACTGCTGATGTTTGATTCAGTAACCTGTGAAAAGTAGAATACAGAAAATATGGGAATGGTTTGTAACTGACTGTTTATTTTGTCATTATAGGAAAACCTCTCACCCGGTCCCTCATCTGCCATCGTGCCTCAACCCACAGCTAGTCACAGGCCAGTGCATATCAGTGGAGACAGCACCGCTGGTCGGCTGAAGTGCAGGCACTGTGGTGTAAAGACACCAGTGAAGTGCTCAACATGTGATGTGGCTTTGTGCTTTGTCCCCAAGCGTGACTGCTACAATGACTGGCATGTTTCCCAAAACATTCTGTGAAATTGTTTGTAAATAATTAGTGTCACAATTCACTGTATGTAAATAGTTTGGTGTGTCTTATATAAACTGCTTTTCCACAACAGCACTTGTTTTGAGTCTTTTATATGCATTAAGTTTAGTTTCAAGAAGGTGAAAAGCACTCTAATGCTTCAGTTACTCTGTTTCAGCAACACTAATGGTGAATCTGAATATGGGATATGATAGCCCTAAGTGTCACCTTTCATTAGAGCCCAAACCTATGACTGTAGGTGAAAGAGTTCAAAAGTTGTAGCCTTTTTATGCTAGGTATGTGGCCATGGTTACCCAGGGTCCTTTTGGAGTCTCCAAAGGGCACTTATAGAAAACGCCTGGATGTACCCATAGAAAAACATTCATTTTTCATGGTATTATATTCGACTTTTCAGTTGAATTGGGTAAGGATTCAAGATGTGGTCCAATGTTGCCTTCCAGCTAATACCTACCACTTCTAGGCCTCTTCAGGCCTCTGTTTTCAAAACAAAATCTAGGCGGACTTAGAAACTTTCAATTTCCTTGTGTTCAAGCCTCTATTAATCAACACCAGTAGGACTGACAGGGGTCCTGACAACAGGGGAAAAACTTCAGAGTGTCAGCTTTCAAAAGAGACCATTTGCATGCATGTACTCCAAATGGTTCAAGAACAGCTTTCAATTTACTTTGGGTATGCTGTTTAGGCATTTTCAGGCAAATTTAACAAGATTTTGAAAATGTTAATACTTTTTTCCCAGGTGCCTAACAGCCTATGTGCTTCCCAGGTGCTCTTAGAGCAGCAGACCTGTTGATATGGTCTCAGCTTTCTCTTAGAGCAGTAGACCTGTTGACATGGTCTCAACTTGTTGAAATCCCATGAGCAGACAGTGTCTGAGTGTGTGCCGGGAGTATTTTGAAAAGTAATTTGAAAAGTAATAAAGTATTTTGAAAAGTATTTTGAAAAGTATTTTGAAAAGTATTTTGAAAAGTATTTTGAAAAGTATTTTGAAAAGTATTAAAGTATTTTGAAAAGTATTTTGAAAAGTATTTTGAAAAGTATTTTGAAAAGTATTTTGAAAAGTATTAAAGTATTTTTGAAAAGTAATTAGAAAAATATTAAAGTATTTTTGAAAAGTAATTTATTAAAGTACTTTTCAAAAATACTTTAATATTTTTCTAATTACTTTTCAAAAATACTTTAATATTTTTCTAATTACTTTTCAAAAATACTTTTCTAATTACTTTTCAAAAATACTTTAATATTTTTTAAATTACTTTTCAAAAATACTTTAATACTTTTCTAATTACTTTTCAAAAATACTTTAATATTTTTTAAATTACTTTTCAAAAATACTTTAATACTTTTCTAATTACTTTTCAAAAATACTTTAATATTTTTCTAATTACTTTTCAAAAATACTTTAATACTTTTCTAATTACTTTTCAAAAATACTTTAATATTTTTTAAATTACTTTTCAAAAATACTTTAATACTTTTCTAATTACTTTTCAAAAATACTTTAATACTTTTCTAATTACTTTTCAAAAATACTTTAATACTTTTCTAATTACTTTTCAAAAATACTTTAATACTTTTCTAATTACTTTTCAAAAATACTTTAATATTTTTTAAATTACTTTTCAAAAATACTTTAATACTTTTCTAATTACTTTTCAAAAATACTTTAATATTTTTCTAATTACTTTTCAAAAATACTTTAATACTTTTCTAATTACTTTTCAAAAATACTTTAATATTTTTTAAATTACTTTTCAAAAATACTTTAATACTTTTCTAATTACTTTTCAAAAATACTTTAATACTTTTCTAATTACTTTTCAAAAATACTTTAATACTTTTCTAATTACTTTTCAAAAATACTTTAATACTTTTCTAATTACTTTTCAAAAATACTTTAATATTTTTTAAATTACTTTTCAAAAATACTTTAATACTTTTCTAATTACTTTTCAAAAATACTTTAATATTTTTTAAATTACTTTTCAAAAATACTTTAATACTTTTCTAATTACTTTTCAAAAATACTTTAATATTTTTCTAATTACTTTTCAAAAATACTTTAATACTTTTCTAATTACTTTTCAAAAATACTTTAATACTTTTCTAATTACTTTTCAAAAATACTTTAATATTTTTTAAATTACTTTTCAAAAATACTTTAATACTTTTCTAATTACTTTTCAAAAATACTTTAATATTTTTCTAATTACTTTTCAAAATACTTTTCAAAAAACTTTTTGACATGATCTTGTTGACATGGTCTCAGCTTTCTCTTAGAGCAGAAGACCTGTTGGCATGGTCTCAACTTGTTGAAATCCCATGACACACCCATGCTAAACCTCCTAAATATACAGATAAATATAAAAATACAATATACTAAGACAGACACAGACAGACAGAAAGGTAGGCAGGCAGTAAACAGATTAGTCAGGAGTGTGGGGAAAAAAAGGCTTCAGAGGCAAGACATTTCAACACCACTTCCAACACTTCAACACACTGCGACACCATCATTTGGCAGACACTTCAAAACACGCTGGGAAGGGGGGTGAGCGCCGCTTTTCAGAGGACTCGCTCCGTGGAAGGGAGGGAAGAGGCGTGGGAGTTTTCGGAGAGGTCACTTGCTCGGAAGTGTGGGAAAAAAAGGCTTCAGAGGGGGTGTTTCCAAAATATACAAATCCAAAAATCCCATCCAAAAACTGCACATAGAGGGGCTTCTAATGAGCAAACCAGACCAAGTTTGGGGCCTGGGGGAGCCTCCTAGGCAGAGTTATGGGGGGGGGGGAAGGTAGACAGAGTCAAGCGGGAGTCCAAAACCCCCTTTTCCTCAAAATGGTACAGTCCAAAAAAAACCTACATGGTAAAGTCCTAACCCCCCTTTCTTCTCCATGGTAAAGTCCTAAAGTCTCTTTCTCTAACCCTAACCCTCAGGTGCCTGGTCCCGCCCTACACTGCCATGTCCCCTGGACTGACAGGTCAGTGGACCCATTTAGTTTCACAGGGGCCCCTCCCCATCTCTCTGGGGGGGTGGCCCTGGACCTCTCCTCATTTCTGGGGAGTGGCCCTGACACCTTTGGTGCCAGTCAACCAATTGCTGTGTCTATCAGACAAACAGATTGGCTTGATCTTCACTTAAAATCATGCCGGTACCCCTCTTCGTGGCTACCATTCCTACCTTTGGTTTCTCTCAATCAAGCGGGAGTCCAAACCTCCCTTTCTTCAAAATGGTAAAAGTCTCTTTCTCTCTCTGTCTCTAACACTAACCCTAACCCTTAGGTGCCTGGTCCTGCCCTACACTGCCATGTCCCCTGGACTGACAGGTTGGGGGAGGGGACCCATTTTATTTCACAGGAGCCCCTCCCCATTTCTGGGGAGCGGCCCTGACACTTTGGTGCCAGTCAACCAATCGCTGTGTCTATCAGACAAGCAGATCGATTTAATCTTCACTAATACTCAGGCCGATACCCCTCTTCGGGGCTACCATTCCTACCTTTGGTTTCTCAATCATTTTCCAGTTTGATTAGGCTCAATGGGGTTTTTGATACCCGACGCCGCTTGCCGCTCTCACCGTTGAAAGATTTGCTACCTCAGTTGATGGGGTCTCCCTGAAACGATTCAAGGCCTCATCCGGATCCCTTGGCAGACTCCTGACGTAGGGGTTCCAGACCGGGTTTTACACAGCTTTGGTGAGTATGATTTTCCGAGGTATAGTTAGCGTTGGTAGAAGATTGGTGGGTCCAGTGGTTTAGCACAATGGGACATATTCCCAGGACTCACCCGCCGACAAACCTAGGCCCTAGCCACTGGTAGAAGCTTGTAGGGAGTTCCATGGCTCGATAGGAGCCTTACCTCCCTTCCGCCAGCATTCCTTAGCCCCCGCTGGGTAAGCTGCGACAGGGGCAGCTTGTCTGGGTGGGCGGGAGACTTTGATCCACTCTGGGCAGGCTGTGATCACAAGCAGTCTGTCCGGGCAAGTGGTTCTTCAGGCCCTCTCCGGGCAGGCTGTGGTAACCTTGCGGTGTTAACAAGCAGTCTGTTTGGGTGGGCGGTAAGTATGCGGCCCTCCTGCGTCCCATTCGGGACAGCACGCAGGATGTGGTGGTCCAGGGCTCAGGACCTTGATCGTAGCCCAGTCTTTTACGGGGGGTAGCCCCACTCATGCACCACTGCACTACACCTTGACTGATTCTGATCATCACCCTTTAGCCCAAGGGGTGTGATCAAACCCATACCCCAGGATACGCTTTTGCCTCCCTGGTTTCTGGTTCTTGTTGGCTTCCCCATGAGAAATTTATTCTCTTGGATATGTTCTCTTGCACAGTTTATTGTGCCTCTTACTGGGTATCCATTCTACCCCCAAATTTTCCGTGTGGCGAGAGCAGTGGGCAGGATCCAAGGTAAGAATTGCACCATTTTTGCTTATTAGCATTAGCACTGATTGCTAATATATTTTTTTTAAATTAAATTTCAAAGAAATTTATTTTTCCAAAAATTCAAGCTTTACAATTCAAATTTTATTTCACATTGAACTTAGACTCTCCAATTCCTCCTAAAACATGCACCATTTTGCTTATTAGCATTAGCATTGATTGCTAATAAAAAAAAGGTTTCCTTCACAAATTAGTTCTACTGGCCCGATTTGGACAAGAATGGGGTTAGTCTTCGGACAGCGGTATGTCATCACTTTTACTCCCATTCTCCAGACCGGTTTCCAACAGATCTCATCCTAGACCTTGGGATATCCAGTTTGTCATTGCTAGACCTATATTACCAAATGTTGGGATTGATACCCTTCTTGGATCTTTACTGGACTTTAGACATTATACAAACTCTATACTAACCCTAGTTTATCATAAGGGGACGGAGTTAGTGGGGTTTCAGGTGCGCGTGCCTAAATGGGGTCTCACCTGTACTGTGGTCCCGTTGGGGTCCCACAGGGTGTTTCCATCATTACTGCCACACCTAACCCTCATTAATGCTACCTAACCTGCCTGGGCCTTGGTCTCTACTCACCCCTACAGCTCCTACTCATTCCAACCTTAGATTTGCCTTGATTCCTTTATCATTAAGAAGATCTGAAGATTTGCCGTCAATTCTCTCTCTTTCGGTTCTCTTCCTTTACCCAAAAAACCTTCTCCCTTGGGGACCCCTTGATAGCAGCTGTGTTCTTCTGGGAAATGGATACGGTCCCCCAATTTCACCCTGCGATCCTCTCCTCTGGGAAGGTGCTTATGATTCTTCACCTAAAACCCTAACCCTTAATTACCCCTTTGCACCCTCTCCTCCCATCCTTGGGACCACCCTTTGGATGGGAGGTAGACTTGCTTAGCCCTGTGGGCAAGTGTCCTTTGCCCTGTGGGTGTTGGCTCTGTAGTCATTTCTCTCTCTCCCACTTCCTGACTTCTCCTTGTCATCTCTCCTGTCTATACATCCCTGAGCCTCTGGACCAACACCTAAATGTAACCTTGTTGGAGCTTTGGACCTGTACTAGTCGTTGTTGTAACCAGAACCCTACCCAACTCTGACTCTAACCCTAACCATTTGGGACCTATGCCTAAAGGACCCGGTTCTGACCTTCCTGCTACCTACAGCACCCTCCACTCCAATGGGACTTTTTTTTTTACAAACTCTCATTGGTTGTCTCTGTCCACCACACTGCCCACCCCCCTCCTGTGCCTGAAATTGTAAAGGAACTTTTTTTTGAAAGGCTTTCCTCTTACCTGCCACTGGTCACCCTGACCCATGGCTTTCCATTTGTTGAACCCTTGTAGGGCCCTCTCCAACCCCCAGTGGTCATCATCCTGCCATACTTTCACTTCATTGGGACTTTATTGAAAATGCTACCGCCCATCTCTGGTTACCCCCACACACTCACATTGGACCTCTGCTACCATCATGACTTTCCCTCTCGGGCACAATTTGAAGGGAGTCTTAGTTTCAAGGAACTTACTTTCACCCACGATCTTTCCTTACCCCCAGTGATTGTCCTCTTCCTAAAGGGACTTATTTTGACAAGCTTTTTGGCTTTCTGGCACAGAGTAACTTTGAACTTATACTCCCAATACTCGCTCATTAGCCTCCCAATACTCGCTCATTAGCCTTATCTCACCATTCTCAGAGGACTTTTAGTTTGAAGACCCCATCCATCTCCTGACAACCCAACCCATGGCTTTTCATCCTGAAGACCCTTGTAGGGCCTCTTATTCGGAACTCGCTTCCCTCCCTTGGACACCCAGCCCTGATCACATTACTCCAACAACCCCGTCAGCCACGACACTGGTTGGATGTAGAAGCTGACACCAATCAAGGTTGTCCTCCCCGATTGCTAAACCCTTACCGTCCATGCCTGTTCCCTAGGGGAACCTTCGTATGACCCACTTACATACCCGTGGTCAAAGAACAGGCATTACCCATCCCTATGCAAATTACCTGCATTTTGACCCCTTAACATGTTGTTATATCCACCACAAGGGGCAGCAATTGTGACCTTATAGTATGGCAGTGGTTCAAAATCTTAGTTTTTGGGGCACCCCTGTCTTACATGCTTCACTGCTCTAACATACCTGATTCAAATGAAGGGTGATTATCAAGCTTCTGCAGAGCTAGATAACTACTGATTCATTAAAATAAGGTGTGTAGGAGGAGGGGAAACATAGAAAACCATCTGTTCTGTATGATTTACAAGGACCAGGGTAGAGATGTTACTATTTCTCAAGGCCCCGCTGTCCTAGATTTTTCCAACATACCTGATATAAATGAATTGGTTGTTATCTAGCTCTGCAGAAGCTAGTAAGGGCTGTTCATTAAAATCAGTTGTAGGTGGAGGGGAAACATTCAGAACCATCTGTAATGCCTAAGGTCGAAAATCACAGGCTTAGGTCACTAGTGCTCAACCCTGGTCCTCAGGACCCCCCTGTCCTGCACATTTTAGATTTTTCCCTGCTCCAACATACCTGATACAAATGAATTGGTTGTTATCAAGCTCTGGAGAAGCTTAATAATGACTGTTCATTTGTATCAGGTATGTTGGAGCAGGGAAAAATCTAAAATGTGCAGGGCAGGGTGGCCCTGAGGACCAGGATTTTGAAACCCTTGGGACCAGGGGGCACCCCAGGAGTAAAGGTCAGGGTTGGGGTCAACTGGGGTTGGGGTCGGGCTGTGGGGCAACTGGGGTTGGGGTTGGGGTTGGGGTCGGGCTGTGGGGCAACTGGGGTTGGGGTTGGGGTTGGGGTCGGGCTGTGGGGCAACTGGGGTTGGGGTCGGGCTGTGGGGCAACTGGGGTTGGGGTTGGGGTCGGGCTGTGGGGCAACTGGGGTTGGGGTTGGGGTCGGGCTGTGGGGCAACTGGGGTTGGGGTTGGGGTCGGGCTGTGGGGCAACTGGGGTTGGGGTTGGGGTCGGGCTGTGGGGCAACTGGGGTTGGGGTTGGGGTCGGGCTGTGGGGCAACTGGGGTTGGGGTTGGGGTCGGGCTGTGGGGCAACTGGGGTTGGGGTTGGGGTCGGGCTGTGGGGCAACTGGGGTTGGGGTTGGGGTCGGGCTGTGGGGCAACTGGGGTTGGGGTTGGGGTTGGGGTCGGGCTGTGGGGCAACTGGGGTTGGGGTTGGGGTCGGGCTGTGGGGCAACTGGGGTTGGGGTTAGGGTTAGGGTTAGGGTTAGGGTTAGGGTTAGGGTTAGGGTTAGGGTTAGGGTTAGGTGTGACATTAATAACGAAGAAACACCCTGTGGGACCCCAACGGGACCACAGTACAGGTGAGACCCCAATTAGGCACGCGCACCTGAAACCCCACTCACTCCGTCCCCCTGAAATGAATGAATGAGCAGGAGTCTGTTTTATAGGCTCCTCCCTTTCCACTGCCAGACCTATTGACCAATAGGAGTAGTATTAGTAACCCTCAGGGAAACAATTGTCTGAAGACTTTACTACCACCTATTGTTACATAGGATATTCTTCTTGGACGTATTGTTCCTGATGATCCTATGTCCATGACTTTTTTTCTTCTTTCCAACCTGACCCTATTGGCAAATAGGAGCCTATCAGTATTAACAACCCCCAGGGATGACATACTGTTGTCCGAAGACATTAACACTACCCATTGCTAAGGTCATCAGAATAAAAAAATCTTGTGTCCAAGTCTTCATCCAACATCTTGTGTCCAAGTCTTCTTCCAATAACCTATGTTCAAGTCTTCATCCAACATCCTGTGTCCAAATCTTCTTCCAATATCCTGTGTCCAAGTCTTCTGTCACTGTCTGGTCTTCTTCTTTCAGACCTAACCTTTTTTGGCAAGTAGGAGCCTATCAGCATTAACATCCCTCAGGGATGACATACTGTTGTCCGAAGACTTTAACACTACCCATTGCTAACACAAGTACAGCTGTCTCAGCGTCTGTCAGTCAAGTAAAAGTGAGAAATAAATCCAAATGTGAATCTAAATTGTGGAAACACATCATCAGTAGTATACCTAGGATCATCGGGCGTTTCGGCCTTCGAAACACTAGACACCCTCCCCATAGGCAGGCCCACCAGGGTTGATCAAATCCCCAGTGTGTGTTTCCAGTCCAATTGGTGAATCAACATATAAATTTGGAAAAATAGTCTGGTCCACAGAAAAACAGTCCATCCTAATGCAGTCTTGAGTAACTGGGGATAATAAAGAAAATACAAGCGGAATACATATACATTTATTAATTAAACAGTCGCCTTGAACCAAAGCGTCTTTACAATAAAAAGTCACTTAACAATAAAACAACATGAATGTCAACAATAATACTTACCAATAAAAATAACATGAATGTCAACAATAATACTTACCAATAAAAAGTCACTTAACAATAAAACAACATGAATGTCAACAATAATACAACATGAATGTCAACAATAATACTTACCTGTGCTGGGAGTAAAAGAGGGTTAGGGTTAGAAGAGAAAGCAAGGAGGGTTAGGTTTAAGACAAGAAAGAGAGAGACCCACCAGGGGCCTAGGGTTGGGGTTAGGATAGGGTGCAGGTGGGGTTAGGGTCGAGAGCAGGAGGGTTGGGTTTAGGTAAGAGAAGGAGAGGGAAATTAAATCAGTGACTCATACAGGGTCGACACCCACAGGGCGAATGACACTGTTGCCCACAGGGCTTGAGTCGAATTCTCCCGTCCAGCCCAAAGGAATCAATCCTAGGGGGTGGAAGGCAGAGACAGAGTAGGAAAAGCAGGGAATAGTGAGGAAGATCTGTTTGACCCGGTCCAGAATGATGTGAAAAAATCCTGTAGAAGACTGGAATGAGGAAATCCTGTTTACTTCAGTCCAGAGTGTTGTGAAAAATCTTGTTCAATCTTGTCCAGAGTGTTGTGAAAAATCCCAAAATAGGAGAGTAAGGCCACAGGCCATCTTACAAAAATTGTAGAGTGAACAAAACCTTGTAAAATATCTTCTTGAGGCAATATAGTAAATAAGAGCGGAAATGGAAAAGGGGGCAATAGGAGCAAGTAGGGCCAAGGCCCCGGCAGAGTTAGGTGTGACATTAATAACGAAGAAACACCCTGTGGGACCCCAACGGGACCACAGTACAGGTGAGACCCCAATTAGGCACGCGCACCTGAAACCCCACTCACTCCGTCCCCCTGAAATGAATGAATGAGCAGGAGTCTGTTTTATAGGCTCCTCCCTTTCCACTGCCAGACCTATTGACCAATAGGAGTAGTATTAGTAACCCTCAGGGAAACAATTGTCTGAAGACTTTACTACCACCTATTGTTACATAGGATATTCTTCTTGGACGTATTGTTCCTGATGATCCTATGTCCATGACTTTTTTTCTTCTTTCCAACCTGACCCTATTGGCAAATAGGAGCCTATCAGTATTAACAACCCCCAGGGATGACATACTGTTGTCCGAAGACATTAACACTACCCATTGCTAAGGTCATCAGAATAAAAAAATCTTGTGTCCAAGTCTTCATCCAACATCTTGTGTCCAAGTCTTCTTCCAATAACCTATGTTCAAGTCTTCATCCAACATCCTGTGTCCAAATCTTCTTCCAATATCCTGTGTCCAAGTCTTCTGTCACTGTCTGGTCTTCTTCTTTCAGACCTAACCTTTTTTGGCAAGTAGGAGCCTATCAGCATTAACATCCCTCAGGGATGACATACTGTTGTCCGAAGACTTTAACACTACCCATTGCTAACACAAGTACAGCTGTCTCAGCGTCTGTCAGTCAAGTAAAAGTGAGAAATAAATCCAAATGTGAATCTAAATTGTGGAAACACATCATCAGTAGTATACCTAGGATCATCGGGCGTTTCGGCCTTCGAAACACTAGACACCCTCCCCATAGGCAGGCCCACCAGGGTTGATCAAATCCCCAGTGTGTGTTTCCAGTCCAATTGGTGAATCAACATATAAATTTGGAAAAATAGTCTGGTCCACAGAAAAACAGTCCATCCTAATGCAGTCTTGAGTAACTGGGGATAATAAAGAAAATACAAGCGGAATACATATACATTTATTAATTAAACAGTCGCCTTGAACCAAAGCGTCTTTACAATAAAAAGTCACTTAACAATAAAACAACATGAATGTCAACAATAATACTTACCAATAAAAATAACATGAATGTCAACAATAATACTTACCAATAAAAAGTCACTTAACAATAAAACAACATGAATGTCAACAATAATACAACATGAATGTCAACAATAATACTTACCTGTGCTGGGAGTAAAAGAGGGTTAGGGTTAGAAGAGAAAGCAAGGAGGGTTAGGTTTAAGACAAGAAAGAGAGAGACCCACCAGGGGCCTAGGGTTGGGGTTAGGATAGGGTGCAGGTGGGGTTAGGGTCGAGAGCAGGAGGGTTGGGTTTAGGTAAGAGAAGGAGAGGGAAATTAAATCAGTGACTCATACAGGGTCGACACCCACAGGGCGAATGACACTGTTGCCCACAGGGCTTGAGTCGAATTCTCCCGTCCAGCCCAAAGGAATCAATCCTAGGGGGTGGAAGGCAGAGACAGAGTAGGAAAAGCAGGGAATAGTGAGGAAGATCTGTTTGACCCGGTCCAGAATGATGTGAAAAAATCCTGTAGAAGACTGGAATGAGGAAATCCTGTTTACTTCAGTCCAGAGTGTTGTGAAAAATCTTGTTCAATCTTGTCCAGAGTGTTGTGAAAAATCCCAAAATAGGAGAGTAAGGCCACAGGCCATCTTACAAAAATTGTAGAGTGAACAAAACCTTGTAAAATATCTTCTTGAGGCAATATAGTAAATAAGAGCGGAAATGGAAAAGGGGGCAATAGGAGCAAGTAGGGCCAAGGCCCCGGCAGAGTTAGGTGTGACATTAATAACGAAGAAACACCCTGTGGGACCCCAACGGGACCACAGTACAGGTGAGACCCCAATTAGGCACGCGCACCTGAAACCCCACTCACTCCGTCCCCCTGAAATGAATGAATGAGCAGGAGTCTGTTTTATAGGCTCCTCCCTTTCCACTGCCAGACCTATTGACCAATAGGAGTAGTATTAGTAACCCTCAGGGAAACAATTGTCTGAAGACTTTACTACCACCTATTGTTACATAGGATATTCTTCTTGGACGTATTGTTCCTGATGATCCTATGTCCATGACTTTTTTTCTTCTTTCCAACCTGACCCTATTGGCAAATAGGAGCCTATCAGTATTAACAACCCCCAGGGATGACATACTGTTGTCCGAAGACATTAACACTACCCATTGCTAAGGTCATCAGAATAAAAAAATCTTGTGTCCAAGTCTTCATCCAACATCTTGTGTCCAAGTCTTCTTCCAATAACCTATGTTCAAGTCTTCATCCAACATCCTGTGTCCAAATCTTCTTCCAATATCCTGTGTCCAAGTCTTCTGTCACTGTCTGGTCTTCTTCTTTCAGACCTAACCTTTTTTGGCAAGTAGGAGCCTATCAGCATTAACATCCCTCAGGGATGACATACTGTTGTCCGAAGACTTTAACACTACCCATTGCTAACACAAGTACAGCTGTCTCAGCGTCTGTCAGTCAAGTAAAAGTGAGAAATAAATCCAAATGTGAATCTAAATTGTGGAAACACATCATCAGTAGTATACCTAGGATCATCGGGCGTTTCGGCCTTCGAAACACTAGACACCCTCCCCATAGGCAGGCCCACCAGGGTTGATCAAATCCCCAGTGTGTGTTTCCAGTCCAATTGGTGAATCAACATATAAATTTGGAAAAATAGTCTGGTCCACAGAAAAACAGTCCATCCTAATGCAGTCTTGAGTAACTGGGGATAATAAAGAAAATACAAGCGGAATACATATACATTTATTAATTAAACAGTCGCCTTGAACCAAAGCGTCTTTACAATAAAAAGTCACTTAACAATAAAACAACATGAATGTCAACAATAATACTTACCAATAAAAATAACATGAATGTCAACAATAATACTTACCAATAAAAAGTCACTTAACAATAAAACAACATGAATGTCAACAATAATACAACATGAATGTCAACAATAATACTTACCTGTGCTGGGAGTAAAAGAGGGTTAGGGTTAGAAGAGAAAGCAAGGAGGGTTAGGTTTAAGACAAGAAAGAGAGAGACCCACCAGGGGCCTAGGGTTGGGGTTAGGATAGGGTGCAGGTGGGGTTAGGGTCGAGAGCAGGAGGGTTGGGTTTAGGTAAGAGAAGGAGAGGGAAATTAAATCAGTGACTCATACAGGGTCGACACCCACAGGGCGAATGACACTGTTGCCCACAGGGCTTGAGTCGAATTCTCCCGTCCAGCCCAAAGGAATCAATCCTAGGGGGTGGAAGGCAGAGACAGAGTAGGAAAAGCAGGGAATAGTGAGGAAGATCTGTTTGACCCGGTCCAGAATGATGTGAAAAAATCCTGTAGAAGACTGGAATGAGGAAATCCTGTTTACTTCAGTCCAGAGTGTTGTGAAAAATCTTGTTCAATCTTGTCCAGAGTGTTGTGAAAAATCCCAAAATAGGAGAGTAAGGCCACAGGCCATCTTACAAAAATTGTAGAGTGAACAAAACCTTGTAAAATATCTTCTTGAGGCAATATAGTAAATAAGAGCGGAAATGGAAAAGGGGGCAATAGGAGCAAGTAGGGCCAAGGCCCCGGCAGAGTTAGGTGTGACATTAATAACGAAGAAACACCCTGTGGGACCCCAACGGGACCACAGTACAGGTGAGACCCCAATTAGGCACGCGCACCTGAAACCCCACTCACTCCGTCCCCCTGAAATGAATGAATGAGCAGGAGTCTGTTTTATAGGCTCCTCCCTTTCCACTGCCAGACCTATTGACCAATAGGAGTAGTATTAGTAACCCTCAGGGAAACAATTGTCTGAAGACTTTACTACCACCTATTGTTACATAGGATATTCTTCTTGGACGTATTGTTCCTGATGATCCTATGTCCATGACTTTTTTTCTTCTTTCCAACCTGACCCTATTGGCAAATAGGAGCCTATCAGTATTAACAACCCCCAGGGATGACATACTGTTGTCCGAAGACATTAACACTACCCATTGCTAAGGTCATCAGAATAAAAAAATCTTGTGTCCAAGTCTTCATCCAACATCTTGTGTCCAAGTCTTCTTCCAATAACCTATGTTCAAGTCTTCATCCAACATCCTGTGTCCAAATCTTCTTCCAATATCCTGTGTCCAAGTCTTCTGTCACTGTCTGGTCTTCTTCTTTCAGACCTAACCTTTTTTGGCAAGTAGGAGCCTATCAGCATTAACATCCCTCAGGGATGACATACTGTTGTCCGAAGACTTTAACACTACCCATTGCTAACACAAGTACAGCTGTCTCAGCGTCTGTCAGTCAAGTAAAAGTGAGAAATAAATCCAAATGTGAATCTAAATTGTGGAAACACATCATCAGTAGTATACCTAGGATCATCGGGCGTTTCGGCCTTCGAAACACTAGACACCCTCCCCATAGGCAGGCCCACCAGGGTTGATCAAATCCCCAGTGTGTGTTTCCAGTCCAATTGGTGAATCAACATATAAATTTGGAAAAATAGTCTGGTCCACAGAAAAACAGTCCATCCTAATGCAGTCTTGAGTAACTGGGGATAATAAAGAAAATACAAGCGGAATACATATACATTTATTAATTAAACAGTCGCCTTGAACCAAAGCGTCTTTACAATAAAAAGTCACTTAACAATAAAACAACATGAATGTCAACAATAATACTTACCAATAAAAATAACATGAATGTCAACAATAATACTTACCAATAAAAAGTCACTTAACAATAAAACAACATGAATGTCAACAATAATACAACATGAATGTCAACAATAATACTTACCTGTGCTGGGAGTAAAAGAGGGTTAGGGTTAGAAGAGAAAGCAAGGAGGGTTAGGTTTAAGACAAGAAAGAGAGAGACCCACCAGGGGCCTAGGGTTGGGGTTAGGATAGGGTGCAGGTGGGGTTAGGGTCGAGAGCAGGAGGGTTGGGTTTAGGTAAGAGAAGGAGAGGGAAATTAAATCAGTGACTCATACAGGGTCGACACCCACAGGGCGAATGACACTGTTGCCCACAGGGCTTGAGTCGAATTCTCCCGTCCAGCCCAAAGGAATCAATCCTAGGGGGTGGAAGGCAGAGACAGAGTAGGAAAAGCAGGGAATAGTGAGGAAGATCTGTTTGACCCGGTCCAGAATGATGTGAAAAAATCCTGTAGAAGACTGGAATGAGGAAATCCTGTTTACTTCAGTCCAGAGTGTTGTGAAAAATCTTGTTCAATCTTGTCCAGAGTGTTGTGAAAAATCCCAAAATAGGAGAGTAAGGCCACAGGCCATCTTACAAAAATTGTAGAGTGAACAAAACCTTGTAAAATATCTTCTTGAGGCAATATAGTAAATAAGAGCGGAAATGGAAAAGGGGGCAATAGGAGCAAGTAGGGCCAAGGCCCCGGCAGAGTTAGGTGTGACATTAATAACGAAGAAACACCCTGTGGGACCCCAACGGGACCACAGTACAGGTGAGACCCCAATTAGGCACGCGCACCTGAAACCCCACTCACTCCGTCCCCCTGAAATGAATGAATGAGCAGGAGTCTGTTTTATAGGCTCCTCCCTTTCCACTGCCAGACCTATTGACCAATAGGAGTAGTATTAGTAACCCTCAGGGAAACAATTGTCTGAAGACTTTACTACCACCTATTGTTACATAGGATATTCTTCTTGGACGTATTGTTCCTGATGATCCTATGTCCATGACTTTTTTTCTTCTTTCCAACCTGACCCTATTGGCAAATAGGAGCCTATCAGTATTAACAACCCCCAGGGATGACATACTGTTGTCCGAAGACATTAACACTACCCATTGCTAAGG